>NC_047662.1:2868418-3180918 GCF_011762505.2 Arvicanthis niloticus
CACTTATTCATTCATTCATTCATTCACATGATCCATTCATTCACATGTATTCCTTCCTTCCTTCATTCATTCCTTCATGTGATCATCCATGTATGCATGCACTCATTCATTCATTCACATGTATTCATTCATTCCTTCATGTGATCACTCATTCTGCCTTTCATGCATGCGCTCATTTCTTCCTTCGTTCATTCATTCCTTCAATCAGGCCAGCAGTTGGATGCTGAGATTTTTGTAGAGTAGCCAGGAGGACCTTCCGATCCCCTCTCCCAACTCCTGTCATAGAAGGCTTGTCTCAGCAGTTCAGCTTGAACCGATGAGTGCTTTGTACAGCTGGGCACGGCTGCAACTGAAGGTCAGGCCGCCTCAACCCCATCCTCAGGAGGTCTTGAAGACAATGCTTGACTTACCTCCTAGAAATCGACCAGAGAGTAATTGGCCTCCTGACTTCAGTGATCTGCATGCCAGTTCTGTCTTGATGATATAATTACGGGGGTAGGGGGCAGAGCTGCAGCGAACCCAAATGAGCCCAGTTGAGGCTCTGGCCCTGCTCCATACCACAGAACGGGAGGCAGTGGGGAGGCAGAGGGGTTTATTGGGGAAAGCGGAGATCTGTGTATTCAGGGCCTATGGATTGGATGCGGAGGCCCCAGAAAAAGAGTGGAGAAGACACAGAGGCACACTGGAGTCTGTCAGGGCTGTAGAGGACTCGGGGGAGGGGCTGAGTGTGAGGTCAAGTTGGGTGTGGAGAGTCTGTCAATCACCATGGCTGCTTACGTGTGGGCTTGAGCTCAGAAGGTGCCTGGGCTTGCCATGCTGACACTCGAAGTTCCTTACATGCTGAGCACAGGTCCCCTCGACCCCCAACCCCACGGCAGCTGCACGCAGAGGCCTCGGGTTTGCACAGTGCTCTGCGGTTGGTACCGACTTGCACCTATTGGTCTTCTGGCAGACGAGTAGGTTGGGAGCATAAGTGATTTGTCCAAGGTCAGAGAGTCAATCAGCAGAGAGATTATTGAAGTCTATTAGAGAGCTCCTTGCAGCAGCCCCTAAGAGGCTGGTGAGGAAGGACACAGACCTGGCTGGGCTCTGCAGAGAGGGAGGAAGGCTGGGTGCAGAGACACCCAGGGCGCACTCCAGTAAGTACATTCCCGTATGCACAGATACCGTGTCCTTTGGACACATGCATGTGTGTGCACAGAACACATGTATACACATACATATGCCTCCGTTCCCAGCCATGTTGTGGAGCAAATACAGTCACGTGTGCAGGAGCACATGTATCAACCTTAGTGCACATATTCCGTGTATATACAAAGGTGATCACCAGAGCGGGGTCCAGCCTGAGGGCTTGTGTGTGGATGGACATGATGGACAAGTCTCGGAAGCAGTCCACTTGGTCTGTAAGCTTCCGACCTGACAGCCCAGGGACAGTCTGAGTGGTGTGTGAGGAGCCTAGTGTCCAGGTCCAGATGCAGTTGCCCAACCAACCTTGCTCTCAGCCACCACTCCCCACTGTCTCCTTGGAAAGAGGAGTGAGCCCAGGCAGGCGCTCCTTGCTGCATCTCCCTCTGCAGCTGGAAAGGAAATAATCAAAATAATCTTCGCAATCATGCTAAATAACACCTCGAAATAATAACAAATGGTCTTCAGAGACACCCTCGGAGGCCCGGAGTATTCTGAAGAGAGCACCGTGACAATTTCCTAAATTAATTGTTTCAGGCCCTCCAGCCACAGGCAGCCTGTGCTGAGATGCGATAGCTTCAGGCCACCTGTGCCAAGTGTAGCTCAGTCCTCCCAGCCCTGCTCCTGCCCAGGGAGGACACAGTGTCCGGGACTCGGCTGGCTGGCTCTCCCGTGAGAGCCTGGACTCTCCTGAACTCCTCTGGTGGTGATGCTCCCTGGTCTCCATCCTCCACAGAAAGCTCAGCTCTGCGAGGTCTGGAGCTGGCCCACATCACCTCCCTCAGGCCCCTTTCCTCATCACTGGTGGCTTCTGTCCTCTCTGGTCCACGGAACTGAATCATGTGTGCTTTGGAGTTCTATAGAGCCTGCCGGAACCCGGAGGACTACAGATGAAAGGACTTTACCCAGAAGTCTGGGGCTCACTGTGTGCCTTTGGCTCCAAGTGCTGAGCAAGCAAATCTGAGATGAAGGAGCTGACAGGCCCTGCAGCCTCTCTGCAGGCTCCACAAGGATCCTCCTGCCTCCCTCAGCTCCTGAGGGCAAACCTTGGCTCATGGTTACTCTCCCCGGTTCCCTCCTCTGTCTTCACAGGGCCAACCCAGATGCTGTGCACCTCTGTCTCCTAGCATCGTTAGGGTCTCTGCTGTAGACAGACATCTATTAATAGATATTCCCAGGCAGAACTTGGGTTTGCACATCAGAACTCGGGCAAGAGTCATCCTGTGCCTCATCAAAGTCACCAGCATTCCCAAATCTTTGCCTCCATCCTACTGACGTATAAAGCCCCACCACGGATGAGTGGAACAGCCTGCCAGCTGCACGTCTGCAGACTAGGAGAGCAGAGGTTCACCAGAGCTATGCTGCCTGGGTCCAAGTTACAAGCGCTGACCTTGGGTGTGAAGCTCACTTCCCCCCTCTGCTGCCCGGCCCCAGCCCAGGGTGACTTCCCGGATATCATCAGCACACACTTTAGATGGTGTAGACACTCACAGAGGAGACCTCCTCAGCTTTGGTCTGTGTTAGTAGTGCCCGGTGTTAGATGTGTGATATCATTGGCCCTCGGGTATCCTGCCCTGCAGTGTCTTCTCTCATTGTATGAGGGCCGCCCGAGATGCTGGATTCTGCTTCACTCGGAGCTTGCACAGAGGCAGGAGGCCCAAGTACGTTCTTTATGCTAGATGAGCCTCTTTCAAAAGCTATGGCGCGAGTCCGTCGCGCTGTGAGGACAGCAGCAAGTAGCCATCTTGGTCATCTGTGGTCCTCTGGTGTGGCTTTGACCTTGGGCTTCCAGCCTTAGGAACTGTGAGCTCCCTGTGGAGGCAAACTGTCAACAGCCACACCAGAGGACCACAGTAGGGTTTTACCTGTCTTCACTGGTGGTGGACAAGATTCTACTGGCAACACTGTTCCTAAAGACCAGCACTTCCCTACTTCAGGCCCCCCTCCCCACCCTCCATCCCTTCTCTTCCCCCAACCTTCCAACCACCCTTCCATCCCTCCCCATCTCCCACCCACCTTCCGGCTCCCCCTCTCTCTACCCTCCACCCCGCCTCCTCTTCCCCACACTCCAGCGCTCCCCCTCCCCCTACTCCCAGCTCTCCCACAGCCTGTGTTCAGTCTCAATAATGTTATTTCCCTCTGGATTACAAAGCACCTTCAGTGAGTTTAAACAGCTGGACCTGCCTCAGGTTCGGAGGGAACTGCAAACATCTCATGGGAGACACAGCACCCAGGCAAAAGGAGAGCCTCACAAGGCAGAGTCAGCACTACCTTCAAGTCATGCTTCACTCAGCCAGGCACTGTCCCGCTGAAGTCACCTTATCCTGGAAGCTCAGTGTCCCTGTCTGTAAAATAGAGATAACGTCTGACTCACCACTGGCCAGTGTTTCTACAAAGAGCGAAAGGTGGGAGATATTAAAATCTCAGAGGTGCAGGTTTAGCCTGTTGCATCTCCTCAAGCAGACAGACCTGCCTTACACACACGCACATACACACACATGCGCGCACACACATACACACACACACAGATCAGGGTGTGGAAGGTAATACTCTTGTGTACATGGATGTGAATCAGGAAAAGCAGATAAAAGTCTAGAAGTCCTGGGTGCATAGAGTATCATAGGAAGGGCATGTGTGGTTTGTGGATACACACCCATATCCATGTATATGTGTCTGTGTCTCCATGCTTGTGTTTCTGTTTACCCATGCCCGTGTGTTTGCATTCACAGCTGTACATATTCACATGTCTGTGCATGTATGTTTATGAATGTGTGTACTGGTGTGTACATACATGTGCACCTGAAGGAAACACTGGAAATGAGAACAGACTTCTCCCTTGAGGCAGAAGGGTCTGACTGCCCCACATTGCTGACATGGGGCTGTAGCCATGGGGCCTAGCAGTTGTTTGAAAATCAGTTTCCAGCCTTGAGAGAGACGTACACACTGTGACTGCTTTATAGACGGCTGTCCTGCCTGCCAGGCCAAGGTGAGACACTGCAGGGGTAGAAACTGAAACCCTGTCACCATGTGAGGAAGCCGTTGTCACTGCAGGAAGAACAGGCAGGTGGTTCCACTGTGGGACTAGGTAAGAGGGGATTCCCCTTCCAGAGAGAGAGGATGATGTGGCCACTCTGTGTCACCCCTGTGTCCCAGAGAGCAGGGACACAGCAGATGGCTCTTCCAGGAAGCAGGGCTAAGACCCATACCTCCCTGGCCCACAAAAAGATGAGCAGAGTTGTTTATGGAACTTGCATGGGTCTGCAGCTGAGCGCTCTGCTCTGATGACCTCTGGTCAAGTCACCACGCTGACAGCGTGAGGCCGGGACTAGAACACCCAGGTCTCCGTGACTAGCATTCCTCACGCCAAACACCATCTGTGAGCGTAGTCCACAGCAGCACATCCTGGTCACCATCTGAGGTGACAGCAGCTCCATCCAGGATGTCCCAGCATATGCAGGCTGCCCTACATAAGCACCGTGAATGAATCCTCTCGGTGGCGGAGTACAAGAACACGGTGGACATGCTCACCGGCTCCCTGATTCGCAGCAGGAGCCGAGGGAGGCCTGGCCCACAACCAGGCTATGCCTCGGGGGAGCTGAAGGAGACGAGCTCTTGGGGCATCATCAGAGGCTGTCTCATCTCTGCTCAACCAGATACTTGCGAAATATTTACTATGAGGCCGTGCTCTAGGGACACAGAAACAAGAAAGACAAGGAGCCTCTTTTAGGAGCCCACGGTTCCAGCAACTCAACTCAGAGCTGTGTGCACTCTGCCTAGGATCACAGCTCCAACCATTGTATCCAGAATCTGGCCAACGCTTCCAAGAACAGAGAGACTCGGTAGACAGGCAGGAAGGCAGTGCTGTGTCCTGGAGTAGAAATCACGGTGCCACATAAGCCAAAGGAGACTCATTGCCTGAGCAATGCCATTACATAAGACAGGGTCGTGGGCAGCAAGTCCCCCAAGTCTCCTTGAGGACATTCTTCAGCCACAGGTTCATTCTTCTGGCCTGAAGAAACATCTCCACACCAGCTTTCTGTCTCTCTGTATAGGGTGGTGCCTTTTGCTAAGAGGAGACAGGGTTGGGTTGCAGTTGGGTGGGCCAGGAAAGCAACAGAACAACCAGAGGCCTCAGGTAGGATGGGGGCTGAAGGAGTCGGGAAGATGCTGTGGTACCCACTGAGATGAAGAAGCAGACAGGCCAAGAGGTTTGCTGTGTGGTAGGAGAGTTACCCCGAGAGACTGTCGGTGCAACGCAGAGGTGAGGAGTTGGGTTAGAAGCACATGCTGGTGTGGCCAGTGCGGAGATGATTACTATGGATTGTGAGGTGGCTGGATGGCCCGTGTGACCTCCGGGCTCTGCACTACACGCCTTACAGACCCATGAGACCGACTGGTCCATCCGGCACATACTGAGTCTTGGGCAGATGCCACGCAGGAAGGGCCCGGATTAGTGAGTATCTGTAGGAGTTTGTTGTGGGCACTGGTGTTCATCTGTATCAGCTTCTTATGTCATCACTGTGACCTGGCAAGAGCTCTTAAAAAGTCCCCCCTCCCCTGCCCCGGTCACAGGCCAGCATGGTGGAAAGGCAGACAGGGAGAGCAGGAGACAGTTGTCACGTTCAGTGGCCACATTCAGGAAGCAGAGATGAAGGTTCAATTCCCTATCTCCCTTCTTAGATCCAGGCCACATCCCAGCATCCCATCCATATGCCGGGTGATTCTCCTGCCTCAATTAACCTAATCTAGATAATCCATCACTGGCTGTGTTTCCATGGTGACTCTAAATCCCGTCAAGGTGACAAGCAAGATCAGCCATAGCGGCCCTCCCTCTTCCTGAGCAGCTCGCTTGTGTCAAGGCTGGGAGCCCCCTTCCTTCTCTGAGTCCCTCTGTCATCAAGAAGAGCTCTGGCCACTCCCACCCTGCACCCTATGAGGCTGCCTGAGGACAGTTTACTGAGCAGTTTCTCAAGAGGCAGGGGTGACTCATGGGTCGGAGGCAGAGGCTGGCCTCTGAGAGCTGCTGGATCTGCTCCTTCTGTTCTGAGACCCTGGGGGTCACTGGCTCATGCCTGCTGGGGGGCAGTCAGTGTGTCTGTCTTCTTCCACGGTCGGCCCTGTTCTCATCAGGCTGCTGGGTGGAGCTCACGTGTCTCTTCTTCATGGTAGTGTCTGGCAAATGATTCATGGCTTAGGGTCCCTATGTTCTCACAATCCAAAGATTTTCAAAGTTCTTTTCAGCTAAGCCTTTCCTGCCCTGATTATGTGTGGGAAAAAGATTCAAGGGAAGCATGCTGTGTGGAGCCTGAGAACACAGGAAATCTTGTCTTGTTCCATTCTGGCCCCGGCAATGGCGGTCTCAAAACAGGGCTTTGAAGGCATGCTGAAGACCTGGGTTCTACTCCTCTTTGCACACAGAGGAAAACCACAGCCCCCCTCAAAGGAAGTAAGCATCGCTCACGACCAGAAACAGCGGGATTAACAGGAATAAACACTTTCTTCCAACATTTCACATGTATTATTCATATATGAATTATTCATATACATTATTTACATATATAATATTAGCATTATCTGTGTCCTCATTCTCTCCTGGAGTTCTCCAGCCACCCATACCTTCTTATGCTTATTAATCACTGTTATGCCAGAAGTGGCATCTGATGACTCTAGGGTGTAGCTGGATATTCCCTGCGATGATTTCTTGGGTCTTTCCCCTTTTCTTTCCCTGTGTTCTGCTCTTCAGCCCCATCCTCCAGTGTGCCTGGTAATCTCATGTTGAATGCTGAGCACTGTGTGTGCAGAGCTACAAAGAGAATGTGGGGCCGAGGAGCGGAGTTTGGCAAACGGCAGCCCACGCTCCAAGTTCAGCCTGGTTCCCTTATGTGCGCACTCTACGAGCCAGAGGTGGCTTTTGTGTGTTTAAACGGTCTGGGAGTCAAAAGTGTGCTCTTTCACCACACGTGGAGATGGCTTGAAATTTGCATTTCAACCTCCTCGTGCAGGCATCACATGGACGGTGCTTAGCCATGGCCGTCCACTTCCATTTGTCTTTGGCAGAGTGAGCGGCTGCCACAGAGATAGCGTGTGATCCCCATAGTTATTTGTCTGACCTCTGGCAAGAAAGGCTTCTCTGCGACCGCCCCATTCCCTGTAAGATGGACCCCTTTCTCAGTCGAGTGCAGGGTGGAGAATGAGGACCAACCCTAGTTAGATATGGAGGGGGGAGGTTCTAGCTAAACTGACTGGTAAGGTGCTGGTAAGTCTGTGTTTACAAGGCAGTGCAGATAGGACTAGGAGAAGGCGGGAGCCACCTTGAGCCTGGTCAGGCACAGACTCCATCACTGACATGGATGGTCCACCAGGGTTAGCATTTCCCAAGGTGGCAACAGAAATACAGCCTCAGTTCTTCCACAGGGATTCACTCCAGCCAGAAGCTGCCATCCCTGCAAGGGCTTTAGTCTTGAAAGCTACGCCTTTAATCCCAGCACTTGGGAGGCAGAGGCAGGCGGATTTCTGAGTTCGAGGCCAGCCTGGTCTACCGAGTGAGTTCCAGGACAGCCAAGGCTATACAGAGAAACCCTGTCTCGAAAAACCAAAAAAAAAAAAAAAAAAAAAAAAAAAAAAAAAAAAAGAAAAAAAAAAGAAAGAAAAGAAAGCTAAAATCCCATGAGGCTGAGCCATGGATGACCGTCTACACAGTGGGGTCCCCTGGTTTGGGGCTGCAGGCCAGGCTAGAGCTCACAGGTGATCTCATGGGTATACACAGAGGTCTTGTCTTCCTTGACTAGCACAAACCAGCCTACGCTAATGTTCCTCACCATGCACTGGGCCGATCTTTCACAAGCCACCTTTGCCTCCCTGCCTGCTCTTTATGAGTAGCCTGGGCAGGGGGTATGACTAGAAAAGAGGACTCACAGGACAGACGCTACAGCAAGACACTCGCACCTACAGTAACCCAACTCCTCCTGTGTTCAGGCCCATGGTTCTGTGGTTCTTACCGTCCATGACAGAAGAGTACAGAGCCCAGGAAACACAGGGTAAGCAGGTCAAGTCAGCTCTTTGGGGACTTTCTTAGCTCTGCCACCTGATTCTCAGAGGGAGCCAGGTTCACACACAGCTGCTGTCTACCTCGCTGAGTGCTGGTGTTAGGTTTGGGGTTGGGAAGGAACTGAGGGTGACCTTAAAGAAGGTAAGACTCAGTCACTCCACGTGGAGCCTTCCAGTGTGGAGGACGGGGCTGCCCACAGCCTTCCCTTTGTTCTTATTTTCTCTACAAAGCAAAGCTATAGCCCTGACCTTACCGCTTCCCCTGAGGGACAAGGACCGTGGTGTGGCGGAAGTGAGGCCACTGGAGTGCGTGGCCTGCAGGTGGACCTGCAGCCCTCCCTGTGACTGTGGGACTTTTTCTTTGGGGCTCATTAACATTCTAATGCATTAGTGGTAGTACTGTCCTGAGGCCACCAAGATGACCCACTTCTGATCTTGCAGGCAGGTCCTTTCCTCTCCACTGTCCCATCAACCCTTCTCCACTCAGTCAGTTAGCTGACAACCATCTTCATGCTTTGGTTCATCTGACCCCTGAATGGATCGCCAAGTTCACTGCTTGTGAGTCTGCAGCTGTCACCTGAGCTGCATCCATTTCCAGTGGGGTGATGGGTGTTCCTGCTGACTCTTCTCCACAGGCCCCTCATCCTCTAGCCGGCCTGGATACTTTCTTGTTGCACTGTACACTTGAGAACAACAGGTTCACTCCCCCACCAGCAGTCTGGGCTCCCCATGATGACAGTAGCCAGAAGTACAAGAACAGAACCAAAGAGAAGAGCATCTAGAGGCCGCAGGGACAGGCCTCCCTGTCACTTCCTGAACTGCTATAGCCACATGTGGTACTGTAGCCTCCGAAGTCTCTGCAATGGACAACAGTGAATGTGTGTTTGAGGTTCGTCAGCCATGAGCTGCCTTTTAGATGCCACTGTTTCTCCTCACCTCTGCAGCCCTAGAGATAGTAATGCCAGCACACAGTAGGAGCTCAGTATGCAGTTGTCTCATGAGCCAGTGAGTGACAGAGTCCATGACTTTCCAGCTGGGGTGTCCTTCTTTAATCCTGACTCTCTGGACGATCCTTGGACCCAGGGAGGGAAATCTGAGTGTGACATTTGAGTATGACACATGTTTTCCCTGAGTTCTTTCTATCAGAGGGCATGTTCACATGTCACTTGTCACAACAGTACTCAGTGATGGAGGGACCTACAGGATACAGGGACCAGCATCTGTCTGATGTCAGCTCACTGGAGGTCCCTGGACCACCTCTCCCCACCCCCTGAATGCCAGGACAGAGCAGATAGTGCCCCTGCCCTGAGCCAGATGCTAGCCTGGAAGCTTTGCATGTGTTACCTCTGCGTGTTGGCTGAAGGGCTCACTCAGCCTGAGATGTGAGTTGAATCCACTCCAAAGTTGGTCAAGTTCACGATTCTATCTGTCTTAGTCTTGATCTATTTTATGCTGCCCCACATCAGGAAGTTTATAAAGTTTAGGCATCTATTTGGCCTGCAGGTCCTAGAGACTGGGAGTTTCAAGAGCATGGTACAGCCTCTGGCAAAGGCCTTCTGGTGCTATAAAATGACAGGGGGCCTCATGTGGCAAGGCAGAGCAGATGTGCCATCTCAGGTCTGTCAGGTCATTGATACCACTGTGTGAGCACCCTACCCACATGACCTCACCTAACCCTGGTGGCTTCCCAGAAGCCTGGCCTCAAGTGCCAAAAATAGGAATTTGGGGGTCACGTCTCCAACACATGCACTTTAGGAGACACAGTCAAACCATGGCTATCACTGGCCCATGACTACCTTCAGGTATGACTACCAAGAGTCCTCTGTCAGGGATAATGCAGCAAGGCAGAGTCTTTCCTGTGTGGTGCAAAGACTGACAGGAGAGGGTAATGAAGTGATTCTCTTCAAAGCGGCACCCTTAGTGACCGAGTTCCTTAACAAGACCCACCTCCAACCACCCACAGTCTTTCCATCCAATCAGAAACCCACCAGTGGATCCATCCTCAGAAGTAGGCAGTACTGCCACCTCTCAGGTGCTTGGCTCCGTTAGCATCAGGACTTTGTCATAGGATACTCTCTGGGGGTAACTGTACAAGCTGTGGTGTGTAGTGCACAGCCTGGAGCTTTCTGTCGGCCATAGTGTGGGTCCCTCTATTTGGACTTCTACAGAGAATCTCCTCCAAATGTCTCGTGTTGAACCAAGTGTGTCTTATCTCTGCCTTTCTGCGTAGAGCCTTCCAAAGTCACAGCAGAAGCTGTTCTTTGAGAATCTACATTGTGCCTGCAGGCCTCTGTATGAGTCATTTCCTTCAGGTTCCTCCACCCCGTCCTCTGGGCACCAGAACACTGCCTTCTGAGAGGCAACTCTAGACAGAGGTGCACTGACTTCCAAAGGGCTACCCTCCCTGACAAGACTGGTCCATTTGTGCCTAAAAGGGCTGAAGAAACTAGTGCCAGGAGGGGTGCTTGTACCTCTGGGATGGGGTGTTAAGTGCCTCTGAGATGGGGTGCTGGTACCCCTGAAATGGTGTGCTAGTACCTCCAGGATGTGGTACTAAGTACCTCTGGGATGTGATGCTAAGTACCTCTGGGATGAGGTGCTGGTGCCTCTGAGATGAGGTGCTAGTACCTCTGGGATGAGGTGCTACCTTCAGGACATGAAAGTATCTCTGGGATGGGGTGCTTGCTGGTACCTCTGGGATGGAATGCCGTGCTGGTTGCTGTTGGGGTGGGTACTGTGTCTAAAAATGGCAGTTCAGAACTCACAAATGGCTTGTGAAGCCTGGGACCTGCCTGGCCCTTGAAAATATCTACCTTGTCCCTGGCCATCCCTCTTCCCAGCCTGAAGAGAATCTTGTGACGTCCTCTCTGCAGTGTGTCTCCTTCCCTCCTTGTAACTTTCCCTCCTAATCTCTTCTTAGCACCTATTGAGCCACTTGCCTGAACCAGCCTCCGGAGCTGGCTTCTTTGTAGAAGATTGAAACATTGCTTGAGTTCAGAGAGAAAGAAGTGGGTCATTTCCATATCTGCTCCATAGCTTGCTCAGAACTACCAGTCAGCTGCCTCTGTTCTCCAGCGACAGACATGAGCAGTTCAGGACAGGCTGCCCGAGTGAGCTTGTGACTGGAAATGCTGTAAGTTTCTAGTACAATCCTCTCTCGGCAGGCTCTGAATGTCCCTGGTGACTGGCCTTCCTGCTGGGGAAGACACTGTCTGTCAAGTGGCCAGCCTCATTCCCCATGTCTTAGGGAGCCAGGAGAACCAAGTCTCCTTCACCCCGGCCCAGCCCTGATCTCTACCTACCTGCCAGCCTGTCACCCATGAGGGTCAGAGCGGCAGATGGATGAGCCTGGCTTGTTGGTGTGACCCATTTCCAGAGCCAGTGAACTGGATCTGAAGGCAGCAGCCTCCTTTGGTTTTTTGGAGTGGCTGAAGCTATGCCGGTTCTCATTGCCTGGGCTGGTCATGCAGTAGGAGGACTCACCACAGTGTCTTAGCCTGGAGCTCTAGGGTCATTTAGGGGCAGTAGCGACAAACACGCTAAAAGCCGTGTGAGTGTGTACTTGGCATGTTCATGTGTATGTGTACACACATGCATGTAGACACCAGAAAAACATCCTCAAGTATCATCACTGAGAACACGGTCCACCGACTTTAGGACAGGGTCTCTCACAATTGGTTTAGACCGGCTGCATTCCAGGGACCCTCCTGTCTCTGCTTCCCCTAGCTGGTTTAGCAAGCATATGTCACCATGCCTGGTGTTGTTATGGAGGGTTCTGAGGACTGAATGCAGGCTTTTATTTTTGCAAGACAAGCACTAACTGAGTTTCCTCCCCAGGCCACAGACATCTTAAATGGCCAGTAATCCAGCCTGTGGGTGCTGCAGTTCCTGTGAGAGCCACAGTTCTGCAAGGCATGTACTTGTAACACAGAAGCCACCAGGCAGGACATAGAAGTGAATGGGCCTGGCAGGCACCAAGAAAGCTTTACACCCGTGGGCCCACCCCACCATTCCCTTCTGTCTGTTTCCAGGTTGGAATTGTGAGGTCTGCATCTGCAGGGAGAGGTGGGGTCCGCAGGCTCATGGCATATTACACATGTCCGACTCCCTGCCTGCTTATTGTGGTGCTGGGATCAAACCCAGGGCTTTATAATGCTTGCCAAGCCAACTGCTAACTGAGCTATAGCCCAGCCCTGTGCTAAGCTGTACTTACATGTAAGACTTTTTGAGTGCTATGGGTCTCCCTGGTTAATTCCTAAACTCAAGGGTGGCCATGAGGACCCCCAAGCTGCACGGTATAGAATTAATATCTTTGAATTCTGTCCAGCCCCGCTTGGTGCCATAGCAAACGGAGTATGATTTAGCTCCCCTAGAACAATGATTAGCGTGTTCTGCCACTGACGTGTGAGTATCATCTCTTGTCCCTCCCTTACCGTTAGGTAAGGCAGAGTCTGGAGGAAGGATTATAAAGACGAGTTGACCAGAGAGCTCACACTGCGAGGCTACAGACATGTGGTTAAAGGATATTTCTGCCCTCCAACTCATGTGCTCTCACCTTGCAGCTTACGGTCATTCAGGCAGTCCCTCCCTCCTTATGGGGTGGACTTGTGCCCTGGGGGATGGTCAGCAGCCTCTCTGGCCACTGACTGCAAGACCCCAGTAGAACCACCACCCTCTGGTCAGTCATCACCACAGAAGTTGTATCAAGATACCACTAAACGTTGTTGATTGGTGGTCTATGCTCCATGTGGAGCTGGGAGCCTTTGGGGAGGTTCTCAGAGAACCCCCTTTTCATTGAGCTGCTGTGGGGAGGCCGAAATCAATGAGGTAGCAACATAGTCCTTCTCGTGGTGGACTCTGCCTTTCAAGTTCTGTTTTAAGACCCTGTTCTAAACTGAAGGTCCTTCTTCTGAATGGAGACCACCCCTTCTTATGAATGAAGACCATCTCTTCTTAAGAACAGAGACCACCCCTTCTTTGGAATGGAGACTACCCCTTCTTATAAATGGAGACTACCCCTTCTTATAAATGGAGACCACCCCTCCTTAGGAATGGAGACCACCCCTCATTAGGAATGGAGACCACCCCTCCTTAAGAATGGAGACCACCTCTTCTTATGAATGAAGACAGCTGCTTCTTAGAAATGGAGACTGCCTCTTCTTAGGAATGGAGAGTACCTTTTCTTATGAATGAAGACTACCCTACCTCATGAGGACTACCATCATCATCTTGGCTTGAAGCACTTTGAGCTGAACTGTCACTCAAGGTCAACCTGGCCAGGTAAAAAGTGCAGCAAGATTTCTGGTTAATTCTGGAAGGCATCAGTGTTCTTATAAGTAGACGGAGCTCAGACCCTATGTCTCCACTGTATAGAGCCATGCACTCGTCAGCTGAGAAAGGCCAGGGAAGGGCAGTATTCAACTCTTCCCGCCTTTGCTTGGTGCTGGATCTCTTGGGCCCCGGGGTCTTTGGACTCTGGTGCTGACATTCATTCATCTCAGTCTGTTGCTCGGGCTTATGGCCTTGAACTGAGATTCTCACTGTGAGTTCCATATTTTAGGCTTTTGCCCTGGGACAGAAGAACACAGTGGATGTGCTGGCTCCCTTCTCCTTGCTATTGGGGGATGGTGAGATTCCTTCTGCTTGCTACTGGTGGATGGCGGGAATTCTTGGCCCCAGGAACCTCATAAGCCAGTTCCCTCATATCCCCCAACCCCAAGGATCTCTGTGCACACATTCTGCATGATTTCTTTATTTGTCAGAAGGACTCTGATGCTCATGCCTACCCCATCTGAAGGCTTCACAGAGTTGCATCTCTGAGTTCCTGCCATCAAAGCCACTGGTCTCGTTCCTCTGTACATGCCTAAGAACTGGCACACTTGGATGTCTCATGTAACCTTTTACATGTCAGACTAGCCCCTACAAGGGAGTCTTGCTTGCTTCCGGTGGCCACTGGGCCTTTGCACCTGTAACATGGGTCCATGAGGCCCCTGTGTCATCAAGTGAGTCACCGAGTACAAAAATATGTCATTCGTTTGTCCTAGAAAATCCTAAGGCCATCACTCTTGTCTTCATGAAAGTTTGACAGTTAAATGTTCTGCTCACCCCCTCCCGTGCTGGAAGAGAAAGCCATGATGGGTTTGTTTTTGCCACAGACAGTGGTCCATGTTTGATTCAGCTTCCTTTAATAAGACCTCGTTCAGACCCAGAGATGGATTACCAACTTCCCCATCAATCTTCAGGGCCAGATCTTATTATAAGCCACCACAAATATAACCATAAAAGCCCCATTGATTGATGTGGAGTTTGGTAATCCATCTGTCCCCATCCATTATTCCAGATATAATTTTTCATTATCTGCATGGCGGCTGGTTCCTACCACATTAGTATACAGTGGCAATTACCAGGAGCAGAAAGAGCCCCTAAATTAGCAGGAACAATAACACCTGTCAGGACAGGGGAGCAAACATCCCCACACCAAAAAGCTTCCAGATTCCAGGGCCACATCCTAATTCAAAGAGTTAGAAGATGTGATTCAGTATTGACCTTGAAAGCCGAGGGGAGAAAGTTCATAGCTTTTAAAAAACTTTATCCGGGGAATGTACATTTCTTTGAGGTGGTAATATTGTCAAGCTGATCACAGGCTGCCTGACAGCTGGAGTGGGGACAGCTCAAGGATTGCTTTGTACAGGGTCAGTGGGTTTATGGGGCAGATGTCCCCGCAAGTGTTATTTAAGGGTCACCAGAGACTTAGCCAGGGAGAACTGATTCAAGGTATG
Source organism: Arvicanthis niloticus (assembly GCF_011762505.2). NCBI lineage: Eukaryota > Metazoa > Chordata > Mammalia > Rodentia > Muridae > Arvicanthis > Arvicanthis niloticus. Next base: position 2,883,430 of record NC_047662.1, read on the forward strand.
AGTGTTGAGACACCGGTAAGGAAGGACAGGGTTGGAGGAATTTGACACGCACACAACAGACAGAATCCTTTCCAGAGACCAGCGGGATGAGGTTCTCTCTGCACAATGGCTGCTAAACCTGGTAGTCTTTTTAAAAAAGCTTTTAATACTGATTTTTTTTAAACTTATAGATGGGTATGAACATGTGTGCACACACACAAACACACACAAAGATGTGCATATGGGAGACGGGACAACCTCTGGTGGCACCCTCAAGATGCTGTCCACCTCTCCCATTGGGGTGTCTCTCATTGTGCACCAACTGGGCCACAGCAGTGGCCAGCAAGGCTTAGGGATCGTCTTGTTTTTCCATGCTGGGAATAAACTACGCAGTGCCGCTCCCAGCCTTTGCGTGTGGGCTCTAGGGATCAAATGTGGGCCCTTGCAAAGCGAGTTCTGTACTGACAGAGCCTTCAGCCTTCCCTGTGATCTGGTCATCCATCCTTACCATTCACAAGATGCAGGCTCTTCTTCAGCGCGAGTGAAGACAATTGAGACAGACAGACACCTGGCTGAAATATTTCTGAGTGCCACTGAAGGGATTAAGTCAGTCAATTTCTCTCTGAGTTTTGATTTTCAAGAATCAAGAATCCTGTCAAATTGAGTTCTCCAGAGACCCATCATGCAAAGCGGTCTACTGTCAAACGGCTGCATGGGGGCAGACCCACCCTAGCGAGGCCAGCAGTGCTGCTGGGTGGAGGGCCAGGCTGCAAGCAAAAGGCTGTGGCTGTTTTTAAACCATCTAGACAATGGCAGTGAGAATCTCTGCAGACAGTGACCCTTTGGTGAGAGAGTAGGAAGATTCTTGAACCGCAGGTTTACACTGGGAGCCTCAGCTTTAGTCAGGCCGTCAAAACATAAATAGTTTCATTAAATCTACAAGTAGCCCCCTCCCCCACCTAGCTGCTCACCTTAGTGAAGATTCTAAACACTGCTGTACATGGACAGAGTATGGCAGCTGGTCTTTAATATATATATAATTTTATTGAAACTCAATTACGTATATTTTTTGTACATTGTCTATGGTGGGTTTTGCACCTTGGTGGCTGTAGTCTAGTACAAAGGCTTTGAGATGTAGTTTGAGATGTAGTTTCGGTGCCTCCAAGGGTCCACTGCAACTGGAGACTTGGTCCCAGGATGGCGTGGGAAGAGTTGGGGCCTTGAAGAGTCGAGGCCTAAAGGATGGTAGTTAGAACAGTGGGCACATACCCTCAAAAGGGACCACGGGATCTCTGAGCCTGCATACGTCTCCCTTGGTCTCTTCCCCCACTCTCTGTAATCTTACCCCTGTATCCACCATGATGTGATGTAGCAGTCAGTAACCAGAACTGGGCTGATTCAGGCGCCGGGCCCTTGACCCCCTAAAACTGTGAGCTGAATAAACCTCTCCTCTTTATAAAGTCAGCTCCTTCTAGTATTTTATTGCAGTGATGCAAGGTGATTGTACATAAAAATTAAACATAATAATATACCAATATACTATTAGTATTATATTACAATAATAAAATGTTATTATGATATTATAAAATAATATTAGTATACTAATATGCACAATACAAGCTGGCTACACATGCTACACCTCCTAAAAAGCCTAAAGTATTTCTTATTGTTCTCGTGAGAGAACCTCTGCCTACGTTAGCTTCATTTGAAGATTATGAGCAACTCCTGGCATCTGGAGGAGATCAGGTCACAGAGCAGATTCTGTGAACATCCTATAACTTCTCATGTGGCTCTGCTCTCTTCTTAGGAGACAGCCTTCTAGTGAGAGGAAAGGATAAGGCATGCTTGCATATTCCCCATGATCCAAACTGCTTTCTGCAAGTGTTATTTGGATCAGTTTTTGTTCAAACATCATTACTGTAGGGTCTGTGGGTTCGTCTCATAGATCTTGCTTCTAATGCAGGAGGAGTAGCTAGACACGACAGGGAAGCTGCACCCATGTAGTCTTGACAGTATGGCTGCCTAAACAATACCTGCATAATGACATGCCCAGTCAACAGGCCAAGGTGTTAGGCCAAATTTCACAAGGCCCCACCCCTAGATTACAAACTACAGGCAATCAGTGGCTACACAGGGAGGGATAGCCAGGCTTCTCCAGGGATATCACCAATAGGTTATCCAATTCCAAATGATCAGCTCAAAGTACATGTGCATTCGAGAAACACTAAACGGATTCAATAGGTTGATGGATGGATGGATGGTTGGATGGATGGATGGATGAATAGGTGGGTGGGTGGATGGGTGCGTGGGTGGATGGGTGAATGGATGGGTGAATGGATGGATAGGTGGGTGGGTGGGTGAGTGAGTGGATGGATGGATGAATGGATGGACAGACAGGTGGTTGGACTTGTGGATGGATGGACGGGTGGTTAGATGGGTGGATGGATATTTAGAAGGATAGATAGATGAATGGATGGATGGAGGGTTGGATGGATGGATGATGGATGGATGGGTGGGTGGATGGGTGGGTGGGTGGATGGACAGGTGGACGAATGGAGGGATAGGTGGACAGATGGATGGATAGGTAGGCGGGTGGATGGGTGGATGGGGGATGAATAGATATGTATATGTATAACAATGATAATAATTACAGAAGAAATCATGAACTTGAGGGGAGAGGGTGACACAGGAAGGGTTGGGAAGAGGGAGAACTAGAAGTTATGTAAATAAATAACTCATGCATAAAAATTTTAAGAAATTTTTAAATGTGCCCTGAGCTTTGACAGTCGACTTGGTTAGGGTTTCTGTTGCTGTGAGAAAACACCATGACCAAAGCAACTCGGGGAGCAAAGAGTTCGTGTCGTTTTAACAGCTTGTGGTCTCTCGGGAAGGGAAGTCAGGGCAGGAGCTGAAGCAGAGACCGTGACCTGACACTGCACACTGGCTTGCTACAGAGACTGTGACACAACACTGCACACTGGCTTGCTTCCCGTGGCTTGCTCAGTCTGCTTTCTTACACACCTCTCCAGATGTGGTTATTCATCAAGAATATGAACCCTCAGACTTGCCCACAGGCCAGTCTGATGGAGGCAGTTCCTCAGCCGAGGTTCCTTTCCCCAAGTGACTCTAGTTTGTGTCAAACTGATAAAAACCTAACCAATACAGCTTTGTTCCCGTCTCCCTGGCTTCTTATTTCTTAGTAACAAATGTAGCAATAGGGCATGTAGCCATCTTAAAGGTTCTGGGTGAGGTGGAGTGTGCGCCGGGTAGACACAGGTACAAAGATGGTGATGATTTGAGCACCTTTATGGGAGGTCAGAAATTTACAAAGACCTTGTCAGAGGTTGGTACTCTGCATTCAGAGTCATCACTGAGCAGAGTCCTGGGTCCACAGTTTCCCGGTTTCTTTCACCACTGAAGAGCAGAACCAGTCTTTTCCTTTCTCAGCTGAGGGAAGGTAGTGAGGACTCCAACACCGGTGATGCCTCTGTCCGTGGCCCCGCCTCTTCTGTGGACTCAGCATCCGCTGATAGCCAGCTCAGTGACAGAATCCTCTCAGGATGAGAAAGAGGTCAGAGTTGAGGGCTACCCCGGTCTCCTCCACTGCTGCACACAACTGGAGCTGGACAGCTGAGTCTGTTGTCCTTAGGAGGAGATTCTCCTTGCCTCTGGCGAGCCGCCCCTCTCTGGTGAGTGAGTCGCTGCTACTCGTCCCTCAGCTCTGCCTTCTGCTCTCTTCTGTCCGCCATCAGTCCAGCCTTGATATAGTTCTCTAGCCTCGGTGTAGAAGGTGGCACGTTCACCCCAAGGAACAAAGATAGAGTTTTCGCCATGGGAATCAGTGTGTGGCTGGAAGACTCCCCCGGCATTGGCCTGAAGCGGTGTCCATGGAGCCTTCCCACAGAGGAGGTGGTGGCATGTGAGTTTCTAGCCTCTGACACACAAGCAGGGAGGCAGTACTCAGATTAGCCGAGGCTATCCAGGATTTTCCAATACACTGTTGCTGGAGCCAGTGCGTCCCTCGTGATCTGAAGAATGTACAGAGATGCCCAGGGTGATTTTCCCTTCTGTAACCTCTCACTGTAGAATCTACCACTCAGGTTGTTGCCAGGACTACAGGGGAGAGTGGCCACACTGACCATGGCTGACGCTTGTTGAGTGACTATTCGTGTTCATTGCTGCTATCCTCCTCCTTCTGGGCTCCCTGCTGTGGTCACAGTGATAACGGCAGCAATGATGATTGTGGTGTTGATGGTTGTGATAGGATGATGTTCCCGATGATGGCATTCAAGGGAATTTCAGTTATGCTGGTGATGGTTGTGACTGTTGTCACCACCACCAAAATCTAAATAGTCATCCTCATCAACACCATGTTGCCATCAGGATTAACACCATCATCATCATCACCACCACCATCATCATCACCATCATAGCTACCATCATCACCACCATCACCATTATCACCATCATCACCATCATCACCATCATCTCTTAGTCATCAGCTTTCTCCTCCTCTTTGCTGTTTGGACCAGCACAGGATCAGCATAGGTTCTTCAGAACAACATGGCTGCTTCTTGACTGTCCTAGGGGAATCTGTGGGTGTAACACGACAGGACAGTGAGTAGGCAACACCCTACTAGATGGCTATCCATCAAACTACCCATTCTTGTCAACTCCTCTCCTGCTCGCAAGATCTGTGATGGTTCTCAGACCCTAGTGAGCAGACAGAGACTCCTGGGCTGGTGGGTTCTCCGTTCTTGAGAGTGGAGGTAGCTTCTGAGGTGTGGCTTGGCTTTAACCCCACGGGTGAGCTGAGTAGTGGTCTTGAAGGAGTGGGAGACTCACCCTGAGGTCAACAGGAAGTGCTCCAGACTGAGCACAGTGTATGGGAAGCCACAGGCCACGTGGGCACTGAGAGTCCTGACTTCAAAGCAAGAGGAAGTGACCCGCTGTTCCTGACAGCAGCCATGAGGGTTACCAGGGCCTCTATAATCACCACACAGCACAGAGCGAGTGTTCCACAGTGGCTCTCGAATCAGTGGGTAGGAATGGTGGGTGGCCATGACAGTCCTGCGTCGGCTCCTCTGTTTTCTACTGACACTACTCCCGTGAACCAGAACGGGAATCCTTCATGACAAATGGCAGTTTGTCACAGAGGAGGGCGAGGTGGGGAACTGGGATGTGTGTTCTGGCTTCGCCAACTTGGAATCACTCGCAGACGAATCTCCCTCGATAATCACGTTTAGCAGAGAAGTAACATCTGCTTGTGCGACGGTCTCTGGGAGGCTGCCAGCGACCTCGGAACACTGCAGTCTGCCGCGTGGAAATATGTGCCCTAGCACCTCGGTTCTGTCAGATGTGATGATCGGGTGTCTGCAAAGTGGGCGTTAGCATTGGGTGCCAGGTAGAGACAGGACAGGGCCCGCTCATCTCAAAGATGTCAGCCCTCGGGGGGAAGACACTTTGCCCTGAAGGTTCCCCAAGAGACTTTGGTCTTCTGTTCAGGTTTCATGTTTACCAACATCAGGAAAGAGTCGAGGCTGGATCACAGTCATCTGGGGAAAATATTTATTCCCACGTCCCAGGAGGGCCATGATAGACGAGGTCCAGAAGGAATGAGGGCTAGGTTTGGACCAGAGGCAGGAGTTCGTGCCGCCTTCTCCCCCTCTGTCCTACATCACTGGGAGCACTGGAGGGGGTGAGGGAGAAATCATGGCCTTGGCAATTTGTCTGCAGTAGGTTCTGGCTATCCAACTGCCAAGGTGGCTGTGCCTGTCTGTCCCCATCCTGTCAACTCTATGGTCCAGTCCACCTTCATCCCTGGGGAGAAGGATAGAACTGCCAGGCCGGGTGACAGAAGACTCACCCTTCCTTTATTCTTTCACTGGTGGGAACTAACTTTGCTAATGGTAGCAGTCATGGAGGGCTCTAGGGACAGGAGGCAGCCTTGGGGAGGGTGTCTTTGGGGTCTGCAGTTGGGGGACCCATCTTCTTTTAGAAGTCCTGCATGGGTCAGACTGGCACCACCTGGGTCAGGCCAGTCCCTTCCACGTGCTCATAGCTCCAGAATGGAGAAGCAGAACATTTGCACCATGCAAGAGGAGGGAGGGAGGGAGGGAGGGCGGGCTTGGGAATCTCGGCAGAGCTACTTGAATCCAGATAAAGGCAGCAGGCACAGGGCACAACTGTCCATGGCCAGGTCCTTGCTGAGATGCTAAGTGCAGGAAAGGCTCTCGGTTAGGGCTGGAGACTCCCTTTCTGGATGCAGGTAACTGTCTTGCTGCTTCAAATGAATCTCTAAGCACCTGCTCAATGTCCTTCGGCCTGTCCCTGCCAGCTCCAGCCCTGGTGCCTTCTGCCATAGCCTTGCCTGTGTGCTGTGCTGATCTTTGACCTCTGTGTGATGACCTTTGACCTCTCCCATCTCCTCCCCTCCAGGTCTGGCCGTGCATCAGATCATCACCATCACCGTCTCCCTCATCATGGTCATCGCTGCGCTCATCACAACTCTTGTCTTAAAAAATTGGTAAGGTCAGGGAGCGCTGGGCTGCGGGGGTAGCCAGGGGGTACCCAGGGAGGTCTGCACAGAGAGCACCAACACTTTAAGACCGGGCTTAGATGCTCCAGATTTAACTCCGTTAGCAGAATACTTAACCAGCTTGCCTGGAACCCTGGCTTCCTTCCCAGCTCTGCGTACACTGGGTGTGTTGGCCTGTACCTCTAATTCCAGCGCTCAGGAAGTGGAGGCAAGAGTGTCAGAGGTTCAGGGTCAGCCTCAGCTACGTAGCTGGGTGACACAAGACCCCCATTTCAGATGAAACAGACTAGTGCTGGATGGCAGCCTTCAGACTGCATTCCTGTTGGAGTAGGGGATCCCAGGTGACTACAGCCAAAGGCACTGAGCCACAGCTGGATTCAGCTGGTCTGCTTTCTCCTGTAGCTTGCATCTCGGCTCCCATGCAGAGTGGGAAGCCCCACCTTTGTGACATGGTTTCCCAGGATACATGTTTCTCCTGTCACCCAGGTCTGGCTGGACCCATGTGTTATCTGTGTACATTGCCTGCCATACCTCCCAGGAGGACAGAGAAGCAGCAGCTGCCTGGCCAGACCCCTCCCAGACCCCTGTCCTCCACTGAGGTCAAAGCTGCTCTCCCAGACAGACTTTCTTTGTCTTGAGCAGTATTTCTCTGCTCGCTAACCACCCTACTGCCTTGCCGCAGATGGCTTCCCTCCCTGCTCCCTTCTGTAAAGTGGCCTTCTTTGAGGCTGGCCTTGCTGGGTGTGTTCATCTGACACAGCCCAAGAAAAACGAGAGGGTTCCTTGCTGCCTGTCGCACTTGCATCTCAGATCTGCCTGCAGCCACTTGGAAAGGCATCTGTTGCTTGTGGGCCTCGGAGGTCCAGCTCCCCAGTGTGCCCTGATTCCCAGATATATGTGAATAACAAGTAGGGTTCCAGCCACTGGACAAACCCAGAAGCAAGGGAGCCAGAAGTAGGTAGCAAGGGGGACTAACAGCCCAGGACAAACCCCATTCCACTGGTCTCACACCTGGTAGGGCTCCTGGTGGATCTGGTATTTCAAGGGGGACCCCAGTCCCATGTGCATGTGACATAGTACAATATCATGACCAACCCCCAGGAGCAGAGAGGACTTGTGACCCCCTTCTGTGGCAAGCCAAGTAACCAGGAGTGAGTGAAGAGGGTCAGTAGCGCTCAGAGTCTCTTCTTCTGAGGGACCTTCTGCCCCATGCTCAGTTTCAGCAGGGACCAGAGCCTCCCTCCCACTCTGGGAAACGGAAGCAGAGAGTAAACTGAGACCCTCAGAAGACAGGCCACCTGGCTTTGGTGTCACCCTTCATTCCATGTGACATTCCCTCACAGACAAGGGTGGGGTCCCCGGTTCATCATCTAAGACTGGTGGGGGAGTGAGGCGGGGCTCATGGGGCAGGAGAGAGAGCGCCTTTGTCAGACCCTGGCAAGGACGAACACAAGAGTGCAAGTCACTGTTGTCCTCTTGAAGATGTGTTCTGGGCAAAGTGAGAGACAGACAGACAGACAGGGAGCAAGGGGGGGCAGGGCAGGAGCTCCCTCTCAGTAGTTCATCCAACAGTCAAGCAGCCTCTAACCCCAGGCTAGCCCTACCACCAAATAAAGGTCCCGTCCTGCCCACCCAACCTTCCTGCAATGGGCATTATCAACCTTTCCATCCAATTAAGGCATCTGAGGGAAACTGAGTCAGCCACCTCAGTCTAGCTGACATTCTTTAGGCAAATAAAGTTCCCTAGTCCCACCGCTCACCTCAAAGCACTCTTGTGATAATGGCCACATTTAAAATTCAGATTTTATATTTGAAAAAAAAAAGCTGATTGCTTGATTGTGGTTGATCTTTCTGAAGAGGCTGGGAATTACTATGTCATATAAATGATGCCTGGCAGCGGAGGCTTCACTGTGGATGTGCAGGAGCCAGCCGTACATGTGCTCCAGGACCTGCCCACCCCCACCTCCAATCCCCCCCTCTCTCTCCTAGTTGTGCCCCAAGCGGTCACACTCGGAGGAACAGCCACCAGCGGAAGATGAATCAGCAGGAGGAGAGTTGCCAGAACTTGACGGACTTCACCCCGGCCCGGGTGCCCAGCAGCGTGGACATCTTCACCGCCTATAATGAGACACTGCAGTGTTCCCACGAGTGTGTCAGGGCCTCCGTGCCAGTCTATGCCGATGAGACGCTGCACTCAACCGGGGAGTACAAGTCCACGTTCAATGGAAACCGGTGAGTTCCACGTGACCCAGACTCTGAGGCTCAAAACTCTGTGTGGGTGAACCGGGCACTGCCATTTTGGCCAGTCGCTCCGTAGAGCTTGCAAGGGCCCAGCACATGCAGAGAGCTGATTGGTCAAAGCGATAACAGTGAAGTTGAATCAACAGGTATGTAGCCACCCCTGGGAAGCACAGCGGAAGTCATGGTGAAAACCGATTGAAATACGTCCACGCGGCTTAGAACAGACCACACCAGGCCAAATGGTTCCAAGGTTCCAAGTGAGGTTTATTCAGGAGATAGGGCAAAGATGGGGGGGGGGGGGGGGGAAGGGGAATAAAAGGGAAGAAGAGAGCGAGGTCAGGGGGTTCTGCCCGTTTTGTATGGGTGGTGACATAGCCTTTCCCAGGTAAAGGTAGAAGATAGCCAGGTAGATTCTGGGAATGTATCGTGGTTGCCTTGGCAACGATGTGGGCGTCACCTAGATGTGATGTTACTGGGTCCGGTATCCCAGACCCCAAAACCGTGATGAAGAGGTATTCTCAGCCCCTCACACAGTGCCTGCAGCTGAGTACCCACCTGCCCTCCAGCCTTAGGGTTCAAAGCCAGCCAAGTACTCACTGCTTCCTGGAGCATCAGCAGATTATGTTGGGTCCCTCCCACAGTCGGTATCTCTGAGATTCTGTCAATAATAACGTGTCAGCAGCCAGCTCAGAAACACAGAAAACGCCAAGCAGACTGGAGCCTCTTATTAAATGCTATTTTATTATTCATGGGTGATCCCTCAAAGAAGACACACTTCTCCAGCCATCCCTGGGAATGGTTAAGAAACCCCTGAGTCAGCCGCTCGGGGTTTGTCCAGCATTAAATTAAAATATCAATAAGCTATTTTTTTAAGTGACTGTGCACCCGTGCATCATTTGTAAATTAGGGGGGAAAAAAAAGAAAGAAATGAGGCAGTAAGCCGGATGCTCACGTGCCTCAGAGGCCCCTCCCCCGGTCAGAGCTGGATTAGCAGTTGTTTTAGGGGTTTACTGCTGTTAACAGACACCATGACCAAGACAACTCTCATAAGGACAACATTTAATTGGGGCTGGCTTACAGGTTCAGAGGTTCAGTCCATTATCATCAAGGAGGGAGCAGAGTATCGTCCAGGCAGACATGGTGCAGGAGGAGCTGAAGGAGCTACATCTTCATCTGAAGGCTGCTAGCAGATACTGGCTTCCAAGCAGCTAAAATGAGGGTCTTAAAGCTCATACCCCATAGTGCCACACCCACTCCAACAAGGCCACACCCACTCCAACAAGGCCACACCTACTCCAACAAGGCCACACCCACTCCAACAAGGCCACACCCACCTCCTAATAGTGCCACTTCCTGGGCTGAGCATATTCAAACCATCACAGCAGTGTAGGGACACTGTGGAGAGCTCCCTGTCATGGCCACGGAGCGGTCAGCTCTGGGTCACTCTGTCCCTTCCAACATACTTGCTGCTTTACTATAAGTAAGGGTGGATCTTGGACATCAGGGCTTCTGGTCACCAGTTCATATGCTCCTGTGCTACTGGCTGCAGTGAGCAGGTGTGCCATGGGGAGAACACTGTCCATCTGTAGAGGGTTTGGTGTCGGATACTCTCATTCCCCTTTACAGAACCAGGAAGGGTAGCACTCTGGTGCCTGCCACTGGGTCTGAGACATGGTAGTTACCTGTTTTATTTCTGTTGTTGTGATGAAATGCCTTGACAAAAAGCAGCTTAGAATAGAAAGGAGTTTACTCAGTTTATTCAGGATTCAGCCTGTCGTTACAGGGATTTCACAGCAGCAGAAGCTTAAAGCAGCTGGTCATAGTCTAGAGCTGAGAGAAATAAATGCATGCCTACCTGCTTGCTTTCCTTCTTCGCATTTATATGTCTTAGAATCCACTGCCTAGGGAATGGTGCCACTCACAGTGGTCTGGATTCTCTCAGAATCCCCTGCCTAGGGAATGGTGCCACTCACAGTGGTCTGGATTCTCCCAGAATCCCCTGCCTAGGGAATGGTGCCACTCACAGTGGTCTGGATTCTCCCAGAATCCCCTGCCTAGGGAATGGTGCCACTCACAGTGGTCTGGATTCTCCCAGAATCCCCTGCCTAGGGAATGGTGCCACTCACAGTGGTCTGGATTCTCCCAGAATCCCCTGCCTAGGGAATGGTGCCACTCACAGTGGTCTGAATTTCACCCACATTAATTAACAATGAAGATAACCCCACTCCACAGACATGCTCACAAGCCAACCTAATCTATATGGTCCGTCACTCTGACTCTCTTCCAAGGTAATTCTAGGTTGTGTCAAATTGGTTGTTAACACTAACCATCACAGTAACCTACCTTCAATGACAAAATGTAAGGGCAACATTTTAGGACCTAAGTCTTCTCCTTTCTATCATATGCAATATGATCTCTGCCTATGGATGCATAGACCTTAGCTTTGGGCTCACCCCAAAGCCAGCATCTGGAGATGATGGCACAGGAGTGAGGGATGGCCAGCCTTCCTGCCTTCACACCTGAGTCCTCAACCTCCAGCCTCTCTGCTAGTGGGCCTGCAAGAAAATGGTAGTCCCTTAAAAACCCATCTTAAGAGAGCAGACTCCACCTGCAGGCTGCCCAGCTCGCCTGCCCTGTGGCTTGCACAGGCTAACACCATCCTTCTCTGTTCTCCACAGATCCTCCTCTGCGGATAGGCATCTCATCCCTGTGGCCTTTGTGTCTGAGAAATGGTTTGAAATCTCCTGCTGACTGGCCGAAGGCTTTTTACCTCCTGGGGGCGGGGCAGACGCCATGTGTCTGTTTCATGGTATGTATCTTCCTGGGGCAGGATGCCCCCCCCACTACCCTTATCTCTGTTTGGGATGACCAGGAGCCCCTCTCTAAGACAGTGGGTTTCTCAGGACATCCCTGTGTAGATACAGGACCATGGGTCTCTGAGGCACATCTATCAGACACACAGATGAGACTATGCTGTGGGGGAATAGCTCACAGGATCTCCTTGCAGCAGCAGCAGCAGCAGCAGCAGCAGCAGCAGCAGCAGCAGCAGCAGAAGCAGCAGCAGCAGAAGCAGCTCAACTGTCATGCTCTCCCTGTGCAGAGCTGAGAGCTGAAATCACATTCAGAAACAAGCTCTAAGCACAGCATCCCCTTCCCTCAACAGGAAGCCACCCACCAGGGCAGCAGCTAAGCAGACAGGGATCACACCCTCAGAACACAAACTGTGCTGGGGGAGAGGGGGAGGGAGGCCAGAGTGGAATTAAAAGACAGTCTTGAACTATGAAAATAAGAGATAAGAAATAACACGATGAAGAAAGAAAGCAAAGATGTGAGACATCCACTAATTTGAAGCTGGAGACCTGCGCCCAGACAGGATGAATTCTTCACGCTCTGCTGCCTGGGAACATTCGGCTTGCTTTGCTTGGTATGAACATTCAATGGCTCCTGGGCCTGTGTCTGTGAACAGTAGCCCACAGGGGCATGAGCACCTTGCTCGGGAGCTGCACAGCTCACAAGTCCGACTTACAGGTGCTGCAGACACAGCCCGTAGCGGTGTCTGTCTGTCCTCCTTTCCTTTGAGATGCAAGTCTTACCGGGAACCCTCCTTCGCCCTGAGTATTACAGCAGAGCCAACAAGTCTATGTCCCTCTTGTAAAAGAGGCATCCAATCATTTCCTGTGAGATAATAAGCACAACTCTTAGATAGGACACGGTGTCCGCAAATCTTTTCCTCTTGCTCAGTGCTTGCCTACTGTGTGGGGTGAGGGGTGGGCATGGCTCAGGGGCTCCATACCCAGCCCTTGTCCAGCAGGAAGCAGGGAAGAGCTGCTGCCAGCTTGGAAACGAATCGGTCAGTTCTTAATCCCGGCACTAATGAATCGCAAGTTTGGGCCAAATCAAATCTCCAGCCCCCAGTCTCTGTCCCAAAGCCAACATGTTTCGCCAACGGGCAAGAAGATGTAATTAGATTAGACTGGAAATGAGCCTTCTGCAGAGGCCTTCACCAAGCCTGGGTGGCAAACACAGCCTTCTAGCAGGCAAGAACCCAGAGCCCGGTGCATTCTCAGAGCACAGAGCCATGGTCTGCCAGTGTGCTCTCTCCATGAAGGCTGTGGACATCCCTCTTGGATGTGCCCCCTCAGCTAGTGTTGGGAGCCTTGGAGTTCCCTGTCTCCTGATGAGGCTTGGCAGGTCCCAGGGTGGCTTAGGTGCCACATCTGGGTTATAGCTTTAAAAGTTCATCAAAGGTGGGCATGGTTGCTAATGTCTGTAATCAAGCAATCGTAAGTCTGAGGCAGGAGACTCACTGAGAGTTAGAAGACAACATGGGTACAGGGTCAGATCCTGTATCAATTTAAAAAAAAAAAAACAAGAAAAAAGTGTTAAACAATAATTAATTGACACGGAGATGCTGACTCTGGCCACTGAGCCACCATTTTCTGGGAGAGCTGAGAGCCCATAGACCACATGACTTGGGGCAACTCTGTCATATAAATATTAGAAAGGCCACTCTCCCAGTAAGCCCATATACAGGAGGGAAACTGAGGCTGAGAGAAGACAGATGATTTGGCCATGATGTTGGTGGTGAGGCCCGATTACCCACAGCTTCCAGGATGTCACACTGCCCACCCTACAGTCGGCTCTGCCTTGCAAACCCCTTGCAATGTCTGAGACCCAGCCCATCTCTATGAAAGGTGCCTCTGCTCACTCACCCCCCCCCACCCCCAGGTCAGCCCCAAGCAGTAGGCAGGCTGGGGGTAGGGTGGGCCTGTAAAAATCTCAATTTAAAGGGGATGGTCAACCAGGTTGCAGGAAGGCCAGTCCTGAGTGCCCAGGGGCCTGCAAGTTTGCAGCCTTCTTGCAGGGAGCTGCAGCACAGACTTTACAAGAACATAGAACTTGGGAACAGGACACATGATTTTATTTGTTCCTCTGCCCCAGACCTCTTATCTTTCTGGAGACATCTGCTCTTCCCCGGAGCAATGAACTCCCCACGGTTTTGATCAGGTCTCCCAGTACACTGATCTCAGATGGGTGCAGGATGTAGCTGCCCCGGGAGTTCAGTCACTCTTACCTACATGAGTGCATCTGTTTCCAGACCACTCCCACCTCTCCATGTGCATCATGGGGACCCTCTGGGCTCAGAAGAACGAGACAGCAGCGTCTCCTTTTCTAAAAGATGTGCTCTGCCGACACGCCTGCCATGCTTCACCTCTAGTGACTTTCTGTAGACCAGAACCAGAGAGCTGTGGAAGGAGGCTCATTAGTCTCTGATAAATGCTTAAAGATCTCATCGCCGTGTGCCGGGCGAGCTATTCATCAGTCATTGAAATGAAAGCTTTCAGAGTCCAAGCATCCCCTGATTCTTACAATTAACACCTGAGCGTGAGCCACAAGCAGATACCCGCCAGAGAGATCTCTCAGATTTACACGGCTGCTTATTGTCCCTTAAATAAACAGCAATTAATAGAAAAACATTTAATTCAGGTTTAAGAGTCATTAGAGATATTTATCTTTTGAAGAGCCTTTAGGACTTTTAGATAGCTTTTTATAGGCAATGTAGCAATTTCTTTAAAAGAATTTGTTTGATCTGTGTGTCTGTGTATGTCTGTCTGTCTGTGTATGTGTGTGTGCCAGGGTAGTGTCTATGTGAGTTTGTCTGTCGGTTTGTGTATATTTGTGTGTGTCAATGTGTGTATGTGTCAGTGGTCTCTCTCTCTCTCTTTCTTTGTCTGTCTATCTATCTGTCTGTCTCCCCTCTCCCCTCTCCCCCCCCCCGTGTGTGTAAGCATGGGCTTGTATACAGTCACTTCTCTTGAGTCATCTTTCTGGCCTCCGTGTAGCAGTTTCTTATCCCAACACATCCTTGTCCCCTCACAGGACTGTGCCTGTACAAGGCGGTGCCTAACTGTGACTAAGTCTTTTTCCTGCAGACAGACTCCTAGGGAAACGCAGGTATCCTGACAGACAAGCTCCCACTTCAGGGAGTCCTTGTCTCATACCACCTTACAGTGGCCACAGGTAGCTCTGAAGGAAGCCACATGAAGCTGACTTCTACGCAGAGGCTCACCTGCCAGTGGCTCATGCCTCAGTTCCTGTCAGCCCGCACCCCATCCCCAGGATGGCCGAACTTCAGAAAACTGAATCATACTTGGGTTCTTTCTATTCCTCAAAGCCACTTCATTCTGGACAGCATCTCAAAAAACATTAAGACTCTCCAGTCTGGAGCACACGAGAGATGAGCCATTACTGATATTCTCAGGAACAAATTAAAGCACAAACTGATAAATAACAAAAAAAAAAAAAAAAAAAAAAAAAAAAAAAAAAAAAAAAAAGAGGCAAGTGCTGAACCTTCCCCAAAACAAAACAGAACAAAACAAAACACACCCCAGGGGCTGGGGAGATGGCTTGGTGGAGTGCTTCCAGTTCCCTCGCACCCACATCCAAAGCTAAACATGGCCATTCTGTGCGCTCTGAGTTCACTGAGAGACCCTGTCTCAAGGTAGATGGGGTTTGAGAAAAGTACCTGATGTCCACCCCTGACATCTGCATGCATGTGCACAGGCATGTGTGCACAGAATCACGTACACACATGCACACACAAACACTGCTCAGAGAGTGCAAAGCTCTCATAACTTAAAGGAACGCTTCTTTCAAGGCAACACAACCTTCTGGAAGCTGTGCTTTCTGTCATCCAGCATAGAAGGAACACGGGGCACCGGTGTCCTTTCAGGCTGGTTAGGAGCTGTGGCATCAGGGACCAGGCCTGCCTCTTGTCTTTGTTTTCAAGAGCAAATGCACAGGCCGGTGAGACCTGGAAGCCTGCAGTTCAATCTCTTTCCAGGCAGCAGGGGGCAGAATTTATCCCAGAAATTATCTTCAAGATCGCTTGCTCTGCAGTGCCCACCTTCCCTGTTCTTTCCTGCCTGTTTCCTGTGGGGTCCAGTCCCACATCCTGCATCCTTCCCTGCTAGCCTGGGCTCATGGTCTTTCTCCAACTCAGTACCAAAGAGGCTCCTGCACTGAGCCTCTGCAGCCGGAGACCCCAGCCCTCCACTGTAGGCCAGAACTAGAGAACAGCAGGGCAGAGAGCTCAGGGCAGGCCTCTCATCTCTCTTCCCTCCCTGACCTGAGACTGAGATGATGCCCTGACATTGTCTGAAATCTCTACTCTCTGCAGAAAGTCAGTGCTGCTGTTACAATGGCCGACTCACCACTGTCTCCATCTGCAGTAGGCTTGGAGGAGAATTCCCTCCTTGTTTAGTTCCATATAATCACTTTACAAGGGATGGTCCCTATCACCAGTCTCTACCATCCAGCCTGAGGTGACCCCCACCTCAGACCTGTACGCAGGGAGGATCCTGTTGTCAGGGAAATGCTATGTGTACCTGGCTGAAAATTCCAGGAAACTCTCTTACAGGGAGCAAGACAGATAGAAATTGAGGGCGTGTCTGGGTAGAGAAGAGAGGGACGGGCGTGGTGGAGGGAAGGTAGGTGGGAGGAGCCAGCATGGAGAACATAGGATAGAAGTATCTAGAAGGCTGGCATGGAGGTGGTGGGGCTGTCCCTACAATCTTGCTTTAAGTTCAGGATCAAAGACCAGCATCCTCTATGGGAGTCTTTCTCATGAAGGTGGGGCGGCCCTCTGACTTACAGCCGGCATTAGATACAGGTTTGGCAGTGCTTGCTTCGATCCCAGCACTCAGGCCGCTGCTGCAGGAGTGTCGCAGTAACAATATTGCACAGCTTCTGCCCAGACTAGGCTGGAGAGAGAAACACTGCCTCAAAAAAGGACAGAGACAGAGAGAGAGAGAGAGAGAGAGAGAGAGACAGAGAGAGACAGAGACAGAGACAGAGACAGAGACCAACAGAGAGATGTCCTAAGTCACCCAGTCACTCTGATTATAGCTACCTAGGTCACGAGGCCAACCTTTAGTGAACCTGTTTAAAATATGTATGTAATTGTAGAAAAATAGACCTAATAAATACCAATTAACCTTGCTGTCTTTCTCTGTCTCTCTCTCCTCTCTCCCCTCTCCCTCCCTCTCTCCTCTCTGTCTCTGTCTCTCCCTCTCTGCATGTGTGTGTGGTGTGGTGTTCCTGTGTATGTATGCATATGTGTGCGTGCAGGTGCGTGTGCATGTGTGGTGTGTTATTGATAACTGTGTTTTTCTGTGGTTGTGTGCTTGTGGAGGTCAGAGGTCAATGTTAGATGTCTTCCTCTGTTGCTTGCTATCATATTTTTGGAACCCTCACTGACCCAGACCTCACCAATTCGGCTAGGCTGGCAGGGCAATAAGACCCAGGGGTCGTCCTGCCTCTGTCTCCCCAGCACAGGGATTACAGACCCACACTACCATGCCCACATTTTATGTGGCTCTGCGGGTCCAAGCTCAGGTCTTCACGCTCACAGAGCAGGTACTTCAGTCACCGAGACCTTAACTCTTCTTCAGTGTGAGGTTTGGCAGCGTTAATTGTGTCAGAGTCTTCCCAGGAAAACTTCCCACTGGAAACTGACAGTGCCCTGGCCCTGGCATCCCTGCTGACTGTACAAACACACACCCTAGCCATCCCACCATCTGTCTGTTTAAATGCACACCCTGGGTCCCCCACGTGAGTGGATTCACAGAGTATTATTTTTTAAACTTCAACAAAGTTCAAATGAAAATGTGCACCCAAGATGGCTCTTTCTGTGTTGAATTACTTCTCGGTTTGAAACCCTTTGTCCTTTGATCCCTGAATATGGAGATAGGGTGGAGACATAGCTCATGGAAGACCACCCACCGGAGCTATGTGCGCCCGATGTGATCTGAGGTCACAATCCTTTATGCAAGGTTGACTGGGTCTACAATAGATGGATAACCCCACAGAAGCATTGTGGAGTCTTCAACTTAGGCCTCATAGAGTAGCCAACAGGCATCTTGTGGAGATGGCAGGCCAGATGGAAGGTTGTTCAGGGAGCTTCTGTTGTCCATTCTGGGACCACAGGGAAGGGGCTAACACCTTTATTCCTCTTCTGCACCTTATTGGAGAGACAAGTGTGAGGCTCTGGGCACAAACACGGGTCCTCCCAGCCCTGTCCAGATGCTGCCCCCACTGGGATTGTGTAAGGCCTTTAGAACTTGCCCTGCCCCTGTACAGAAGGTCTCTGGTAAGGCTCCTAGAATGTGTAGACGCATGCCTGGGAACATGAGGACGACCTTAAGGGTTGGTGATTTGCTAGTAAGAGAAACCTTCATGTGTCCCCTAGAAAGGTCAATGCTCAAAGTCTACCACTGTTGAGTCTGAAGAAGGTGTCACACTGGAGTCTCCTGGGAGACCTGAGTCCCATACCCATCCTTGCTGCAACAGTGGGGAACTCTTCACCCAGCTCACAGGCCCTGGCCAGACAGCCTGCTTCCTGGGCTGTATGTCTCCAGAAAGTTCGGAACTCTTTGAACTCTCTGTAACGGATCTTCTAGTCTGACCATTCTCTGGGCCTGGAAGCTGCAGGGTGGGCAATGCCAGCATTCATGCCACATCCTGCCACCTTCATTGAGGGTCCCTGGAGCCCTGGCTTCTTGGGTTGTGTCATCTACAGGTGTGGAAGAAGTCCCCTTTCTGCTTGAGGGCCTTAGCGGCCTGTAGTTCTTGGGTGGGTGTTTCTAGTGAGCCCCGAGTGGCAGTGGAGGCTCACACACATCGCCCCGGAACTCACACAGCGCTAAGCAAGATCGCTCATGGCTGCGATGTCATGATACATCCTCATTCTCAGGGGCATGCAGACCCCTGGACTCTCACTGGCTTGAACACTGGGCTGCCACTTATAGATGCTTACATACAGACAGGTCTGAGTGCCCTTTCCTGGTCAGGCTGCTAAAGCATGCTGCAACCATTGGCCTTTCCTGGACATAAGCAGATTCCCTTTCTTTCTCTCTCGGGGGGAAGTCAGGATCCAGAATTCTGTCCTGGATCTTGGTCCAGGTGAGCCTCTAGCTGGCGGTGGATGGAAAGGGACCCCATAGGTTCCTTCCCGTGTTGTAGGTGCAGCGAGCAAACCTCTGCCGTCCACAGGTTTGAGAGGGAGGGAGGAACAGCATGGAAGGAGCACTAGCCAGTGGCACGCATGCTTGGGTGATGTGTTCCGTATGAGTTAATGCAGGGGCATGGCCCTGTCAGGGGTGAGGGTGCAGGTCCACACTGTCACCGCCAGCAGCTTGAGTGCTTCTGCAGTGAACTCACACCACAACAGAATCTATGGCTTCAACACTGAAAAGAGTTTGAGCACTGGCTGGTGTCCTGGTGCTGAGTTGGGAGTTTCGTTAAAGATACCTGAACACAGGCTTAAGAGTGAGGGTTGATAGTAAAAAGACACGCTCAGAAGTCAAGACACCCACAGGAGCTGGTGTGGGCTTCTCAAAGGACGAGTCATATTTCACCTAGAATTCGGTAGATTGGCATTCAGGAGCTTTTTGGGATTTTTGTACCTCAACATGTTTCTGGGACCCCACCATCCTCTGCCTCTGTTCCCTTCTTTGATAATGAGGTGACAGCTTGGCTCCACGGATGCCTGGCATGAGATTACAGTCTAACCAGCTAAAACCAGGAGCCACTGGGATTGGCAAGGCCTTTAGAGCATGCCTGTCCCTTGTACAGAGGCCTCTGGTAAGGCTCCTAGAACGTGTAGACGCATGCTTGGGAAAATGAGGAAGGCCTTAAGGGTTGGTGATTTGCCAGTGAGAGGCTTCAGTCAGATTCCTGGGGAAGCAGACCTTTTTCCTGCTCATGCCCCCCACGCCCCGCCCCCCGATTTTCTGTATCTTTCTATCCTGCTGTGGGCCCAGTCTTTCTTGGGAGACTCTGCACACCACACCGGGCTGAAGCCTTTCCTCCATGGAGACCACCGGAGTGGGTATATTTGGGCTTTGTGTGGGTAGTGAGACTCCCTGTGCCCCAGGGGCTGCTACTATAACTCTCTTCCTTTCTGCCTTCACAGGATTCCGTTGGTGAACTTGTACAAACAAAACAACAAAACAAAAAAATTATAAAACCTAAACCTAAACTATCTAAGGGGAGGGTCCCGCACCCGCTGCTTCTGTTTGCCCGTGGGAACTCAGCAGAGCAGGACACCCAAGGCCAAATCTATTTTTGTATAATTGCTCGTGCCTAGGGGCGCTCCCTTCTCCCAGAGTTTTCTCCGGAGAGCAGAAAGAAGACATGCAAGAAGCGGACTGGAGACAGCAGAGAAAGCCATGCAGAAGGACAGGAGACAGCTTCCTACGCCTGGGACTCGCACCACGATTCTGAACCTGTGCCAATAATACCACTATGTGCCATGTAATGACCCGGAAGCTCGGCAGGAGCCGAGCCCAGCGAACCACGCAGAGAGATCTCAACAGAGGACAGGGGTGGGGGATCACTTCCGGTAGAGTCACTATTTCTGGTTAATATACATATATAAATATATAAATACCAACACACAGACACACACACTTTTTTTGTACTGTAGCAATTTTTGAAGATCTTCGATGTTCCTTTTTAAAAAGAAAAAAAAAGAATTGTGTTATAGTCACAAAACTTGATTTATTTAACATGCTTAGTATGAACAGAATAAACTTGTGTTTTGTACTTCGGCAACTCACATTACACGCAGCACACGCACACACACGCACCTGCACATACAAACATACAAGCATTTATACGCATATATTGGAGAAACCGTTTCGCAGGTGACCTGGTATGTCATCGTCAGTCATCCGGGGAGACAGCCTCAACCCAGAGGACAAGCCCTTACATGACAGCTTTCGTCCGTCAGACGCTTGCTGAATGGTACTGGTGTGTGGCCTATCACTTGGGCCAGAATTAAGAATGTTGTGGTTTTCTCTCTCTGTGTATCCACACACACGGTCAGTGCCGCATTTCTTCATTTAACTGTTTGAGGATGCTAACAGCCACACGCGGTCACGTAGCCGACCGCCGAGGAGTGAGCCTGAGAACCAGGTTGGGTGGGTGGCAGATTCTCGAACATTTGTGTCATACAAGCATAGACTGAACTAAAGAAATTTTACAGTTCCATAATTAAAGGAATATATCCATACATGGTGTGTGCTTGTGTCGAGGCTGCTGCACTCAGGAGCCCATGAGGGATCCAGACTCAATGGTTCTGCATATGCCCAACCCCGCTGGCTCCTGTGGGCCATGCTCTGGTACAGGCTGTCTCTTCCTCATGTTGCTGAGCAGATGCTGGGGTTTTTCTTGGGTCAGGTGTGACCAGGTGGGTTGGGAAAATGGGGGGGGAGTGCAGTGGTGTGTTTTGTTTGTTATTAAGATGCTACTTTGGGACTTCAGTTGGGTCCTAGACGGAAGTCTGCTAGAAAACCCCCATCATACTCCCTGGTTTGGAATTACTGCCATGCTCAAGGTAGGCGTCTCCCTGCAATCCATCTCTTCCCTAGGATCCCAGTATCAGGTGCTGGGAGGGGCCTGTGGACCCTCTTCAAAATTAAACATGTGTGTGTGTGTGTACTGCCCGTACGTACATACGTACGTAAGTATGTATGTATATGTGTATATATGTATGTGTGTTGCCTGTATGTATATTTATATGTGTTATATATATGTGTGTGTATTGCCTGTATGTATGTGTGTATGTGCACCATGTGCAGACAGAAGCCATGGAACCAGAATTACAGATGTCCGGGAGCCTCCCTGTGGGTACTGGTAATCAAACCTGCTTCTCTGGAAGACCAGCCAGTGCTCGGAACCGCTGAGCCACCAATAGCCCCACAGCCTGACTGTCTTGTGTATTGCGAACCAGGGGCTAGGTTAGATGTAGGGGATCTTCTCCAGAGAATGTGGTTTCTCTGCATGGCCTAAGTAGGACTCAGTATCAGCAGCAGAATGCAGGAAAGTCTGTAGACATGGTGAAAGGTTGAGGACAGACTCTTGCTTCTTCCCAGGGACGATGCAACACGATGCTATGTGTGCTTGTCAGAGCTAGCTTTTGTATGTACCTGGGCACATGGAAAAAAGTCTGGTGGTGAAGGAGAACGTTGCTTTTACAATTCAGACATGTTAAGAGCTGTGTCCAGGACATTGCTCAAAACTTTGGAAGATGATTCTTTTGGCTTTTGCTTTTGTTTTTCCATCCCCGCCCCAAAGCAAGACGATGCAGATACTTGCCTCCGGCATGTTACAGCTCCAGGTCCACAGGGTTCTCCCCCACGCTGCTGGGATGTGCATCTCTGCACCTCACCTGGCTCCTGTTCCTCTTACTGACCTCAAGCCCTCTCATCAGAAGTGAACTTTGGGTTGTCCTTAGCCCCAAGTAAGCAGGTAAGACCAGGGTTGACAGCATCCTTTGGCAGTGGGGGCTAGGGCTCAAGCCAGGGACTTTTTGAGCTGCAGAGCAAGCCCAGTCAGGGAGGACAGTGAGAGTAGCTGCAAAGTCATTTCTGCCTACACTGGACATGAACCCTAGCACACAGGCTGGACTCTGGGTGTCTTGAACTCAGAGTTCCTAAGATACCAAAAGTTGGAAGAAAGGTTAGGCCAGCAACTGCTAGCCCTCACCAGCCTGTGGTATCTCTTTTGATATCCCCAGAACAGAGTCATGGGGACAAATTAGGTAGAAGTGTGAGGACACAGCACCACAGAGCCCAGTCCAGCCCTATTGCTGCCAAAGCAAAGCCAGGCTGCCAATTCCTGGGGATACACAGATGTTTTGTCTTAATCTTGAGTGGTTTCCTTACCTCCTAGCCTTTAAACAGTAAATAGATTTATGGGAGAGAATATGGCCATGAGGTGTCCACTCACCTAAGGCCCTGTGGGTTGAGGCTCAGTGACTCACATATCTGGGGAGTTGAGGGGCAGTTCCCTGAGGTGTGAGTGGTCGCTCTTATGTTCTTCACATCTATAATTAAGCCTACTAGCAGATACTCTGCATCCTGCTAGCAGACACCCATCTAAGGGTGGGTCTGTCTGTCTACTTTAACTGCTGTCTTTACCAAGGTATCTAATGAGGGTGACTTTAGAAGTGATGTCCCTAAATATCCACTTGAGTTGAACCGATTTGTCTTCACATGGTCACGGGTTTCCAAGTCACTTGTCCCTTCACCGACTGTGCAGTGCCCCACTACAACTTTTGAAGTAATTAGCATTGGGTCTTGAAAACCATTTCTCTGCAAGGTCAGTGGAATCTGCCTCTAAGCTGAGTCACTTCTAATCTCCACACACCGGGTATCACACTGGAGTAGCTCAAACAGGCAAGTGGTTACTTTTGTTTTTAAACACTGAATGTGTACGATGAGATTTCTCATCACAGCCAGGGAAACCTCCTGATCTTCTCTTGGGCTTATCTTCCAGAGACAGATCTGAGGTAGGCCTAGGCATGTGATACCACTTACTTCAACATGGCAAGGACACATGGAGATAGGCATGGTGGGGCAGCCTCCTCACAGGAGAAGTCAAGGCCCTGGGTTTCTCCCATGAGTCCTTCCTTCCCATCTTGAGTCTGGCTAGACTTCTGTCAACCCCAACTCCTCAGGGGTTCCGTTACTGTTACTGTTGATTTTATCTTCTTAGGTTTTTAAGCACGCCCAAATGTCTCCCAGGGACACTGTGGCCTCTGGAGCATTCTCTCTGCAGGCATTCATTGACAGTGTTCAGGCATCTTGTGAGAACATGCCCAGCTTATCAGCTTAGTTGTAAAGTGAGTTCATCTGGTACAGTCTCTACTGGGGAAGTAGGGAAGGAAAGAGGGAGAAGGAAAGGGAGTAGGAGAAGGAGGGAGAAAATGGGAAGAAAGAAACACACAGAGATATACAGATGAGAGAGAGAGAGAGAGAGAGAGAGAGAGAGAGAGAGAGAGAGAGAGAGAGAGGAGAGATACATGAAAATGTATTGAAAGAGACTGAGTTAGACCTTTTATCTTCTCTCAGATGTCTACGGTCTTCTGAAACTCATGGAAGGCAAGATGGAAAGATAGGGCTGAGGATAGACCACAGCATTTCCACATTTGTTTTGGAGGTTCCCTAGAGAAGTCTGAGGCTAGACTACAGTATTTCCACATTCAGGCTAGAGAGTTCCTACATAGGGAGACAGGGCTGAGGCTAGATCATAGTATTTCCACATTCAGGCTGGAGAGTCCATACATAGGGAGACAGGGCTGAGGCTAGACCACATTGGCATTTTCACATTTGGGTTGGAGGTTCCCTAGATGGAGAGACAGAGCTGAAGCTAGACCACAACATTTCCACACTCAGGCTGGAGATCCCCATTGATGGCCCACCACTCTCTTATAAGGGTAAGCTTGATGGTCCCCATGCTTCTTCCTTGGGCTCCCGACAGAAAGACGCTGGGACTCCCGACATTTGCCAGTGTTCTCATTTCAACTTGTGAGCTCTGTTAGGTGCACCTCCCATACAGACATGAGTGCTTCACTGTGATTGGCTCATTAGTCTGTCAATCTTCTACTATGTTGGTGCAGGGCTGGAAGTCAGAAGGACACAGTCCTGTCCTCGTGGGTGGTTTGTGCAGCCTGCTGTGGGTGAGCATGATCAGCAGAGACACACAGATGCAGTGATCAATAAGTATACGAATAGCACAGGGAGCAAGAAGCATGGGGATGGGGGGAGAGGAAGACCATGGGTGTTCACGTCTGCCTTCCCTCCTTCTCCTCCTGGAGAGCCTTACAGAGGAGTGGTCCAGGGTTGGATGATACACAAAGCCTCTCTTCTCTCAGATAGAAACACAGCACAAAGCCAGGTACAAGCTGCTCTGATTATTACAAAAGGCTCTTCTTGGCTCTCCTCACTCTGCTCTCTCCAGTGAGGGACAGCTGCACAAGACACAGAGCACCAGGGCCAAGTGAGTATCTGTCCTCATGGCTGGAAGCTTGCCCAGCTCTCTGAGCCCCACCTCTCTCCATGTTCTCTCTTCACACTCGAACTGCTTCTACCAGGTCAACCAGGTCTGAGGAGGAGGAGAAAGAGGAGGAAGAAGAAGATGAAGAAGAGGAGGGGGCTCTAAAGACAGAGACGTAGCCACTAGCTAAGGGCTCTATCCCTGCTGGTTCCAGAAGGCAGCCTCCTCCCAGACATCCCTGAATGCCCAGCATGTTTGTGCCCACCCTTCCCACACAGCATCTGCTTTTAAGTAAGCAGTTAATCAAAAACATGTCGTGATTCACGTCTGTTTAGAATGTTTACTGTGGAGCCGTTTGCCGATTTGCTCTGTCGTACAGCTTTGGGTTGTTTGTTTGTTTCCTTCGTAAGTACTGTAGCCCACAGAAACGAAACCAGACTCCTGCCATCTCCCTTCTATACCACACCCTGCCCGTGCTGCCTCTGAGGAAGATGGGCTCTTGCCTCACACTGAGCTGAGACAATGTATGGGTTCTTCAGAGGTCTTCAGAGACCCTGTAGAATTGTAGAATGTCACTGGGCTTCCGGGCACAAAGCTTAGGCAGTGTGTGCTTGTCATTTCTGGGTTAGGAGCTTGTGTCCTAATGACAGGAGGTGGTGGAAAGGGGCTTCAGAGAGAGTTGTTCTCTCTCCTGTCCCTGACCATCAAGCCAACAAAAGAATGGGTCGCTGCTGCCCTAAATCATTCTAGAAAGATCTCGGCTAATAAGCATGCCCATCTAGAGAGCTCACCACGTGGCCACGGAGCCCAAGCTAGGGATCTAGCCTATGCACCGCTCTCCTGGAACTGATGGGCCAGAAGTAGCTCTGGGATTGGACTTTGAGTTTCATTATCTCAAGCAGAAAGGAGATGCAATGGCAGGCAAGATGCAAGCATGTCCGCCATCCCCCTTGAGGATTGCTCACTTCAGTTGAGCACTTGGGCCGGGTCTGGCTTGGTAAGTTGAGTGCACTGTTGCCCGGATTTGATGGATGCTTTCTCTGTGGGTTGGTGGTGGCTAGTGACAGGCCATATGCTAAGCCTGCAAACACAGCCACACTACCCTGATAGAACAGTCCCTGGGTTTTTGACATGAACCTGAAGAGAAAATACATCCTCCCAGGAATCCTGCTGCCTTCCTTCCCCCCTGATGGATCCCCTCCTGAGTCCTCTGAGAGTGGCTAGGCATTAAATCAGGAGACTTGTTTTTGAGAAGACCCATGAATCCTGATCCTATATGGGGTGGCCCCAGCCAAAGAGATGAAATCAGGGCCAACCTTGCACATGTAGGATGCGGAAGGTGAGAAGTTAAGATCGTTCTGACAAAATGGAGGAAGACACTGACATGAACTGGCTGGGCTGCGTCTCCTTGCAAGGGTTAGAATCTAGACAATATGCCATAGATAGCGTTCCATTTGCCAGGCTAACACACTAAGGCAAGAGGGTGGGTCGGTACGTCCTACAGGGTCAAACCTGTTCTTGTTACTGTTTTTGCAGTCCACTCCACATCTGCAGAGACACAGGTGTCAGGCATGGATGCAAAGCATTTGGCATTGTAGAAAGGTCATTTTCATAAAAGGTAATTAGTTTTCTTGAAGGTGGGATTCCTCCTAAAACAGAACCTTCCCCGGAGACTGGTGCGTCCTGTGGAAGCAAACACTCTGCTATCAGCGACATTAACTTACAGCTACCTGGAAGCTTCCTTCTAATGGGGCAGTAACTCAGTCGGTCACCTGGTTAGCTTTTGTCAGGCTCCTGAAATTCTGCAATAAAATTCCTTGGTGGAGATGTTTACAGCTTTGGGACCAGCAAGTGTCAGTTAACCCTAGCCTTACTGTGTGGGACGTTGCCACACTGACGAGAACCAGGGATGGTATAGGCCACGGAAAATGTGCGAAGACTGTGCTGGCTGATGTTCATCTGTCACACCGTTATATTCCAGGGAAATAGGCAACAACTGGAAATATGGACTTGGTGGTACTTGGAGGGCTACTACTCTAAGTGACTCAAGTTAGAACTGCAGGGCCAGCAACATTCCTAGTCACCACCCTGCTCCTTCTGGCTTCTTCATGTCCTTCCTTCTGTCATCCCAAGTCAGCAAGATGCTACTGAGCCCTCTCTGATACGCTCACCCTAATTTCCAACCTTTGGAGGAGCCATTGCCTATGGGAGAGATGGAGTTTGCTACTGTCTCAGATGCTGAGCACCGCACGGGGTTGAGGGCCAAGCCAGGAGCCCTGGCTGATATTGGAGATCAGAATGTGCTATTCTCTGGTTCAAATTATTTCAGTGGAAGAGAGATTAGTGGTCACATGCCCTTGTATTAGAGCCTCATACGCCCTAGTACATTGGTCTTATTTAACCTACCAATGACATTCAAGTGGTCAATACCATTCTCTTCATACCCAAGCCCTGGAATTGGCATCTATTTCTTCAAGTGTTAGACCCTAAAAGCATTAACTTGTCACTTGGAAGATACATAAGGCCACACAGGCTGATACAATGTGTTGTCTTTAGAAAACGAAACAAAAAAACCAATACATTTTGACTGCAAAGAAAACTGTATAGAACCGAATAGATACCTGAAATCTCACTATTGCAGTTGAATTTAACACAAGCTGTTGTTTCTGGGCTGAGCATGTAGGGCCAGATCACAAACTCCCCAGTACGGAGGGTGCTGGTTCCTAGCTTCCCCGTGCTCCGTGGTCATGTTAGCTGTCGGTTATTCATGTTGCTGGTGTCCCTATGACTAAAGCACAGCTCAAGGCCAAAGCACATCTGGGCGACAGGGCAACACGAGCAAGTGCTTCCAAACATCTGACATAATGACAGGGTTTTGTGCGGAGACTTCCATCCCAGGGTCATGACTCTGAGGCACAGAAGAACTCTCCTTAGTGGGGTTTTGAATACATTTGAATTTGCTACATACATTCTACACACACACACACACACACACACACACACACACAGAGAGAATCCACTGCTCCCCTTCCACCACACTGCTTGATGGGGAACCAGATACATACAAGCTGTGACCTGAACAACGGGGACCACAAACTCAGCAATGATGTTCATCGTCACCTGTTTGCCTACAAGTATTTTTAAATAATTAAATGATATTAGTGAATTTATATCCCAATTGCTCACAAGTTTTTAAGTTGAATGTTTTTAAGCCTTTCTTCCTCCCTCTTTTCATGTACAACAAAACCCTGTTTAGTTTGTTTTTTTTCCAAATTATTTTCTGGTACAGTAAACTGTTAGCTAGTTATACCCTCACATGGAATACTAGTCTTTCTCAAGAGAGAAAAGAAAGCCCAGTGTTCACAGGTCCTCCTGTATCTAACCACCTATCCTGCAGACTTTGTAAGGCCAATAGTTGAGTGTTTGTCTTTCCTTACATGGGTGTGGAAACAACGTCAGTGAGCAGAAGGAACGGGGTATATTGAGTTGGGGCAGAGTAGACGTGTGTAACATTTTTGTAAGTGAATTTCTCTTCCAGATTTTAAAAGTTGTTTCTGTGTTTTGAAGATATTTTGAAGGTAAAGTGAACTTGTTACCTTTCTTATGTATACTTGTTACTTTGAAGCTGCTACAAAAACACAGAGGAAGGAAAAGAAAAAGGGGAGACAGTCCCCTGGGTTTTGCCCTGGACCTCCTTTTAGACTTAGGAGTTAACTTTTAGAGTTAGGTTGTCTTGTTGATTTTCAATCTGATGAGGAACCAGGACCTTGCATTTGTGTTTTTAAAGTCAGTTTAACATTTCCTCTCCAGAACTTGTTATTTCCAAAGCAAAGCTTTGCCCAGAGAAGCACTAAGAAAGTGTGCTCAGCTCCAGATCACTGCATCCTGGACTGGGTGATGATAACAGCATTGGATTTAAACAGGAAGTTTCCATGGTGATGGACCCAGAATTACAATTTCCACAGGTGCATGGGTGGGAGACCCCATGGCTTGTTTTGTGTGTATGCATGGGGTGCATTGGTGTGGATATGTGTATACCATACAGTAGTGCATGCGGTGTGTATATGTGTGCACCACACACAGTGTGTGGAGGCCAGAGGTCGGTAGCAGGCACCTTCCTCTTTCTACCTTATTTATTTCTGTTTCCTATGTTTTTATTTTTAAAAACATGAAATATAATTATATCACTTTCCTCTCTTTAGACCCTCCCTCTGTCAAGTCCCCGTACTCCCAGTCTAGAATTGATAGCCTCTTTTCCTTTGAATAATATTATTACATATGTGTGTGTGTGTATGCACAGATGCATATATGAACATAACTTCCGAGTCTGTTTTGTTGTTTGTGTGTAAATGGTTTCAAGGCTGACCACTCTGCATTGAAGAGTCCATAAGGAGGTTCATCCCTGGGAAAGGCTAGAGCTCCTTGTCCCGGTAATTAATATTTGCCTAAAAGCAGAACCCCACAAAATCTCCCCTTTCCATGTTAGTGCATCTGAGGAGACGACATTACTTCTGTCATGTTCACGTGGCCATTTCTGCTTCACACAGTTTGCTTGTGACCCTGTATTCTGACTCTCACAACCTCTCCACCTCTCTCCTGTGTTGTTCTCCACGCCACAGGCACAGCAGCCATGATGTTAACAGAAGGACTCCTAGCGGGACCTGGAGCTTGCCGATGGCCAGCCTCACCCCTGAGATCCTCTCATTGAAACCTCCCAGTGCTGGAATTTCAGGCCTGCAGCAGGGTACTCAGCTGCTTGTCAAGACCGCTGCGGATCCAAAATCAAGTCTTCCTGGATGCACAACAAGCAAGCACTTAGCTCACTGAGCCATCTCTGCCACCACCTCTCTCTCTCTCTCTCTCATGACTCCCGGGTAGTGGCGGTGGCCGCAGAACAGCCACAGTGTAAACTAGCTAATGCCCAAAAAGATTCCCACTGAGGAAATCTTGGATGAGTCTGTCCCCGTGCTGGGAAGGAATTCATCCAAATGGCTGACGTTATCAACATCAGGGGGGCACCTTCGACACATGCAGTGCTGAGCGCTGGAGAGTTCTGGCTTTTCTAGACCTGCTCTGGCCCAGCAGGGTGAGTGTATGTGTGAGCAGGGTCTCTGTGCCCCTAGCCTGAGGTTCTCAGTGGAGTGTAGGTTCACTCTTTTAATGATTCTAAGGTGATAATAACCATGGAACCAAGGTTACACACACCACCAAGCATCCTGTGTCACAGATGAGGTAGATTTAGACGTAAAGAGAACCCTACATTTGCAGGCTTCCTGAAGGAACCAGGCAAGGTTCATAAGCCTCAGGAAACGTCTTTATGGAAGGCTCACCAACTTGTATGTTCTTGGCTCTATGTCTTGGGAGGCAGTGGGAACCAAGGTCTTCCTATATAGCCCAGATTGTCACTGAACCCCAGATCCCCCTCCTTCAGGCTTTTGAGCCCCAGAGTACTGGGAGTGTAGTTCTGGGTCATCATGCCTCTCTCTGGTTCCTTTGTCAAGCAAAGCCATTGCTGAAGCCAAAGCCCCATAGCATGGAGATTTGGAGACAAGTCAGAGCAGTGGAGGCACAGAGAAGCAGGTTGGAAAGGACCCAAGTAAGAGAACCACAGAGCTAGGAAGGGAGGTGTCAGCTGTATGTGCTTGAGAGATCTCCCCTCCCCCATCCACATTGTATGTGCTTGAGAGATCCCCCCTCCCCCCCCATCAAACAGGATGTTGAGATGCAGGTGTCACTTTTCAGGCCATTATATAGCCAGCCCTGCTGTTGAGACTTCCTGGGTGCAGATTCCCTGAAATATGAAGAAGACATGACTTCACAGTAGGTACACAGCTATGACTTCACACAGTAGGTGTACTGACCCTCTGGCTCATCTTTCTGCCCCATCTTCTGTGATATCCCTGGAGCCTTAACAGTTCCCATTACCTTGTAGATGTATCAATTGGGGCTGAACAGCCTAAGGGCAGTTTATCTCTGCATTTTGACCAGTTGTGAATTCCTGTGGTGGTTTCTGACTGCTGCAAAAAGAAGCTTTTCTGGTGAGGGGTGATAGCTACACTTACTTACCTGTGGGTGTAAAGATTGTGCATTTAAAATGCGGTTAGAAAGGGCACTGGTTGAGAAAATGGCCACCATAGGTTCTTTACGACCCATGACCTTACCAGCCCTGGGCAGTGGGTTAGGCTTACAGTCCCAGATGTGAATTCTCTCCTACTGAGTGGGCCTTAAGTCCAAATAGGAAGCTGTTGGCTACTCCCAGGATATAAGCATCCCGAGGGATACTGTGACACGGTGGCCATTGGTGTACTCCGCAGGCTTTAGAGCTAGGCAGGACTATTGATCGCCTCTCTCCCCTGACAGCTTGCATAGCGCCTTCAGTAATGCTCAGAAGAAGCCCCCGAGGACACAGCGGTGCTGCCAGCTGAGAAACAGGATAGAAATCCCCTCAGGAGCCAGGAGAGAATGTTCTCCCCTGTAATTAGCTTTCCATGACAAGCATCCTAGGTCTCTTCTCCATGCTTCGGAGTCCAGGGATGTTTACCTGGCATCCCTTCCACATCCCCAGGGACCCATTTTCCCAGCTCCAGGTCCAGTTTGCTTGTGAGGCTGTGGGCTGGCAGATGGTTGAAATGGCCACCGCTCCCCAGGGAGCCTCTCCAGAGTCAGTGAGGGCCTCCGTGCCCTCAGACACATTGACGGATGGGAAACAGAACAGCCTTTAACAAGCAGAAAAAACAATACCACTTCGGTCATTTAACTGATTTAAACAAATCAACAGCCTGGATACCATTAAAGTAAACTCAATTTGCTCACCACTGAGAGCGGGAACCTGGGCTGGTAGAATCCATTTGCCAGTGTGTACTGCCCTTGCCTTTGAACTGAAGCCAAGGAAGTGAGCACAAGGCCCCAATATGGCTGAATAAACTTGGCAGCAGCCCCCTTTGATGGGCTTCCAAACGGCAAACGCCGAGAGGTGGTGGCAGAGATGGCTCGGTGAGTTAAGTGCTTTCTGTGCATCCGGGAGGACTTGATTTTAGATCCTCAGCAGCTACGTTAACAAGCTGAGCGTCTTAGTTCATGCCTGTAATTCCAGCACTGGGAGCCAAAGTGACAGGACTCTGCACTCCAGGGCAGGGAAGCGGATGGACATTCAGAGCTGTGGCAGATTGCAGGGGCTTTCCCCAGTAACCATACGCAGTTCAGAGAAATATGGCCTCAAGGAGCAAGGACAGTTCCACATCCCTTCCCTCTTGGTAAAAACTGACCTGTTGGAAATTAAAGAAGCGTATGGTGACCAACCACCCAGGCTGCGGGTGAAGTGGGAGAGAGCCCCGTGTGCTGGACCCTGTTAGCCTGCAGGTGTTTGTGAAGCTGCCATTGGCCTTGTATGACAAGAGCTCTGTTCAAGAAGGCAACACCTGGGTCTAAAGCTGGCATTAACTTAAGAGCCCAGAGCGCACAGCGTAAAGCGGTGGGTGCACTGACTCAGCCTCTCCAGCTCAGTGGTTCTCCAGGGTGCCTTGCATTTTTCTCCTCATCCACAGAGATTTTAGCCCTATATGGAGATGCTTTTTACTGTTAGACAGATGAAGGGTGTGATGATCTGGTGCTCTGATAAACACCGTGGCCAAAAATAACCGAGAGAGGTAAGGGTTTATCTGGCCGCCATGTTATGGTCTACCGCGGAGGGAACTCAGAGCAGGGACTCAGGCAGGACCCTAGAGGCAGCAACTGAGGTAGAAGCTGGAGCAGGGTTGTTCACCGGCTAGGTACCCATGGCTTGCCCAGCTTGTTCTTTTGTACTACCAAGAACCCAGGTATGGTATAATATAGAGTCATCTGGACCCTCCCACATTAATCAACCACCAATAACACGCCCCGCAGACCTGCCTACAGACCGATCTAGCAGCAGGTATTTCCTCATTTGAGGTTCCATGACCTTAAATTATATCAAGCTGACAAAAAAAAAAAAAAAAAAAAAAATCAGCACCAGATGCTACCGGACAAGGTTCTTGCTACCCGACAAGGTTCTTGCTACCCTTGCCCCACAATGCAGATATACTCCATCTCCAGAAAGGCTGGAGGACCAAATCAATGCCCACGGCGTTGATGGAAGAGAACCATGCCTGATGAAGGTAATATCAGGGTTACGCACTCCTTGCA
Organism: Arvicanthis niloticus; assembly: GCF_011762505.2. Taxonomy (NCBI): domain Eukaryota; kingdom Metazoa; phylum Chordata; class Mammalia; order Rodentia; family Muridae; genus Arvicanthis; species Arvicanthis niloticus. Next base: position 2,916,194 of record NC_047662.1, read on the forward strand.
AGAGGCAATATAGAGTTCTGACCCTTTGAGGCCCCACTCCCAGCCAGGGCCTACAACAGAAGGCAGTACAAACATCCCAAGAACAGTGTGAGCTCCCATGATGCTTCATCTTTAGCATTAGATCACCTAGGAGACGCAGCCTGTCTGTGATGCTGTTTAACTGAGGTTGGAGGATCTGAATGTGAGCAGCCCCATTGCATGGGTTGGGATCGTGGCAGCCTTATAGCATGGGCTGGGGTCAGGGGCAGCTCCATAGCATGGGCTGGGGTCATGGAAGCCCCATCACCTGGGCTGGGGTCTCAGGCTGACTGAAAAGGAGAAAAGCTGACTATTTGCCTCTCTGCTTCCTGACTGTGAGCACAGGAACTTTCTCAAGCTGCCTCCATGTCTTTCCATGATAGACGGGACCCTCAAACCATAAGTGCAAATAAGCCTTTCCTTTCTTATTTTGCTTTTGCTGGCTATTTTATCACGGCAACGAGAAGAGTAACTAATGTGTTCCCTTGCATGGCTGTGCTTTATAACCTGTATTTATCAGTTCTCTGGGGCCTCCGTAGCCACATGCTATACTCTAGACCTTTCTGGACAAGGCAGGCTGACTGTCTCATACTCCCAGAGACCACAAGTCTGAGATCAGGTGTCTGCAGGGCTGGGTTTCCACAGACTGTGCCAGGGAGACTTGGTCTGAGCCCCTTTGCGATTCTTGCTTCCTGGTACTATCAACCTCCTCTGTATACGACATGCATATCTATACCCAAAGGCCCCCTTTAAGCATGCATAGGCCAATATTCCAGCACAGTCCATTTCAGCTTCTGTCTGTAACGACCTGACTTACAAATATGTTCATGTTCTGGGTACCAGGGTTAGGATTTCAGCATCTGCAGGGCTTTCAGTTCCGCCCTAATACCATGGTGACAAAAGAGACACAGTCACAGCCCCCAAATCTGATGAGCGTTTCCTGCTATTTATTCTAAGAAAAAGTGAGGGATATAAGACAGGGGAATCCAGAAAAGAGACTCCTGTGCCTGCCCGGGCTGGATCAGGACACTCAGGATGGTGGTGGTCTCATTATTAACTTCGGGGAAACAATGTTGCTGCATTGAAAGGGAAAGTATCCTTCTTTAAGCTGACTTCTCCCTCAGAATGCTTTTGTCCTGGTTTCAGGCTGCTGTATGGAAGTGAGGCAGCTGCCTTGCTGTAAGCTGATGAAAGCTGGGAACGAGGGTGGGGTGCTGAACAGGGCTCCTTACTAAGCGCAGAGAGCAGCTGTGGGTGCGGACACCTGCCTCCTTGTTGTCTTTTCCTTTATCTGCGTATGTGTGATTTTTACTTCCGCTTTCCCTCCAGCTTGAGTTCCAAAGCGCCCTACCTGGCTTCTGCCTGTCTCTTCATCAGTGTGGGCATTCCTGTGGCCGAGCTCTGCTTTCTGTCCAGGGCAAGGAATTGGTAGTGCAGTTAGAAGGGCTTCACAGCTTGCCTGAGAGTGCTGGGCTCTTCCAAGTCCCTTTACACACACACACACACACACACACACACACACACACACACACACCTCACACTCACCTTTATTAACAGAGTCTGGCTTGGGAGGGCCCCTCTCATCTGGCCTGACCCACTTCCTGATACTCCTTCTTAAACTCGCCCAGTGTTTTCTAACTCTCTGACCTTGAACTTGGTGGAAATGATACAGCAGAATGTCTGGCCTCCGAGGCTGTGTTTCTTCAGCCGTGTAGAATTTCTGGGAATGAAGCTGGAGGTGCTGAGGCTAGAGACAAGAAGAAACCAGGGTTCAGGAAAGCAAGGCTGTCTGCACGCTTCGCCAGGACCCAGGCTCCCTGGAGCTCTCCGTGGTGCTGAAAAGGGCCTCTGCGCTCACACTTCCCTTTGAAGCCAGTATGGGCATAACCAGCTGCTAGGTTTATAGACAATCGCCCAGAGCACTGAGAACCATTTTGTGCAAACAACAGCTTCTGGGAAACTACAAGGCAATAAGGTTTTGGTAATGATCCTGAAGAGCCATGGATGCAGGCTAGATCTTCGTGGATCACAAACTACCTCTCACTGACTGGTCCTATGAGTACCAACAGGCGTCTCTGGACTTGCCATCATCAGAAACAGCACAAGCACCAAGGGCTATTAGGTGTGTGTGTGTGTGTGTGTGTGTGTGTGTGTGTGTGTGTGTGACTCTGTGTGTCCCTGTATATGAATGTCTGTGTGTCTGTGTGTGAGTGTGCCTGTGTGTGTTTGTGTGCATGTGTGATGGTGTGTGTGTTAGTGTGTATATGTGAGTGTGTGTGTTGTGTGTATGTTTGTCTCTGTGTGTCTCCGTGTATGTGAGTGTGTCTGTGTATGAGTGTGCCTGTGTGTGTATATGTGTGTGTGTGTCATGTGTGTGTTTGTCTCTGTGTGTCTCTGTATATGAGTGTGTCTCTGTGTGTGGTGTGTGTGTGTTGTATAAATGTGTACAGGGGCCATAGGAGGATATCAGACACCCTTCTCTATTACTTTCCAAATTATCCCCTTGAGAGGGGATCTCACTGAATCCAGAACTAGGCTGGAAGTCAGAAAGCCCTAGTGAGCTCCGTGTCTCTGTCTAGAATTTTATGTAAATCTAGGATCCAAACTTGGGTCTTCATGTTTGCACCACAAGCATTTTAACTCACTGAGTCATCTCTCCAGCTCCCTTCATCTTGATAAGCCATGCAGCATGGTGGTTTTCTGTACGTCATCAAGGGACCACTCATTGTATGGCATATCTGCAGGCCACGGAGAAAAAAACCCTGAGCCATCTTTGCAGGCATCTGTTTGGGCTTTGTTCTTCCTAATGAGAGGAAACCCAAGGATGCTGAGATGCCTCCATGAAGGAGGCAGACACACTATTCCCTAACCCAGGTCCTCACAGGGCTTCGATACTTTACACTTTGCATGAACATCAGATGAGAGTAACATCTCCTCAGCACGAGTCCTTACACACAAGAACATTATGCAGAAAAACCATGAAAAATCATGAGATCCATCGAAAGCTGTGGCTCACTTTGGGATTGAATTGCCATTTAAATCAAACTGACAGTGGGCAGGGGGCTTGAAGAATGAAATTAAGGGGGATGCTGTATTTCAATTGGGAAGTCTTGGGTGCTTTCCAAGAGAGCAGGTCTCCTCTAAATGAAGTATAACCCTGAGCTTGAGTTGCGCCCTCTTTGATTTATCTCAGCCAGAGAGACTTGTTTCAGTGGCTCCAAATGTTATTTTCAAAGAGCAAATGAACATCTCACGCTGGAAGCAGTGACACAGGAAACCAGCTTGGCAGGATCTGGTACTGGAAGAGGCAGGAAGGAGCTCTGAGCCCTGCTGTCTTCTAATTTTAAACTCAAGTTCAATGCGGCCTGAAGAGCTGGTAGAGGAGAGAAACCAGCAGGTCTTGGTAGGAGATGGGAATCTAGTGTGTTTCCCAGGAATATCTTCTATGGATGCTGTCTGTGGTCAGTGTGTGGAGGCTTGTGGCCAAAGATTGAAAGATAAAGGTGACTCAACCAGGTGAGGAGAAGATAAAGGGGGGACCCTAAGCTCCGGCTCAGCCCTGTTCTTCCCCAGACCACCTTCACATCTGCTTTCTCTTGCTCTATAGAGATCAAAGATGGTGCTTTCATCAGTGAGGAACAGAGCCAACCAATTCAAAGTGCATTCCAAAGAAGGTTTGTCAGAGTGGCTTATGCAATAGGGGCTGGTTGGTCCAGTGGTGGCTGTCTGTACACAGGAGAGGCTAGGATCCCAGTAGCTGCTCAGTCTATGAGGCCGGGCACTTCAGCATTCTCGGTCTGACACTGAAGACCCCAAGGGCTCCCAAGGAGCTACTGTATTCAGTCCATGCTGGTAGATTGGAAAAGCTGGCTGTGGTGTCAAAGAAGAAAGGTGGGATCTATCATGGAGTAAATGCCCTCGAAGACAAGAAGCAAAGGCTCTTTCCTGGGGAAACATTACACCTTATCTGTGGCCACAGACACCACTTGAGGGAAGACAGGTCCTGTCATCAGAGGTGGCTTCTGCAGGTAGGTGATCCTGAGAGCAGATGCAGGGCACACAACTCCCTACATGCCAGCCTCTATGTCCCACAGGCCTGACCTAGACAACCAGGTATGTGTGTCAAGCAGGATGTGGTTCCTCAGGTGAGACGCAAGGAGGGTGGGGAAGTGTAGAGAGGTAGATCATCCAACCACGATCATTTGATAAGACATCAACGCTTCTAAATCAGATTTCGCTTGCTTGTTTATTTGGGGTGTTGTACCCATGACCTGGTGTCCCTGTGGGGGATCAGAGAACAGCCTACAGAAGTCTCTTCCCTCTTTCTACCCTGTGGGCCCCGGGGATAGAACTCAAGTTTTCAGGTTTGTCTGCAAATACCTTTTCTAGTTGCACCCACTCAGACGGTTCTTCTGACCTGCTGCTCAGTCTGATTCATGGATGGGGGTATCAGATGTTAAGTTGCCTATCCAGAAAAACAAATGCAGTCAAGATGAAAGTGTCCGTTTCTATAGAATGAGTAGGGTGTAGAGCCTCTGTCAAGTGACAGGGAAGGAAAACATGGGTAGGGAAGAGGGATCAACTGGGGGCAGGGGGTTCACTACCAAGCCTGACCACTGAGTGGGACTCCCAGGACGCACATGGTGGAAGGAGAGAACCAACTCCTGCAAGCTGTGCTCTGGGATCCACATGTACCTGAGCAAAATAATATATAATAAAACTTCTTGAAGTCCTGTCAAAGATTATATGTTGGGTCAGCTGTTCAATCCCACCTGAGGTGCCATAACCTTGGTTGACACATCTGGTTGTACAGGTCAGCCTTTTAACGTTTGATGTAGAAGCAAACAAGCAATGGGTGAGGTGGGTATTTCTGCTCTCAGGCTCACCTCCCAGAAGTGTCTGAAAACTCTCTCTGACGGCCCAGGACCTGACTTCCCCCAAGCTGCCAATTGGAGCAGAGAGAGATCTATGCTTACAAGTGAACTCTGAGCAGGAGAGCAGCTGGCATGATAACTGTTTGATCTTTCTGAGGGGTTTCTCCAAGAAGGTTGTTGCTATTAGAGGCTCTGTGGAAACCCTGCCACCTGTTCTGGGGTGGCCTTGTCTAGAACATAACTCCAGCCCATGTTGAGCTGTCTCCTGCCTTGCAACCTCACCTCCTTTCCTAGCTGAGCTCCCAGAATCCCCCGCCAGAAAGGCATCACATTCAAACCTTGCCTCGATCTCTGGTCTGCAGGGTCTTTCAAAAGACTATTCTTAGGATATGGCTTCTCTATGTGGACCTTCAGGGAGGAATCCAGAGGAAGGGCAGATGGTGGGTGTGCTGGATACCTTAATGATCCATCAGCATGCAGCAGGGAGGGGAAGAAAAACTAGGCCAGAGTCTGCTTTGGGAGTGCTGGGGAAGAGGACTCTGAGAGACGACCAGTGCTGAGGGAAAGACCTGTGGGGACCACTTACAAGGCTCCCTAGGATGACAGATGTTTCTTCTGGCTGCTGTAAACCCAACCAAAGCCCAGTGGCCAAGTTCAAATGCCTCAAAGGTGAAATGCTGACTGTCTTAACCTTTGACCTAGAGAGGAAACAGACCCAGGAGGACTGCCAGATGTCTTGGCCCCTTCTCGTAGATGTCCTCAACGGATGGCCCAGCTCTTGCCTTCTGGATGCAATCCCACAGTCCTTTGCTGCCCTCACCATCTCCACTGGGGAGTTAGCTGAGGGGAAGGAACAGGGTATGAGGGAGGAAGGCTCCTGGGAGGGGTCTGGTGGTTAAGGGGCGCCTGGGAAGACTATAGAACTGTTCATTGCAGAGAAGACAAGGAAGAAGTTTATAAGTCCAGACATGGGGTACTGGAATAAGGTGAGTGTCCCTGTGACTAGGACATCAGGCGAGCAGATCCGTCTTAGGAAAAACTAAGGCTCACACTTCTCCATCTCTCCTGAGATTGTGATCTTGCCCATCCTGGAGTCCTGTGCTCTAACACGGTCCCCAGAGTTTCTTAGTCACTGTTCTACTGCTGTGAAAAGACACCACAACCAAGACACTCTTACAAAAGAAAAGTATCTAACCGAGGGCTGGCTTACAAATCCAGAGGCTTAGTTCATTATCGTCCTGATGGGAAGCATGGTGGCATGCGGGCAGACACGGTGCTGGAGAAGTTGCTGGGGCTACATCTTGATCCACAGGTGTAGGCTACTAGGCCTGTGTCCTCTCTGACACAGGGCACAGCTGCTTGGGGAGGCAGGAGGAGGGTAATTTGACTTATTCTATGCCAACCGCCACAGGGGCCATGCTGGACCATAGGGAAGTGCCAAGGCACCGCTCCTGGGGTAGGAAAGTACTGTCTCCGTTATGTCATGCCACTGCTGTTAACCTGACTCTACCAAACCAGACTGTTAGTATATCTGTAAAGTGCTTGTGAGTGAATCGAGCTGCCTGCTAACCTGTGAACTGAACTGCCCATTTCCAGACAACACAGACAAGTTGCTCCAAAGAACCTTTCTAAACAGGTTCACTTCTCAGGTATCCTTTTTTTCCCACTGCTTCTGGTGGGTGGTGGACTACAAGGGAGGTTAAAGCATTTAAAGAACCATCATTAAAAATAGAATTTAAAGAAATTAAAGTTACAGTTACTCACCAAACACTGTGCCGCTATTACATCAGTGAGGACATCTTGCCTGGCAGGTCAGTACCACAGCATTCAGGAGGCACAGCTGGGTAAATGTGTCCTCCAGCAGTCTGCTACACTTCCCAGTGCCATCTGGACACTGTGACACTAACCAGTAGGATGGCGGCTTCCTGAGAAGTCTGAGTTTCATAGTAAAGGTTTCTCTATGGCTTTCCCTATATCTTAAGGTTTGGCCGATCCCCCCACCTTCCTTTTTTGAAAACTCCACAGTCCTGATATTTCTTAGTCATGTGACTTGTGTCTGGCTACAACTCCTCCCACCTCTGCCTCACCCCCAGACCTCCTCTCACCTCAAGACTCCCTTCTTGAGGTGAGGGATTTTTTTCCCATTCTGTTTTGTTTAGGGAAGTGTCATTAGGGGTTGACAGGAAGCAGGGGCTTGTTATCCCATAAAAGTTGAGGAGTAGATCCCCAGAGATGGCCCTGCTGTCCCCTTCAAGAATGTCTAGTCTATGTGGACTTCTGTGTCCACTTCAATGAGGGTCAGGGCAGCAGTTTTTCTCCATGTTGTGCTCTGTCTGTCTTCTGTCATCCATGCACAGTTTGAAAATTAAGTAAGGCAGGGCTCGCTCTCCCTCAGGGGAGCACATCTGTCTCCCCTCTTCTAGTAAGTTTGAGCTCTGGCTGGTGAAGGGTTTAAGAACGCCAGAGAAACAGGAGGCATCCTGGGTTACTGTCTGGACAGCTGACTGAAGTGGTCTGCCATCACAGATAAACTTCTTTCCAGTGTGACCTAGGCATCCAGGCATAACTCCTCAGCCTTCCACGCACAGCCCAGGAGGCTTGACTCACTGTGGGGAGCTGAAGGAACCCCTTTCCAAGGAAGAACTCAGAACCTTCTAGAAACATTAGTGGCCAAGTCCGAATCCTGTTTCTTAAGGCTTCGTGCCTCTTGCTAGCGTCTAGTAAACCCCTTATAGGCTCCTGGGATAGTGTGCTAGGGCCATCATTCTTGCTTTCAGAGCCAACCTGAGAGGTTTAGACATCACACAGGCTAGGGCATCAGAGACGAATCAAGAGTCTCTGAGGCTGGCTGAGTTACTTCTGCTGGTGAGACCCTGACTGCTCCCACAAATATACCTGTTGTGACAGGTTCCTCCATACCTCCAGCTTTGATGGCCCTCACCCTTCAGATGCTCAAGGACTCAAGGACGAACTGCCCAGCTGAGCCCAGCCACTCCCAGGTTTGGAGATGCTTCTCGGAAGTTTTGCTGCTTAGCATTGGATGATGCAACCTCTGACCTCATCTTGTACTGTCTAATCAGTCCAAAGTTTAGAGGGACCAAGTTCTGGGTAAGTGTAAGGGGTACACTAAGCGGATTCTGTCTGTTGCTATGGTTACCTCTAGTACTCATGGTCCATCCCCAAAGGTCAGAACATGTGAGGAGATGACAAGATGATGGCATATTTCTATCTTACTGAATAAGGACAATTAAGGCTAAATAAACAGCTCAAGCACAGGTCCCAAGAGGAAACCAAATCGAAGGCCAACTCTTGGGTGTTTATCTGACATCTGTGAGGGTGTGGTATCTGGGATAGCTGCTGGGATTAGACGGTGGCTGGGAGTGATGGCTATGTTTGGGTGACTATGTTGGGAATTAACCTAAACACAATGGCTGGGGCACACCTGTGAAGGATTTTTCTTTCTCTTAATGAAATTATTTGAAGCGGGAAGACACATTTTTAATCTGTATCTTTGAGGCAGAAAGATCCACCTTTCATCTGCTCTGCACCTTCTGCTGGCAGCCTTTAGAAAGGACACGGAATAAAGAAGCTTGCTCTCTCTCTGCCTGCTTGCTCTTGCTTTCACCAGCAAGTCCATTTCCTCGCTGGCATTGGAGCCTGCTTGTTTTGGGACTCCAGCATCTACTGAAGACCAGATAAGACATCCAGCCTTGTGGACTGAACAACTACTGGATTCTTGAACCTTCCATTGGTAGAAAGTCATTGTTGGACTAGCTGGGTCAAAGACTGTAAGCCATTATAATAAATTCCATATATAGTCATTCTATAAGTTCTGTTCATATATATAAATATAGATAGGTAGATGATAGATAAACAGATAGATAGATAGATAGATAGATAGATAGATAGATAGATAGACAGATAGACAGACAGACAGGCATTTATTCTATAAGCTGGGCACAGCCTGCATATTCATTATTCTGTAAATTCTGTTCCTCTGAAAACTGACTACTATGCTGAGATAACATGGTGTTGGGATAGCATGGTGTTGAGATGGGATGGTGTTGAGATGGGATGGTGTTGAGATGGGATGGTGTTGAGATGGGATGGTGTTGAGATGGCATGGTGTTGAGATGGCATGGTGTTGAGATAGCATGGTGTTGAGATAGGATGGTGTTGAGATGGCATGGTGTTGAGATAGCATGGTGTTGGGATAGGATGGTGTTGAGATGGCATGGTGTTGAGATAGCATGGTGTTGAGATGGCATGGTGTTGAGATGGCATGGTGTTGAGATGGCATGGTGTTGAGATGGCATGGTGTTGAGATGGCATGGTGTTGAGATGGCATGGTGTTGAGATGGCATGGTGTTGAGATGGCATGGTGTTGAGATGGGATGGTGTTGAGATGGCATGGTGTTGAGATAGCATGGTGTTGAGATGGCATGGTGTTGAGATGGCATGGTGTTGAGATGGCATGGTGTTGAGATGGCATGGTATTGAGATAGCATGGTGTTGAGATGGCATGGTGTTGAGATGGCATGGTGTTGAGATGGCATGGTGTTGAGATAGCATGGTGTTGAGATGGCATGGTGTTGAGATAGCATGGTGTTGAGATAGCATGGTGTTGAGATAACATGGTGTTGAGATGGCATGGTGTTGAGATAGCATGGCGTTGAGATAGCATGGTGTTGAGATGGCATGGTGTTGAGATGGGATGGTGTTGAGATGCATGGTGTTGAGATAGCATGGTGTTGAGATGGCATGGTGTTGAGATGGCATGGTGTTGAGATGGCATGGTGTTGAGATGGGATGGTGTTGAGATGGGATGGTGTTGAGATGCATGGTGTTGAGATAGCATGGTGTTGAGATGGCATGGTGTTGAGATGGCATGGTGTTGGGATAGGATGGTGTTGAGATGGCATGGTGTTGAGATGGCATGGTGTTGAGATGGCATGGTGTTGAGATAGCATGGTGTTGAGATGGCATGGTGTTGAGATAGCATGGTGTTGGGATAGGATGGTGTTGAGATGGCATGGTGTTGAGATGGCATGGTGTTGAGATGGCATGGTGTTGAGATGGCATGGTGTTGAGATGGCATGGTGTTGAGATGGGATGGTGTTGAGATAGCATGGTGTTGAGATAGCATGGTGTTGAGATAGCATGGTATTGAGATAGCATGGTGTTGAGATAGCATGGCATTGAGATAGCATGGCGTTGAGATGGCATGGTGTTGAGATGGGATGGTGTTGAGATGGCATGGCGTTGAGATGGCATGGTGTTGAGATGGGATGGTGTTGAGATGGGATGGTGTTGAGATGGGATGGTGTTGAGATGGCATGGTGTTGAGATAGCATGGTGTTGGGATAGGATGGTGTTGAGATGGCATGGTGTTGAGATGGCATGGTGTTGAGATGGCATGGTGTTGAGATGGCATGGTGTTGAGATGGCATGGTGTTGAGATGGGATGGTGTTGAGATAGCATGGTGTTGAGATAGCATGGTGTTGAGATAGCATGGTATTGAGATAGCATGGTGTTGAGATAGCATGGCATTGAGATAGCATGGCGTTGAGATGGCATGGTGTTGAGATGGGATGGTGTTGAGATGGCATGGCGTTGAGATGGCATGGTGTTGAGATGGGATGGTGTTGAGATGGGATGGTGTTGAGATGGGATGGTGTTGAGATGGCATGGTGTTGAGATGGCATGGTGTTGAGATGGGATGGTGTTGAGATGGCATGGTGTTGAGATGGCATGGTGTTGAGATGGCATGGTGTTGAGATGGCATGGTGTTGAGATGGCATGGTGTTGAGATGGGATGGTGTTGAGATGGCATGGTGTTGAGATGGGATGGTGTTGAGATGGCATGGTGTTGAGATGGCATGGTGTTGAGATGGCATGGTGTTGAGATGGCATGGTGTTGAGATGGCATGGTGTTGAGATGGGATGGTGTTGAGATGGCATGGTGTTGAGATGGCATGGTGTTGAGATGGCATGGTGTTGAGATGGCATGGTGTTGAGATGGCATGGTGTTGAGATGGCATGGTGTTGAGATGGCATGGTGTTGAGATGGCATGGTGTTGAGATGGCATGGTGTTGAGATGGGATGGTGTTGAGATGGCATGGTGTTGAGATGGCATGGTGTTGAGATGGCATGGTGTTGAGATGGCATGGTGTTGAGATGGGATGGTGTTGAGATGGCATGGTGTTGAGATGGCATGGTGTTGAGATAGCATGGTGTTGAGATGGCATGGTGTTGTGATGGGATGGGGTTGGGCGACCTGGCAGCTGTGACCCCAGAAGGCTCCTCCTTTCCTGTCAGGCCCTGAACTGGAACAGCACCAGCATGTGAAAACCTTGGGGGCCAGCTCTGTTTCTGGAGTATTGCCACCATATGCACCCATTTCCCCATCTTCACAACAGTTAAGATCCCGTGAATTCGGCCTGACGGGATCATTGTGACATCACAGTAAGCACATAGCCTGGCCCAGCCAGCTGATGGGACAGCAGCTCAGAGTCTCCGGAGACTCTGGTCCTGCAGCTTCTGGACTACTGGCCACATTTATATTGTGGGCTCAGATGACACCAGGGGTGTTACATAAGACAGCACTGCTTCTAACCAACCCACATACGGCCTTGAATCTCTTCAGAACCGACCAGCAGGCCCTGTCCACTCAACGTCGACCAGTGTTACCAATGTTATGGCCTTTATCACCCAGGCTGTTGCTGAGTCAGTAACTTTAGACCCCCATCCTGTATGACAAGGTGATGCCAATGGCCAACGCATGGGAGAGAGGAGCACAGGAAGTTCAGCCCATCTGACAGAGGACACAAACCATTATCAAGTCATGCGACGGGAGAAATGCACCATGGGAAATGAGCCTAGGGGAGGCCTCCCAGCACCACAGGTAAAACAAAAAAGGAGAGGGGAGTGGAGATAGCTCAAGATGGCCAACATGCTTGCTATGTAAGTATGTGTCTCTGAGTTTGGTCTCTTGTACCCACGTAAAGAGCTGATCATAGCAATGTGTGTCTGTAATCCATACACAAGTTGGCAGAGTTTGAGGATCTGGGGTCTAATTGAAGTGAGGGACTCCAGGATCAGTGAGAGACCCTGCCTCAAAGAATTAGTGTGCAGTGTGGCTAAGGAAGATACCCAGCATCTCTGTATTCAGCCCTACACACACACACACACACACACACACACACACACACACACACACACTCACACATACATATACACACATGCACACTCACACACACAGAGAGATACACACCAAACACACACTCACACACACACACACACACACACACACACACACAAAGATACACACACAGACACACACACACAGGCACGCACACACGCACACGCACACACGGAGAGGGAAACCTAGAGGGAGCCATATTTAATTTGAGAGGTACTCGTACATAGTGTGGTAATGAGGGATAGAAAATAAGAGTGAGCTCAGAAGAAAGAAAATTAGATGGAAGATTCAGTGGGGAGGAGGATGGTGGAAAGGGCATGGGAGGATGGTGGCAAGGGTGATAGGGAGGATGGGGAGGAGGGTGGTAGGGAGGGTGGTGGGGAGGGTGGGAGGATGCAGGATGCAGGATGCAGGATGCAGGATGCAGGATGCAGGATGCAGGATGCAGGTCTGATGCGGTCAGATCCTGCTTATCCTTGAGAGGCATTTTGTGCCATCAGCCTGCCTCCCCCTCAGTGTCCCCTTTAGAAAGCTATTACTGAGTTGATGGGGACTTGTCCCAGTAAAGTTGGGTAGGAATTGAAAGACAGGAGTATATTTAATAGATCTTCAAAGAACTGGCATACTTTGATGCTGAGTGGATTAAAAAGAGGAGGTAGACAATGAAGTTAATGTTTAAAGATGGCCGAGATTTGAGCTTGACAGACACGGGGTGACTGCAAGGAAGAGCCAGTGCCAAGGCAAAGATAAGGAGTTTCTTTTGGATGTGGTGACTCAGAGATAATAACAGGGTGTGAGATGTCCTCCAGGTAATTACAGGAGAGAGACCGGACAGTGCAGGAAAGGCTAGGCTGTCTTTCCTGACTCCAGGCTCATCAGAGAGATAGAGCTCTGCTCCCACCGTGCTAAAATAAATGGAACAGCCCCAAGCTCCCATCACAGCAGCTAGAAAATTGCACAGAGTGTGCTCAACACCAGATATCTGGCAACAGAGGCCGGAAATCCCAAAAGAAGCAAGCAAGATGGGTGCCTGTCTCCCCAGAGGGCAGAGCACAGGGGCCTGAGATGAGCAGTGATGTCCTCACCAAGGCAAGGCTCCAGGGAAAAGGTATCTGGAGGTCCAGACCTGAGGAAGACAGGTCATGTTTAAAAGGGGATTAAATCTACATAAAGGCTCTCACAAGCACACAGAGTGACTCTTACAGCATTTGGGAAGCTCCAAGCAGGAAGCCCTGAGGTGAAGAGCTAGCATGCTGTTCTGGGGTAAAGAGCTAGCAAGGAATTCTGTAGTAAAGACTTGGCTGTGAGACAAACAATTCCCAGAATCCATACCTGGAATCCCGAGGGGACACGTTGTTTAACTCCTGAGTGTTCAAAGAAGACCAGATTTGTGATCTGTCAATAGGGTCAAACTGCTGTTGGTTAGAGGTGGCTGTTGTAAGGGACACCGAGAGCAGGATCCAGGTGCACAACCGGATGCACACGTAAGCAACCCGCAGCAAGAGCAAGGCCCATGGAACACAGAGGAAGAGAAAACAGCTCAGCAGTGCTTGGAGAGGTGTCTAGAGCCAAAAGTTACCAATCAGGAAGGCAGACAATATGAGTGATCGACAGACAAAAGTACGTGACATACGCAGAGTCCAGGTCTCAGAGACAAGGTAGTGCAAAAGAAAAGACCATTAACATAGTTACAGGGCACATGGGCAAAGACTTAAGAGAGGGGTTCTCTACCTGTGGGTCACGACCCCTTTGGGAACTCAAAAGACCCTTTCACAGGGGTCTTCTTGGGTTTTCTACCCAAGAAGAGTAAGCCCTGCCCCCTACCCAAGAATTTAATCAATCCAAACAAAACAGGAGAAACAAAGCTAAAAATAAGACCACAGAAAACACAGATATTTATGTTACAATTCATAACGGCAATAAAAGTACAGTAACAAAGTAGCAATAAAAATGATTTTATGATCAGGGGTCACCACCACATGAGGAAGTGTACTGAAGACTTGCAGTTAGGAGGGTTGTGAACCATGAACTTAAGGGAAAATACGGAAATAGTAAATAAAATAGGAGATTCTCAAACTCATTCGGTGAAACCCAGAGATGGTCTGGAAGCCAAGTGAAGCTTCTGGAAAATGAGCAGATTAAATAAGACAAACAGGTCAGCGGGTTCGGAGACACAGACAAACGGCCCAACGGGGGCCTCTAAGCACCACAGGGCTTTGGAGGACTATGGAGCACACTTGGCAGTGTGACCTGCCTGCAATTCAAGGCCAAAACAGAGACTCACAAAGGCCAAAACATGTATTTAAGCAATAGATATAATGACCACAATTTGATAAAACTCTAGTGCATGAATCTAAGAAGCTTACAAACACAGGAAACCACATAAGGACAGGATTGTCCAGCAATCAAATATTGGAAGAGAGACATAAGGAGAGATAGATGCCAAGAGTTTTCATACAGGATAACAAAACTAAGACGTCTATAAATGTCTCTTTAAAACCCATTCAAGACATAAGACATAGAGGCGGCAGCTTTCACGTTACATTTAAGGGGCGAGGTCTGGTGGCTGAAGTCTGTAGTCTAAGCACACAAGAGGCTAAGGCAGTACGTGCTGCCAGAGCTGCCGTGTAAGGGGCCAGTTAAAAAAAGAAAAAAGAGACAGAAAAATACATTATGCAAAAACACAGGCAATGCTAAAGGCTTGGAAAATTAAGCAAAACTGAGCACGATTGGGTCAGGAAGCCTAAGAAGATGTGCACACTTCTTTTGCAAGAGAAGACTGCAATGCACTCAAAATTGGAAAGCTGTTGATAAACGTAATTACTTTCATATTCATCTTTCAAAAGATAACATTTTAAAAGATTTATTTAGTTTTTTGTATTTATCTGAGTACACTGCAGCTGTCTTCAGGCACACACTAGAAGAGTTCATCGGATCCCATTACAGATGGTTGTGAGCCACCATGTGGTTGCTGGGAGTTGAACTCGGGACCTCTGGAAGAGCAGGTGGCTCAAAAGATCATTTAACAGTTAAATAAAACTACAAGACCAAGAAGAATCATTTACATATATAATCCCGGAAGTCAGGAAGTACAGTCTGGAGGATTACAAGTCCAGGGCTACAGAGTAAGCCCTGCCCCCTACCCAAGAATTTAATCAATCCAAACAAAACAGAAGAAACAAAGCTAAAAATAAGAACACGTTCTTCTGTGGAGTTTCAGCAAATATCAAAGTAAAGTATGGCATCAACATAAAGAACCCAAGAAACAAATACAATTTATCACTGTAAACCCACTAATTTATACACGAAGTGTCATAATATTGAAGACTGGCCAATGGTAATTAATTAATTAATGCATTTAGTCTAAACGCTCATACAGAGAGCTCCAGATAAACAACCACCTTGGAGTTGAGGGGCTGAGCTCTAGATAAGACGGTGGGATAAAATTGATCCAAAGTAAGGTGGGTAAAGAAACCAGAGATATGAATCACAAGTTAGACTGCTTGCTGTACTTCCTGGGGACCAGAGTTCAGTACACAGCACCCATGCTGGGTGACTCACAATCAGATGAAACTCCAGCTCCAGAAATCCAACACCCTCTTCTGGCAAGGGGGATGCTAGGGTGGCGAGGCTGGAGTATGTGGGTGGGTGGGGGAGAACCCTCAAAGAAGCAGTGGGGATGGAGGATGGGATAGGCGATGTGTCTATAACAAGATAAAGAGATATAGAATATGTTCTGTGGGTGCGTGGTGAATTGTGGGGGAAGAGGGTGTCTCAGTGGGCCCATGCAGAGACATCTCTTCTCCCTGAGTGACCAACCACAAAAGGATATAGTATAGAATAAAGTTTATTCAGGGCATAGGGAGGGGAGTTAAGAGGGTAGTAGAGACAGAGAGAGAGGCAGAGAGGCGGAGAGGCGGGGGGGGGGGGGAGAGAGAGAGAGAGAGAGAGAGAGAGAGAGAGAGAGAGAGAGAGAGAGAGAGAGAGAGAGAAGATGGGTGGGGAGGGGAGGGGAGGAGGAGAGCAGAGGGGAGGGGAGGAGAGGGGAGGAGAGGAGAGAAGTGGAGGCCAGCCATGATCACATGGAGAGGGGAGGGGAGGGGGAAGGGGTGAGGGGAAAGGAGAAGCAAGATGCAAGAAGGCAGGGGAGCAAGAAATCGAGAAAGAGAGAAGAGGGGCAAGCAGCCCCTTTTATAGTGGGCCAGGCCTACCTGGCTGTTGCCGGGTAACTGTGGGTAGGAGCATACCTGGCAGTTGTCAGGTAACTGTGGGGGTGGAGTTTAGACAGAATGGTAACAATGGGGGGTTTGTGGAGGGGAAACCGAGAAGAGAGGGGATAACATTTGAAATGTAAATAAATAAAATAACCAATAAAAAAAACCGAAACAGAATGTGTCTTTGAGGTCTCCAAAGCCCACTCCTGCCCCTGTGGCACACTCGTCTTTCTTCTGCCTTCATACCTGAATGTAGAACTCTCAGTTACCATGCCTGTCCCAGGGGCTGCCCGGCTTTCCCCTGTGGACTAAACCTCTAAAACTATAAGCAAGCCCAAATAAAATGTTTTCCTTTATAAGAGTTGCCAAGGTCACGGTGTCTCTTCACAGACATGGAATAGGGAAGAAGACGGGAGCAAGCCAGTAAGCTGCATCCCTCTGCTGATTCTGCTTCAGCTCCTGCCTCCCTGCCCCTGCCTCCCTGCCCCTGCCTCCCAGCCCCTGCCTCCCTGCCCCTGCCTCCCAGCCCCTGCCTCCCTGCCCCTGCCTCCCAGCCCCTGCCTCCCTGCCCCTGCCTCCCTGCCCCTGCCTCCCTGCCCCTGCCTCCCAGCCCCTGCCTCCCAGCCCCTGCCCTGAGTTCTGCCCTGCTTCCTGTGGATGATGAGCTGTAACTTGTAAACTAAATAAATCCTCTTTCCTCCAGGTTTATTTGGGTCAGTGTTTTATCACAACAAAGAAACAAACTGAAACAGATGATAGGACCAGTTACGTTCTGATGGAGCTGAGCGTATTGGTTTTAGGGAGGTTTATGGAAGGATTTTGGAACTTGGGGTGGAGAAGCACTGAGCGCTCAGGGCTTACACAGCTGTTCTGCTGGAACTTGGAAGACCATAATGTTGTGATCAAGTCAGAGGATTGGGGAGTGGATTGTGACGTTTCAGAGGGAGTTTCAGATTCTCTCAAAGATTCTACCAGGGCTGTTTGAGTGATACATTGAATTAAGAATTTGTGGTTTCTGGTCAGCTGTGGCCAAAGAATTCGCTCTGATTAGCAAGAGACACATACCACTGGCATGACAATCTTTTCTTTATTGGGACAATTGATGCTGATTAGGTGGGGGTGAAGAATTAGCTGTGATTAATAAGAGGTAAGTATTCCTGAGGTGAGACTTTCTGGGGAATGCCTTGGTCATCATAGAGAAGCTGTGGTCTAGCAGGTGGGTAGGCACAGGGCTTCTCCTCCAGCTGGTACCTGATCTTTAGTAATCTGAGAGTCTTCCAAATGATACTGGTTTCGAAGGCATGAAAGGGCCATGGAGAGCAGCTGAGGTGTGCTGTGATGTGGCAGGGTTGGCAGCTCATAGAGGAGCCAGGAGGCCGCTGGTGAATGTGAAGCTCTAGTTGCAGTGGAGAATCCAGCATACTGGAGATGCCGGGACTGTATGAGGACCTCCCAGGAGAGCGCAGGTGTGAGGAGCAGCCAGTTAGCGCTAACACACTCTGTGTGTATGTCAGCTGGAAAGTGAACTACAGAATTTGATGTACATTGTTGGGCTTCGGATTTGCTTCCCTTTGATTATAACTGTACCACAGTTCTCCTCTTTTGGGGTAAGAAACTAACTTCTGAATTTTGCATGTGTCTGTAGTTTTTTTTTTAAGGGAGACTTTGTATTTCTTTTTTTTGTTTGTTTTTTTCCCATTTTTTATTAGATATTTTATTTACACTTCAGATGCCATCCCCTTTCCCCATTCTCCCCCTTAGAAAACCCCTATTCCATGCCCCCTTTTTCTTTTTGCATTTATACATTTTTTTTTAAAAAAATGTTAATCATAGGCTTTATAAGTTTGGTATTGTTCAATCAGAGGTGTAACCCACTACCCAACCTAGATATATCAACTATCTTTGACTGGTGGAGATACATGAATATCTGCCTCCCTGTCTCCCACCTTTCTCTCTCTCATCACCTAGCTTCTCCTCTCCTTCTTCTCCTCCTCTCCTTACTCTTTCTCTTCCTCTCAGTACTCCTCCCACCTTAGCTCCTCCTACATATCACCCTTCATGTTAAAATGAAACTTTTCTCTCAAAATACAATTAGAGCATAATTATGCCGATTTGTACCAGTGAGGTACAAGATAGTCCTAATACCCAGTCCATCTTTTTGTTGACTAACCAGCACCTCTGTCATCTATCCTAACTAAAACATTTAGTTCTGAACCTGGCTTTAGGATGAATGTCAGCTGACGACCATCCACTCAAATCTTTTCTCTCAAGGTAAATAGCCAGGATTGGCTATGAGGCTATAAGTTTTCAACCCTGTCAGAAATCCAGAATGACTGAGTTAACTATAATTGTGGGAAGCACAAAGCATAGCTTCTGAAACTTAGCCAATTTATAGAGACCTCTGAACACCTGGACACTCCCTCTACTTCAAAACGTTGGAGCATCTGTTCTTCCGCCTTCTGGCCCAGGATCATCTGACAGACCTTAGTGCTGCAGAATTATTAAGGGCTGATTACTCTGTCTAGGCAGATATAATCAGTCGACTATTCTGCAAGTGTGTCCTTTTCTGGACAGTAATTTGTCTGTAGATGGAAAGAGGCAGTTCTTGTCTAGTGGCTGTCTCACCACAACTGGAGTAACTCCAAAGATGCTAAACAAAGAATTCTCAACTGAGGAAACACGAATGGCCGAGAAGCACCTTAAGAAATGCTCAACATCCTTAGTCATCAGGGAAATGCAAATCAAAACAACACTGAGATACCACCTCACACCAGTCAGAATGGCTAAGATCAAAAATTCAGGTGATAGTAATGCTGACGAGGATGTGAAGAAAGAGGAACACTCCTTCGTTGTTGGTGGGGTTGCAAGCTGGTACAACCACTCTGGAAGTCAGTCTGGTGGCTCCTCAGAAAATTGGACATAGCACTACCTGAGGACCCAGCTATACCACTCCTGGGCATATACCCAGAAAATGCCCCAACATATAACAAAGACATATGCTCCACTATGTTCATAGCAGCCTTATTTATAATAGTCAAAAGCTGGAAAGAACCCAGATGCCCTTTAACAGAAAAATGGATACAAAAAATGTGGTACATTTACACAATGAAATATTACTCAGCTATTAAAAATAATGAATTTGAGAAATTCTTAGGTAAATGGATGGAACTAGAAAATATCATCCTGAGTGAGGTAACCCAATCACAAAAGAACACACATGGTATTTACTCACTGATAAGCGGAGATTAGCCCAAAAGTTTGAAACAACAAAGATTCAACTACCAGACGACATGAAGCTCATGAAGAAGAAAGAACAAGTGAGGATGTCTAGGTTTTTCTTAGAAGGAGTAACTAAATACCCAAGGGAGTAAATATGGAGACAAAGTGTGGGACAGAATCTGAAGGAGAGGTTGTATGGAGACCATTCCACCTGGGTATTCATTCCATGTGCAGTCACCAAAAATAGACGCTGATATGGATGTCAGGAAGGGAAAGCTGACAGCAGCCTGATAAGGCTGTCTCCTTAGAGGTCTCCCAGAGTCTGACATACCCAGAGGCAGATACAGCTAACCATTAACCTGATCAAAGGTTCCCAATGGAGAAGTTAGAGAGTAAACTGAAGGAGCCTTAAGGGTTGGTGGCCCCATGAGGAGAGCAACAATACCAACCAGCCAGAGCTCCCCAGGGTCTAAACCACCAGCCTAGGAGCACATATGGAGAGACACATGATTCCAGCTGTATATGTAGGGGAGGATGGCCTAGTTGGGCATAGGTGGGAGATGAGGTAATTGGTACCTTGAAGGCTGAGCACTGAGTGGAGGGGGGGTGAATCTGAGGGTGGGGGGGAGACTGGGGGTAGGTGGGTAAACACCCTCATAGAAGCAGGAGGAGGGGGGATGGGATAAGGGGTTCCCGGGTGGTGGGGGGAATGGGGTAAGGGGATAAAATTTGAAATGTAAATATAAAAGAGGGAAAAAAAAGAAAAAAAAGAAAAGTGGTTAGAACCAACATCCTTAATAAAATGTCAGCCCTCTTAAAAAAAAACTATCTTGATACTAAAATTTGTTTTGAGACTTGTATATTGCAGAATGATCAGCCTTGGTGTATCTACTCAACAAGCAAGCTGGGCAGACCTGCTCAAACCTCTGAGGTCCAGAATTCCATCTGGAGGCAGTGAAGACACAGCATCAGAGGCTTGTCAATTTGCTCTTCCCCCCCCACTCCTCTTCTAATATCTCAACGCCCATAATCAGCTTGAAGAAGCTAATGAAAAGTCAGCGCCCCTATTCCCTGGGCTTGGGGACTAAGGTGCTAAATGTTGGGCTGTCTTTCTAGGGAAAAGTAGTGGTTTTTCGGGAATAGAGAGGATTAGCTAGGATTCATTGCATAGCCATAACCTATCAGTAGAAATCTGTACAATTATTATCAAGATGAAGATATAAATTCTTAAATGGCACCAATTTACTTTGATTACAAATTTTAAGGTTTTCATTGATACGAGCTTCTTATTGATATAAAAGTGAAATGAATATTGTTACTCTCATAGGCATTGTACCAGTATAACACACTTAGGAATACAAGGCTTAGACCCAGTCCTTCTTTAACTTTTTTAACTGATTTGAGATGGACAGCCTGTGAGTTAAGGGACTATAGCAAATTCATGGCTTGGAGTTTATTGTTAGGGTGTTTCCTATGTTTTATTTAGAGATAGCTGAGTGGAGTTAACAGACAACAGTCCAGATTACCTTATGAAGACCCCCAAATTAGGGAGACCCTTACTCAAGCCTCGGGAAATCGCGACCACCCAAGAACTCTCGCAAGACACCGTACCTGGATGCAAACGGCAGAGGTTTATTAGGGAAATAAGCCGGCGGTCAAACCGCAAGCTCTCTCGCAAAAACAAGCAAGGTTTGGCCCTGAGTGATGGGTACGGGGTCTTTTAAAGAGCAAAACCACAAACCAGGGGAGTGGGGAGGGGATGAGAGGTTGCCAAGGATACATAACATGAGAATAGTGATACATTCCAAAGAAACCCACCCTAAAAGGTTAATGGCCATGGAAATTACCCAGTACAATCATTTTCTCAAAAATGTGGTTTCACCAAGTCACTGCCCTATCTTGTCATTTATCAACTATTTATTCTCACTAGCTCCAGCTGTAAAGCCACAGCTCTGTCATTGTGTTTTTACCACCTGAATGACTTTCACTCCTTACAGCCAGTTCCTGGAACTGGCCTGGCTTGACTGGCCTGGCTTGTTTCAGAGAAAATTTTCCATGTCCCTAAAAGAACTTAAAAGGCGTCTATATATGTATATATCCTATAAAAATGATTTTTATAATTTTTCATTCTTCACTTACATGGATAGTTGGTTTTCAAAACATCAGAAATCCACAGAATTGACGTGACAAACATTTTTGTATTAATGTTCATTTTGATTAGAGACCTGGCTGCTCCTGACAGCTTCCTATATTGAATTCTAAGGAGACTTTGTATTTCTAAAGTGACAGTGGGCTTTTAAAGTGTTGAAGTTTGTAAAGATTGGACGGTTTAAAGTTGGAGCGTTTTATAGTGTGATATTGTAGCTACTTTTGGCCACACTGTGGGTTCTATTTTTTTTTCCACGCTTTCAACCCCCTAACACTAGAGAGGAGAGAAAGAGAGAGGGGAAAGGGGATGATGTCATTATTAGACCACTTTCTGCTGATTAGGGTCATTGAGCTCCTTGGGGCGAGTTTGATCTTTGATATCAGGATATCTAATTTCTTATTGTTTCTTCTTTGCACCCAGCTACTTAACAAATCACACACACACACACACACACACACACACACACACACACACACACACAAACTGCCACCAACAACAATGGTCAACCACTCATGCTTGGGGCCGTAGCATTTTTATACCCTCTAAAAAGTCACCAGAATTCCAGAATTCTGTTGCTGAACGTATCTCCCACTAGGAAAATCATGCCTCCACTGGAGTGGGAGGCAAATCGTAGTCAGCACTGTGGACAGGCTGAAGCAGCCTCATAGTCCATACCTGGGATTAAAATGAAAACATCTTCTTATAATATTTTTATGTGTTTTTTAAAAAAATTAAAATTCTCAGTACATGATACTAATTGTCTCAGTTACTTTGCTTTTACTGTGCAGAGACACTATGACCAAGACAAGTTATGGAAGAAGATATTCACTGGGGGGTCTACAGTTCCAGTGAAGATCCCCAAACTCGGGAGACCCTTACTCAAGTCTCAGGAAGTCACAGCTACCCACAAACTGGCAAGACACCGTACCTGGATGCAATCAGCAGAGGATTATTAGGGAGAGTTGGCTAGCCAAGGTTAATTCGGTTCACTCACTCAGAAGTTGAATTGGCAAAATCAGTCAGTCTGAGGAGTGTTTTTAAAGGGGGAAACCACAAACCAGGGGAGTGGGAGGGGGTGAGGGGTTGTCAAGGATACATAACATAAAAATAGTGGAACATTTTAGAGGAACCCACCCTAAATGATTTAGAGTCATGTGAAAATCACTCTGCACACTCATTCTTCTCAAGAATGTACTTTTACCATGTCACTGTGCCGTACCCTGTCATTACCAACTATTTCAGGTTAAATATTTCTCACTTTCTCCAGCCATAGCCCCACCTAGATGACTTGTATCTTTTTTGTGGTCAGGAATGTGTCTTCCTGCTTTGGGCTTTTCCCACCCACAGGTGGGTTTTCTTCCCTGAGGCTTGAGGAATATTAATTGTCGGGAGCCATAATGGGACAAGCTAATAATGAGCAGATGATCATCCTGAAATGCTTGCCTCGGATTATTATATAATCTGCGACGAGTGTGCCCCATTAGCAAGGCTGTGGTGGACGTGATTTTAGGAAAGATTCCTGCTATTAATATGCTTTTCCCATTATTACTATTATTAAACATATGTAACAATCACTAAGCAATAGCACACCCCTTTGTAGCAGATCTCTGCAGATCCACGAAGATGTACTGTCTTGTAGTGATACTATATAGACAAATAGATGACTTCTTAAGTCTTAATGATGATCCTATAAGAATTCCTAAAATTATATCAGTGATTATTAAGTTCTTTTATATCGGGACTGCTATTAAGTCCCTTAGGCATAGTCAAACTGCAATGAGAACTCTGCCAGTCTCCTGAGTGTTATCAGTTAATTGCCCCAAGAGTGATAGTAACTGGACCTTCTCCTGCTCAGAGCACATTCCAAGAGGTCATAAAACCATTAGCCTAGGTTACTAGAGGGAATCCACAATTTATTATAGGTACCAGGACAGAAGAGAAAATATTGCCTGGGTTTATCTATACAAAACTTCACTAATTTCTTAAGTTATAGTTTCAAACTTTCTGCGAACCTGTAGAGCTAGACAGGTGATGAATGTCTAGTTAGATAATTACTCCTAATGGGTATTCATGTAAACATTCTGTGTTGTAAACTTCTATTTCAATTTATGACTTGAATTTTGGTGTGAACTTGTGATGAACTTTGTAACATGTGATCATGTACTCTGAATGGCTTATAAATACTGAAGACAAAGAGTTGGGCGGGCGCGCGAATTAGGAATTAGTTAGTTAGACCCCATCGCCCTTTCCTTTCCCCCTGCCTAGAATTTTTCTCCCTTAGAATTTTACTTTGTTAGAATCTTTTCTTCTTCCCCACTCAGGACCTTTCCATGTTTCCCCTCAGATAGCTTTCATAGGATACTTTTTACACTTAATAAACTCTATAGTAACTTTTCTAAAGTGTCTTTTCTTCCTGCAAGTTAGAGCCCAGCAGTTCCTGCTGAGATAGAACAAAGGCCACGTTGCCTAATCCTCTGCTGTTAGGCTACAGGTGTTAATCACCCTAGCCTGCAGTCCCATTATCCTCAGAAGAAGTTTTTAGGATAGCACAAGGCTATTTACTTAACACCTTACTGGTCTTAGGGCCAGGATGCTGACTGCAGGTCAGCTACAGTAGCATAGGGGCTGCCTCGGAGAAGAACCTGACGGTGGGAGGAGGAGAAGAAAGAAGAAGCAGCTGCATCTCTCCCTCCCCTTCTCTCACCCCCAAGCCGGGGGCGAGGGGGTCGGCTCCCGGCTCCCGGCAATTAATACTCTTCCCGGAATGTATCCCGGGGTAGTGAAGGCCTGAAATCTTACATTCAGTTCTGCCTTCTGGAACCTGCATTCTTTTGCTCAGGTCTAGGATAAAGAAAAAAACCTGTATATTTTTCATAAAATGGTCTTTATAATTTTTCACTCTACACCAGGTTAGTCTACAACCCTGGCTGGGAGCATGGCAGCAGGTAAGCAGGCAGGCATAGCTCTAGAGAATTAGCTAAGAACTCAAATCTGACTCACAAGCACCAGGCAGTGAGCAGGAGAGCTAACTGGAGTGTGGGCTATTGAAACCTCAAAGCCCAAGTGACACATCTCCTTCAACAAGGCCACTCCTAGTGCCGGGCAATGATGGTTCTTGCCTTTAATCCCAGCACTTGGGAGGCAGAGGCAGGCAGATTTCTGAGTTCGAGGCCAGCCTGGTCTACAGAGTGAGTTCCAGGATAGCCAGAACTACACAGAGAAACACTGTCTCAAAAAACCAAAACCAAACCAAAACAAAACTAACAAACAAACAAACAAACAAAAAAACACCACCACCACCAACAAAAAAAAACAACCCAAGGCCACTCCTCCCAATCCTTCCAAGATAGTAACCTGGCGACCAGGTACTCAAATATACGAGCTTCTGTGGGCCATTCTCATTCAAACCAGCAGATTCCACTCTCTGGCTTTCATAGATTTGCAGTCAAGTCATAATGCAAAAATGCATTTCAACTTCCAAAGTCCCATGGCCTTTCACAGTTTCAGCACAGCGTAAAAGTCCAAAATTCAATGTCTCTTTGAAGACTCAAGGCAATCTCTTAGTTGTAACTTCCTGTAAAATCAAAATGCAAACTACATACTTCCAACATGTGATGGCACAGGGTATACATTACTGTTCCAAGAGGGAAGAAAGACAGCACAGCAAGGAAATGTTGGACCACAGCAAGACGGAAACCCAGCAGGGCCAACTCTGAGTCTTGTAGTTCTTTGTCCAATGTCAAAGAGTTTATATAGCTGCTTCCTGGCAGCTTTGCTAATAGATAATCTCTCTCTCTCTCTCTCTCTCTCTCTCTCTCTCTCTCTCTCTCTCGCTGTTTCCACCCCCTGTTTAAAGCTCTCCTTAGTAGCTAAGAATAGCACCAGATCTTATTTAAAATCTATAGCAACATCTCCCCCACTGTTCTATAACCTGCCTATCTGTGCCCCCACAGATGCATTTGCCAAACATTTTGATTTATGACTTTCTTTGTTCTCTAATAAAAATCTCATATAAACACTTCCGTGGTGGGACACAACCATTCTAGAAAAACTAAATATGTGTTGCATATACTGGCTCCAGAATAAACCATCTTGTATCCCCTTCGAAGTGGGAAGTGTGGCTTTGCATTGACAGAGGACATAAAACAACCAGAACGCACATCCTTGACTGTTACCTTGGGAATTGCACAGGGCAGTGTCTTGGCATGCTGCACACAGGGTTTGTCCCAGCTGCCATCCACTCCAATATCCACTGCTGAGATTTGCCTTTGAGAAATGAGAGCAGAGCCCACAGAGACCTGTGCACTTCATCCAGAATAACTTCCCAAAGTGGAAAAGTCCAGATGTTTATCACAGGTGAGTGAGAGAAGACACAATGGTCACTCACACACAGGGCTCTGCTCAGTGGTTCATCAGGTCTGAGTGTGATAGACACAGGCTGAGGCCCAGACAAAATGGCTGCAGGCACAGATAAACACACCCCAGTCAGCTAAGTTGCCTTTAATGACAATGTTTTATAAAGCAACAAAAAGCTGGGGCCAGGGGTGGGCTGCTGACCACAGGGACTAACCCTGGAGTCTTCATGCACTCAGAAAACCAACCTTTGAGAAAGAAGTGAACTGGTCAGCAGGGAACTGCAGTCAGGGCTAAGGAGGTTGCAGAAGGCGCTTCCTGCTCAGAAGTCGGGAATCCCCTAGGGAAGCCAGCTTTCTCATTTCTAATTCAGAGCCTGTACAGGAACTCCTAATAATGGTTCTTGATGGAGAGAAATGTTATTCTATTAACATATTTGCATGATAATAGAAACTTCAGGCCTTACTGGGGAAATTCCAGCCCCAGGGAAGGCAGTTAAGCCAGGACTTGGAGGATTTGAGGATTGCTGAACTTGACAAAAGTCACCGGATCCTTCATCAGAAAAGGTGACACAGAGGCAAGGTCTGTGCTCACTTGCCGTGAAGCCATAGTCATCTGCTTCCCACCAGCCCTCCCGAGGCCAGAGCTAACTCCCTAGTTAGGCAGCCCAGAGGGCTCTGACCCTCCTGTCCGCGGGCACGTGTGAGACCCTGAAAGGGATGGGGCTGCTCTTCTGTAATTTATTAATGAAAATAATAAATTTGGGGCACACTCCCATCTCAGCATAAAACAGGGAGAAACCTCAGTGCCAGCAGGAAGCCCAAAAGGTTTTCAGGGCACCGCATGAGGCAGAAAAGACCACAGAATTGTTTGTCAATGTAAAAACATAGCTCTCACCTCAAAGGAAACAGGAGATGGTCCTGAAGCCAAAAATGAATGGCCTCAGTCTGAGAACGAGGTAGGCAAGGTCAGGACTCTACCTGGTTTGAAATACATACACATCCCTCTTCTAAGGATGACGTCAATACCTAGCACCTCATCCTATTTGCTGTGTATACATCTCATTCTCCAGACAACCTACCCCCCAAACCTTCTGGCAACATGGGACCCCCACCTGCATTAGGCTGCCCACAAGCCTGCTTTAAGAAATGGAATTCTTCTCCCCTTAGTAACCTCTTGATAATATTGTTAGTCTGGAGGTTTGGGGACAAGGTCAGATGATCTTAGCTAAGAGGTCCCCACCCTTCTCTTCTGACCAGGAGCCTATGCTTTCAAAAGCCCCCGCAAAACACTGGACAAAACCAGCTCCTGGTTCCAGATTCCAAAGTGACCACTGGACTTAGGACCCACCCACAGGGCCCCAAGCTCACCAGATAACGATCACAATCACCAGTACCTCTCTATCACTTCACAGCTCCCTTGACTTCTCCTTTAAGAAGCCCCTCTCCCAAGCCCAGCCTTGCCACTCCATTAACCCCCTCCTGTGAGGTCAGTGAACCTGTCCAAGAGTTGCCCAGATGAACCTGCCTTTTTACAGTAAATTCGACTCAATTCGATTTATTATTGTGTCAGCAGAAGAAGCCATTCAAATATACTTTTCCATTTAAACGTGTCCCAAGACATTTTCCTGAACCAAGGGAGATGGGCCTGTGTGTCTTAGAGCCTGTTGGCAGCAAGTTCAATGTATCAGACCGTGTCCTCTAAGTGGAGTTTGGGGAGAGCCCTTGATTGACAATCTTGTGTGTATACGTAGTTCTGTGTGTGCAAGATAAAAAGAGACGGCCCGCGGGAAGGCGTCTTAGTTTTTATCCATTTTCTCTGATTAAGTACAGTGACAAAAGCATCTAAGGGGATACGGATTTATCTCAGCTCATGGTTCCAGGCTACAGCTCTTCACTGCAGAGAAGCCAAGGCAAGACTCAAGAGCTGAGTCCATCTAGAGCGGAGAGGGAAGGCACACATATGATCTGCGCTGAGCCCCGTCTCTGGGCTCTGCTCGGCCCAGGGAATGATGCCACCCACATTCAGGATCAGGTTTTCCAACCTTAACCAACTCCATTTTAAAACTCCCTCATAGGCACACCCAAGGATGCTCTTTCTCTGTGCCGTTCTTGATACCTCAGCCTGACAGTCAGCTTGAGACCTGCACAGTGAGCAAATGCTCACACAATCTTAGTTTGTAGAACAAAACAGACAGCCTTGTGAGCAACCCAAGCCCCTCTTGTCTGGGACTCTGAAAAGAAGGTCCGGATAGTAATAGGGACCCATAGAGCACCTTCACGCGTGGCCTCTGCCTCTCTGCACACAGCACTCTTTCTGTCCCGTGGTTTTGCTTTGAATAAGTTTCCCTCCCCTCTTTGCAATCTGGGCAAGCCCTTATTTCAGTTCTTTAACGGGAGGAGAAGAACTTGGAAATCCCTGGCCCAGACCCACCCATGGGTAACAAGAACAGACTCAGGTTACCTCCCAGTGCAGTGTTCCGACAGGGTTGCAGTGTCATAAAATTTTCTCAGGAGCAGAGTAAGGGAAGTAACAGGTCATGGTGATTTTCAAATACATTGTTGGGTGCTGCAGCTTGGTGGGTCACAGCCAATGGGTGACAAGCTTACATTTTCCATTTTATTTTTTCTTTCTCTAGGATACTGGTCAGAACTTAAGTATTCTTTCTCTGGTACTTTGGGATTTTAATTTTTTTACTTCTCTATGGGGCTGGAGAGGTGGCTCAGTGGTTAAGAGCACTGGCTGCTCTTCAGGAGGGCTCATGTTGATTGCCAGCACCCAGTTAGTGGCTCAGAACCATCTGTACCTACAGTCTTAGGAGATAGGACTCCCCCTCCTAGCCTTTGGGTACATTGCACAAATATATAGGAGGACAAAACTCCCATGCGCACAAATTAATAGTTTTTAAAAAGTAAACCTTTTTCTCTGAAGCTGGGTTACTGGGAGGGGTATGATAATATGGGCTGATGTGAATGGTATGATGTCATGGGCTGGTGTGAGGGGTATGTTGTCATGGTCTTGTGTGAAGGGTATGATGTCATGGGCTGGTGTGAGGGGTATGATGTCATGGGCTGGTGTGAGGGGTATGACGTCATGGGCTGGTGTGAGGGGTATGACATCATGGGCTGGTGTGAGGGGTATGACATCATGGGCTGGTGTGAGGGATATGATGTCATGGGCTGGTGGGAGAGGTATGATGTCATGGGCTGGTGGGAGGGGTATGATATCACAATCTCCAAGCAGAGTGGTCCATCTGAAATGCGGAAAGGTCACCACCCCTGCTTTCTAGTGCCATTACCATCAGAAGAGGACTCAGCTGGAGGGGGTAACACACCAGACATGACAAAATCCATTATTGTCTTTGCTTGTATTGAGGCCACATGATGTCCGAGTGAGCCCCCAGGGGAGAGTGTAGTGATGCCCACAGCTTTCCCCTCACAGGGTTCTCCCCTCCTTCCCCAGGACCAACTGACCTTTTGGCTGAAGGAGACTCAAAGACTGGTGAATTCTGGGACTTGGCCAGGTGCTGTGACTTAATCATGGACAGCTGCCCTGCTGGCAGAGGGTGACCAGTGTGGGAACCGGGCAAGGCAGCTTGCCGCACTGCACCTGAGCCTCTTGGTTCCAGTGCTTCAGAGTCTCCCCTTATCAATGGTGATGTGGGTCACAGACTGAAGCACTCACGGTGTGGGGATGGCAGCAGGTTGTGAGGACTGTGGCTCACTAACACCAGGGCTGGGCTGCTTCAGTCTGAGGAACAGCAGTGAGTCTCAGCTGCAGTGCTGAGATCGACTGATTATAAGGAGCTTCCGGTTGATGTCATCACTGACAGCGGGTATCAGGGGAGGAGGGTAGCTCAGGTCCGGGAGCACTTTCTGCCTTGCCTACACTGAGTGTACATATGCTGGAGTCAGACAGTGCACTAGGGTTAGACGTAAGCTTGGGACCCCAGACTTCCAGAGAACAATCCATCCATACTCTTCCCAGGCAGGAGAGCCAGAAAAAAAAAGGCAGAGGGCAGATGGTGACCTCTGAGTGTAGGTAGTGACCTTCCCACAAAGTCTGCTTTTAACGATCTTAAATAAGTTGTCCTTCCAATAAGGTGTGAAGAAAAGCTGAGTGGAGAAGGTTTACATGAAAGGGAAGAGTCAGATGCCAGGGACCTCGGGGTATCGGGGAGATTATACCACAGAGTGTTGAGGAAGCGTTTGTGGACTCTAGGAAGTTAACTGTGGCTTATGTCCTGTGGGTTTTGGGGAAAGACAGAGGCCAGCTTCACAGAGGCCACTCCGCTTGCCCATCAGGCTACAGGGTGCTCCGGAGACGGGAGGCTGGCGTCTGGATTCACGTCCGCAGGCTCTTCACCTGAGCGCTGCCCGATGCCAGGGAGGGGAGTGAATGAACGAGCCCGGCTTTTCCAAGGCTTGCATTTCAGACACGGAAGTGACCCCAAAGGTCGGTGAGATCAGGTGGACAAGCCCTTCTCCACAGCTTAACAGTCAAAGCCTGGAGTCCCTCTTCCAGGAGCCAGGTCCAGGGGTAGAACCAATCCATCTCACCAATCACCGTGACTGGTCACAGCCATCAGAAGTTTCAAGCCAGGATCGTGCAGTGTTGACGGTGTTTGCGGTGTATTACGCCACTGCTTTGAGCTGTCAGCTGTTGGTGATCTAATTGGTTGATGTCATTTTGGAAGTTGTAGTGGTAACAGTTGTGGTGGTTCTGGAGATGGTATCCCCATGCTCTGGTTGAGGTGATGATGGTAGAAGTTGTGTCACTGGTGTTGTGGTAGTTATTGTTACTGTGCTGACACTATTGTAATAGCTGTAGTTGCCATGATGGGTCTTGATGATGGTTGGTATCATAGAGGCAGTGTTTTGTCATTACTGTGGTGACAGTTACTGTTATGGGGCGTGACAGTGTGTTTGTCTAACCACTATAGTTGTTGGTGACAATGACGGTGATTCAGAGTGTTACCGAATTGATGATGTCATAAGAGGAGGTGGATGGTGTAGTCACCATTGATGATGTCATGGTGCTGTTCCGTGTGATAGCGCTGGTGGTTGAAAGCATTGTGTTTGTTACTGTTACAGTTGCGATGTCATGATGGCTGCTCTGGTGCTGACGCTGTGGCTGTGGAGGTGGATATGGCTGTGGTGATGTCATGATGGTGGTCGTGGCCGATGTCATGGTTGTGATTGCAGTTGTTGGTGATGACATCATGGCTGGGAAGGTAGAAGTAGTGGTTGTAGTGTGTGATGGTGTTCTGGTGGTGGCCATCATGGTGATGGTGGTTAACGATGCTGCTGTGGTTGTTACCATGGTTTTTGTAGGCATCGTGCTTGTACTATACGATGACGTCATGATGGTAGTTTGCGCTGTGGTTGTTATTGTGGTTGTTGATGTAGCTGAGGAAGAAGGTGTCATGTTTGTATCTCATGTTTTTCTTGTGGTTGTTGGTGTTGTAGACATCTTGGCTCTATTATACAATGACGTCATGATGGTGGTTTGTGCTGTGGCTGTTATTTCGGTTGTTGGCATAGCTGAGGAAGATGTCACGTTTGTGGTCTCTCATGATATTCCTGTGGTTGTTGCCGTGGTTTCTGTAGATTGTGGTACCTGATGATGTCACGGTGGTGTCTGTCGCGGTGTCGGTTGTTGATGTTGTGGTTGTTGGGGGTGCTGCTGAGGAGTGGCTGCTGTAGCTGTGATGTTTTCTTGGCCCTTAGGCCCTGTCTATGTTTTCAAGTGCCCCCACCACTGCCTACGCCTGCTTCCTTTAATTATTAGTAGAGGAGTTAATTAAAGCAAGGAACTTCCAGAAACCCTGCAAATCCCAGAGTGCCATCAAACACCCTGCCCCTGTCATTTATCGCATATTCTGTTTACAGGCGGTGATCCAGCTTTCAGTCTTTGTGACAATGTTCCAATCCTAGCCAATTTAAATAATCTGCCAGTAAAAATTCCAGCAGCCGCTCGCAGACACTTCACGGGTCTGAATATATAGCAGCAACTGGGTCTAATCATCACTTTTGCCTGTTGAATCCTGTTGGGAGGAGAGGAGAGGCACACAATGTCAGCATTGATTTGTCTCATGAGTCCCCCGCTTGCGTGTGGCATCCCTGAACCTCCTGTTCCCTCTCCTAATTTCCCAATCATTTTATTTACTTGGAAACACTCTGCAGAGCAACTTCTGAGAGCAGCTTGGTTCCACACGGCACTCAGCTGAGGATCTTCCCCAAGGACTCTTAATTTGCCAGCAAGCCATGGTCTTGGCACGAAGACTCTTAATTTGCCAGCAAGCCTTGCTCTTGGCACGTGGAGGCCCTGGTCTTGAGAAAACTGGAAGGTGAGTCAAGCCGACTTGTGCTGCAGTAAGCTGCTTGACCTTGGGGACGTGCAAGGTCACTGTTGACTTTCAGTTTATTCATTGATACTTTGGGGATTAAAATACCAGTCTATAGGGTATCTTGGAGACTGCGTGAGATCAATACCCTAAACTTTAGGTTTACTTTATTTTTAACTACATGTATGTATATGTGCAATGTGTAGGCATGTGTTTGCGGATACAGGTGCCCACAGGGGTCAGAGGTGTTGTATCGGCCTGGATCTGGATTTTTAGCAATCCCATGCTTCTCAGTGTGGATGCTAGGATCCAAATGAGCTGTTAACCACTGGCTCATCTCTCCACTCCCAAAGAATTAAAGTTTTGAATGCAAACCCTGACACACAAAAGCAGCTGGCATCAGAGAAAGTACCACCTCCTCTAGATCCACAACAACCTAAGTGGGAGGCCTCTCTAAGGAAATTTCCCATAAGCCCCCGCTTCTCATAGCGCAGCCTGAGCGAAGACTCTGCTGTCAGCCCCGAGGGTCACAATGGCTGTTTGGTTATGTTTCTCCATCCCCGTATCTGTGTGACTCTTCAGCTCTCAGGTGGGCGGGGCAGAACCGGCTGTCCTAGCTCTGCAGCCCAAGGATCTGGCCCAGATGAATGCTGACCCATGAGGGGTCCTCACAGCTGGGAGGTATCCTGAGTTGAATTATGTCTCCCAAAACATGTTCAAGTCACGGGCTTTAGGTCTGAGTACGCAACCGTGTTTAAATAGAGGATCACTACAGAGGTCAGCAAGTGCAACAGATTGTTTTAATTGTCAGCTCGACACAATGTGGACTCACCTGGGAAAAGAATCTCAGCGAGGGATCCAGCATGTCTGTGGGGGAGGGGGCTTCTTGATCATTTCATTGATATAGGGCATCTTCCTCTTGTAGATGGCACCATTCCCTAGCCGGGGTGTCCGGAACCCTTTAAATAAAGAGACTGAGCTGAGCAACGACAGACATGTATGTATCCATTCCCTCTCTGTTCTTGGATATTGTGGTGGTTTGTACATGCTTGGCCCAGAGAGTGGTACTATTAGAAGGTGTAGCATTGTTGGGGTGGGTGTGTCACTGTGGGTATGGGCTTAAGACCCTAATTTTAGCTTCCTGGAAGCCAGTATTCTGCTAGCAGCCTTCAGATGAAGATGTAGAACTCTCAGCTCCTCCTGCACCATGTCTGCCTGGATGCTGCCATGTTCTACCTTGATGATAATGGACTGAACCTCTGAATCTGTAAACCAGCCTCAATTAAATGTTGTCCTTGTAAGAGTTGCCTTGGTCATGGTGTCTCTTCACCAGCAATGGAAACCCTAACTGAGACAGATATAATGGGACTCTTTTCCCTGAGTTCCTCTCTAGACTGCTTTGCAATGATGACAATTGTTAAATTAAATAAGCCCCCCCCCTCTTTATTTTTTAACTCGTGGAAGCTGGGTTTTTTTTTTGTCAGAGTGTTTTATTATAGCAGCACCTGAGACACAGAGCTAGGGTGTGACCACGTGACTCACTCTAATCCATTGGGAATGATATCTTTACCAAAAGGCTAACATTGGTGCAAAGACACATACAGGCGTGAACCTGGAAAGGCTCTGGAGATGGAGGTGGGTGATCTGAAGTCACAGGGAAGGCTGCCTCTGGCCCAGACCAACCGTGACGTGTTCCCACTGAAGTGCTGAGGTTGGTGGTCCCAGGCTCCTCCCTCAGCACTGTGGTTTGTAGCAGTCAGCCTCACCCCCACCCTCAAGGCTCAGGATCCACCCAGTGCTTTAGCCTGAAGCCACTGGGTCCCACACAGGAAGCTCACCCAGCTCCAGATCCAAAGAGCGGCTCACCTGGGGCGCTGAGCTCCCCTAGTTGTGGAAGAACAGGCACGGGAGCAGTTTGCAGTGATAAGCCTTCACCGCCCGCCATCTCCCTCTGCAGAGGCTTACTATATGGCAGAGACTCATTTTATGGGAAAGATGATAGCAGACCCAGGGCTCCAGGAAACTGAGACCTTGGAACAAGATCCGTCTTCATCAGAATCAACCCATTTGAAAGAGAAGTGTTTCTGGTTCTACGAAGAGTATTTGCATATTTTTCAAATTCTTAACAGAGAAAAATTTCGAGGTGTCAGGCTAGGAGCCCTCAAGACAGCTGCTATTCCCTTCAAAATAAACGAGAGGTGTCATTTTTAATGAAGGGAGAGAAAAGATGTCTCTAATCCCCAGCTGCTCCCCCCTCCCTCATACTGGGAGTGGTCCTGCCTGCTGCCTGGAAGGGGGTTGGAAAGCAAGCCTGGAAGTTTGCTGGTCTTCTTGGGCCTTTCTGGTTCCTTGGGTGAGGCAGGCCTCAGTTAGATCACTGTGCCAAGGGCACTCAGTCTCCTTAAGCTGGCTTAATTCCAGGATCTGTCCCTGGACATCAGTAGCACACAGAGGGTTGTGCCTCCTCTGGAGGAGATGGAAGGGACAGGAGGAGCATCAGGACTGCCTGAGATGGGAGCTCCCTATGTCTGTGCAGAAGGAGAAAAGCCTGGAAGTCCAATCTAAGCAGAACTGATCTCACCCATCTGTCCAAGCATGGCCCTGCTGGGATGTCCTGGGCGGGAGACAACAGGCTGGTCTCACAAAATCGATAACCGATATCTCCAGGGAGGGAACTGACCACAGAACACTTGTGTGCTGACCCTGCCTCCCTCAAGTACCCTGTCCTGTCTGCCTCATCACAGGACCACCAGAGGAGTTTTCAGAAGATTGCGCCTATAAACTAGCCAATGGTAAGCAGGTCAATTTTATTTCCTTACCATGTGGTGAAACTTATAGCAGGCAGCATTTGAAAGTGGCCCTGGAGCGTCCCAGCCCCTGGCTTGTATGTCCTCCTCATTGAAGGTAGTGGTTTAATCTAATCAGGTAGTTCTTTTAAAGAGGGTTCAAGGCAGACAGGGCACAAAGTTAGAGAGACAGAATCACATGAGGTGGACCCACAGGTGACCATGTTTCTTCCATCACTCACACCTGACAGCATCATCAGGCCAAGAACCATCACTAGTCAGGACATAGCTTCTAAGGGAGATCCTACTGCTATTATCCTATAGATCTGTTATGACTTATCACTATACCCAGAGATTATCAAATCTCTTAACCCTTAGCAGTTAGCAGGAAGACCCACAAACAGCCAATGTGCAGAGAATAGGACTACTGTGCTCTGCCTTAAAAAGGAAGTCTGTTCCACACACACCCCTCCTCCTTCACAGCAGCAGATGTGGCAGAAAGGGTTTAGGAGGCAGAGGCAGCGGATGATGAGGAGACCTGTTTTCCTGATGCATTGGGGCAGCTGCACACGTGAACTC
Source organism: Arvicanthis niloticus (assembly GCF_011762505.2). Lineage (NCBI taxonomy): Eukaryota > Metazoa > Chordata > Mammalia > Rodentia > Muridae > Arvicanthis > Arvicanthis niloticus. The sequence continues at coordinate 2,951,935 of NC_047662.1, forward strand.
ACAGTGGCAGTGACTACATACATAAGACCTGAATGAGCTCAAGCCAAGCAATGCCCCGGCATGGAGAGGGAAGGAGCATGAGGGCTCGCCCTTAGCTGCTGGAAGGGGAAGTGTCTGGTTTCTCAAAGCTCTGTCCATCGCATTCCAGGGGATGACCGACCGCACACCCAAAAGGATGTGCACTGGAAACACAACCTGGGTTTAACGGGTTTACCAAACAATTTTGGGTGATTTGTGAAGGATTGGTAGATCTCGGACAAGTTGTGCCTGGGATTGAATATGGCCAAATACAATCAATATATTGAGTATTTTGTGTGAGGACTAACCTTTTCTACGCAATGGGACCCTGTCTTGGTTAAGGTTTTATTGCTGTGAAGACACCATGACCAAGGCAACTCTTATAAAGGAAAACATTAATTGGGGCTGGCTTACAGTTTCAAAGGTTCAGTCCAGGCTGGGTGGTGGCGGCACATGCCTTTAATCCCAGCACTTGGGAGGCAGAGGCAGGTGGATTTCTGAGTTCGAGGCCAGCCTGGTCTACAGAGTGAGTTCCAGGACAGCCAAGGCTAACAGAGAAACCCTGTCTCGAAAAACCAAAAAAAAAAAAAAAAAAAAAAAGTTTCAGTCCATTTTCATCATGATGGGAAGCATAGCAGCATGCAGACAGGCATGGGGCTGGAGCAGGAGCCGAGAGTTCTATATCTTGACCCAAAAGCAGCCAGGAGGATATTATCTCTCCACCCTGGGTGCAGCTTGGGCATAGGAGAACTCAAAGTCCACTTCCACAGTGACACACTGCTTCCAACAAGGCCACACCCCCCTATGTGCCAAACATTGAAACACGTACGTCCACAGGGGTCCTACCTATTCCAACCACGACAGACCCTGTCTCAAAAAAAAATTGATTGTACAACATTCTCAGAGAACTAATAAAAATGAGGAAAGCGATCTCTGCTTTGCAAGGAATTCCACGCTTCATTGAAGAGACCCAAATATTCACAGTGGATTCTGACACTGAAGCAGCAGCCTTGAAAGATGCTGAGGGGAACCCAGCTCACCCGGAGCTAGGCCTCTGACCTATGGATTCTGAAGAAGATAAGCAAACAATGGTGCTTTAACCCCTAAGGGCATGGCATCGCCCACAGACACCTGAACACCCACTCACCTGAGGGAGCGCTGCAGAACTGGACAAACAGAATGGGTGGGGCTGTCTGATCACCCTGGTGGTATCACAAACCTTCCTTTGCTGGTGGTGTTCTTGTCTAGAGACAGGCTTTGTGGTGTGCTTCTGTGACAACCATGCAGCTGTGGTTTGCCCCCTGAGGCTGAGAGCAATCAAGGGCAGGACTGGCTTGCTTGCTTCCACCTTAGCACCATCCTGGCCTCCAGGAAGCACTTACAGAAGCCTGGAGAGGCCATGGGATCAGCAGCAGGCCTTGGAAACCACCTCGTAAGTACTGTGCCCACAGTTCTGGTAACACAGATCTCCCCTAAGCCCAATCAAAGACCCGCAGCACACGGACTTGACCCAGCCGTTGGGTACTACGGCCACATGATTTTCTGCAGCTTGGACTCTGGGGTAAGAGCCTTTTCTACAGTTTGAAGAAGCACGAAATGCCACACCACTAAAGTTGACCATCCTTGCCTTAGCCCTGCATTCTCCTAGCGATAGAACTGGGTTCCCCTTCTGTGACCTTAACTCTGGCCCTAGCTCCACAGAGGGAACACTGACCTCATGGAACCATGGACTGGCTAGATTTGGCGTGGTTTTCCTCCACCATCGGGAAGAACGACTCCTGGAAAGCATTAAGGCCGGTATTGTCTATGAAGACCTAAGAATGACACCCAGTGTGCCTGATAGATTACAGCTCTATCTTTCCCTTGCGCATAGCACCCAGACCAGGAAGTGAGTACCAGGAAGTGTACTCACTCCATGCAGAGGCAGAAAGGGGCAGAAAGGAGAAGCTGGTCACCACACTCTCTTGAATCAGCATGGGACACAGAGCCACCCCAAATATCCTATCTCCTTATGCTTCCTTCTCCCGCAGCCCCGAACTCTTCCCAAATCCCAAACACTATCAGGGATTCAAGTCTCTTCAAGTTCCGTGTGCCCAACTGCTAAAGTTAGGTCTAATTAGCCAGTCTTAATTGATATTAAGATAAATAACTTTTCAAATGATTCCCCCCACCCCCGTGAGATGGAGACTTGTCGGAGGGCAACCATCCCTAATTTAAATCAATGAATTAAAGCAAATGTGATTTAGTGGTTGCCGAAAGGAGAGGGAAATTTTTAATTCACTAATCAACTCATCCGTGTTGATGGCGGGGGGGGGGGAATTCTAAAACACATTAATCAGCTGGGGACAGAACCGTTCAGATGGCACAGTGCTGTCAGGGCCGTACATAAGCAGGACTGATCTAAGACCCAGCAAGTCCTGAGGGTCTGGATCCCTGCAGCTGCAGCTCCCTCACCCTCCCTCCCCCAACCCCCTGACTAGGCTTTCCCTCACACCACAGTTACAGAGGCTGGTCCTAGGGCTGGAGGATGGCTCTGGAGTTAAGAACACTGGCTGCTCTTCCAGAGGACCAGAGTTTAGTTCCCAACACCCATGTTGAGTAGCTTACAAACCACCTCTAACTTCTGCTCCAGGGGACTTGATACCCTCTTCTGGCCTCATGCACATACCATCCCAGCACATAAATAAATCGTGAAAGAAAATATCAGTCATCAAGTATGATAACCACTGTTTATAAAAACCGTAGCTCATGGGACCAGTGAACTGGCCTAACTGGTGAGCATCCTCACTGCACAAACCTGACGACCTGTGTTCGACTTCATCCTGGTGGGAAGAGAGAAGCGACTCCTGAGTTGCTCTCTGACCTCCATGTACTCTGCAGCATGTGCACAGCTGATTTATGTAGGTCTATACCATACGTGTGCACAACATTTTTTTTTAGCAGGCTGGCAAGATGTCAGCTAGTAGAAGGCACTTGCTGCCAAGCCTGATGATCTAAGTCGTTTGATTCCCAGAGACCCTGGAGGCCCACAAAGTAGAGAGAGAAAGAGAGAGCTGACTCCTACAAGCATATGTACACACACACGCTCACACACACACACACACACACACACACACACATGCATGCATGCATGCACATACATATATACACATAGACACTCACACATACACTTTCATGCACATACACACACAGAGACACACAGGTATAGACATACACTCAAGAGTGTGCACATACACGTGTATGTTCATGAACACACACATGCACACACTTACACACATGCACAGACATATACATGCATGTATACTCACAGTCACATACATGCACAGACGTTCTCATGCACATACCCTTGCACAGACATAGACACACTTGAGAGTGTGCAATGCACGTTCATGTGCATGAGCACACACATGCACACACTCACACACATGCATACATACAAATACATATGTGCACATACACTCACATGCACACACTCACACACATATGCATACAAATACATATGTGAACGTACACTCACATGCACACACAAGCACACACAAGCACACACACACACACACACAAATAAAAAAGGGCCAGTGATGTAAAGTGATGGCCCAGTGAGTAAAGGTCCTTGCTGCCACATCTGAGTCCTTAAGACCTGAGATCCAGTTGGTGGAAGGAGAGAACTGACTCTTGCAGTGTGTGTGTCCCCTTATCCTTGTCCCCGACAGACTAAATAAATAAATAAATAAATAGCACTGAAAAGCAGAGGTGGACACGGCTGCCAACTTCCCAGGCAGCCTGCCTCATTTCTTATTTTAAGTTCCTGCTGAAGTCAGAGAGCGAGTTTCTAAAATACATCGAACTAATTTTTTTCGGCCCCAGCTCTGACAGAGACGAGGCACATGAAGCCGCAGACTTCAGTGAGGGAGCGGGGATGTGGAGAGACAACACGCATCCTGCTGCATGAGCTGGTGTGACCCAATGCAGACACCGAGGCAGGGGCACAGCACACATCCCCACATGCAGCCCTGGCGCTGTGCTGCTTGGCTCCGGCTGTGTGACAACTTTGGTGTTAGGCGGCCGCTGCTTCTTCTTTATGTTTATGGTGTCTCTGTCGGTTTTCTGAAAATGGCACTTTAGTCTGTAGATTCCCCGCCTGATGCGAGTTGTAGAAAGTGAGAGGAGACTGGATCCATTACAGATTTTTCTCTTGTAAGCCACAAAACTTGACACAAACTGTCTGAAGCAAAAATAGGAATTTGTAGGCTCACGCGGTGGCAAACGCTGGGATGAGTTGAGCTGAAGGCAGAACTGTAGAAGCTGAAGGGGCTCGCACACACTCTGGGCTTAGCTCTGCCTTCCTCTGTCAGCTCTGGCAGAGCTCTGCAGCTCCCCAGTACACAGGCAGGGGCATGAGCCAGCTCAGGGCTCCACAGCCTTTCACTGTAAGACGAGCGAGAATAAGAAACATCTTTTCTAGAATTCCTTGGTCCCCAGAGTGTCACTCTGCATGTGAGATCAAGTGAGTGGTTTGACCAGTCTGCATGTGGTTCTGGTGCCGGAGGCCAGTGTGCTAAACCTTCCAACATTGATTTTTTATAGAAAGGGCTGGTACCTTCCATCCCACGTGCCATGTGGCCTCCAGAAGCTTGAGGAAATTAGAGCAAGCAGAGAGGAGCAGATGACACAGCATGAGCCCAGAAGACATTGGCTGAGACCCTGTCTACCCTGAGTCAGATGTGCCAGAGAAGTATTCACAGCTGCCATGGAAGCTGAGTTGAGCAGGTCAGATGCACACAGAGGGAAGAGGATGGAGCCGGGCTTGGCATGTGCACACAGAGAACTTATTTGTTATAGCGTGAGAGGGATGGGGTCTGGTCTCAGGCAGCCTTCCTCCTGCTTCCCTGTTATTTCTGAGACTGGCTGGCATCAGCTCAGTATGCTCACATGAAAAGCTGATCCTCAGTCCTCTGTCAGGGCAGAGCCCCCCAAAGGGAACCCAAAGGCCATGCTCACCTCTATGTGACCCAGTTACAAACACAGCTTCATGCTCCCAACATTCCATGCCAGAGACATTACCCAGGTTGATTTCTGCATTCTGTGTGCCCTACCAGGACCCAGCATAAGAACCAGTACACTACTCTAGCTAGGCTCAGGGACTGCCCGTGCCAGAGGCTGAAGCCTTCAGTGTCTGCTGCCTCAACTTTGCCCTGACCTGGGTGACTTGAGAAGTCAGGACATGGCTCTGGTCTTGATGTCAGCCAGCCAGGGAGGGAGGCTATACAGTTTCTCTGGAGTTCATTCTCCCAGTCAGTGAAAGGGGAGCCTGACCCCGCTTCCCTGAGCTGGGGGAATACAGAGATGGGGTGCATGTCATCTTGTGGGGACAATGGAGATGCAATGTGTGGCCGGATTTAAAAAAAAAAAAAAAAAAAAAAAAAAAAACAGAAACACCACACTGTGGGTAAGCTCTGAGTGTGCAGAATTTCACACATCTCAAAACTCCAGTTAGGAATAATCTTGACCTATTTATTCATTCATCATTCATTCATTCATTCATTCAAATGGCAGCTTCTGTCTTTCCAGGTGCTGGGCCACATACAGATCTCCTCTTTTATGCCATGGGAGGTGGTCGGAAAGCTGACTCCTGTCCTGGACTTTATGACAAATTAACTTGAACGTCTGTCCCCACCGAGGGCTTCAAATGCAAGGAGAAGATGTCTGCCCCCAAACAAGCCATATGAACCCTTTTCCGAGTTCCCAAGCACGGCTCTGACAGAAAGCCCCAAAGCCTTTCTTACAGAAGCCTCGGAATGTGAGCCTCAGGCCTATGACACCTGGGAACTTCTTCAACCAGGACTCCCCAGTGGCTTTCAGTGCCAGGGGCCCAGAGTATCCCAGGGCAGGTCCATGTCCTGCTCTTCTGCAGTGTCTCCCCTCTAGATGCTTCTATGACTGGTCCCAGCCTGTCTCAGTGGCTCAGGTTAAACACACCAAGCCTTGGCTTCCCCACTGTAAGCAGCGGGTCCATCAAAGGTCATCTCGTGTGGATGTTAGTGGGACTCTGCCCAAGTGAGCGCGCTATCTCCACAGCACCCATCCTCACCAAAAGAATGGCTGTGAGGGTCAAGTTATGTATTTCCATAATATTCTCTGTAGGCTACAGGGTTCCGTATTTCCTCTCACCATGTCTGTGACAACCAGATGCTCCCCGACAGTAGTAGCACATAATGTTCCCAGCTGCAATCCAAGGCAGAGAAGGCGGCTACAACCACCCTGCCATGTTCTCATCCCTGGATGGAGGTCCTGTTTTCCGACCTTCATTTCCTCTAGGTTGAAAAGGAAATACCAAAAATGCCACTCCAACATTCTGAAGATGGACGGTGTTTCCCTGGGCCTTGGCAGCAGGGCCTTACGCACATTTCCTGGTGAACCAATTGACTGAGTTACATAATGCAGTGTGAGCTTGGAGCTCATTAAACCAGGCTCACCAGATATTATGAGACAAAGTTCTTCCTGGGGAGTCAGCTGGGCCAGAACAGAACAGGGTGCCACAGCCTTCACCCCCTGCCAGATGGACACTCTTGTGAGCCACCAAGTCTCTGAGGAGTGGCATTCCATCTCTGTTGTCAGCTGCATGCTGTGATTGATCAAGCAGGTGCCTGCTTCACAGTCAGTCTATTGCTGCCTGGGGGCTGGAGGCTGACGGTGCTCTGATGCTCTCTCTCTCTCTCTCTGTCACTTAGTGGCAGCATAACACACCAAGGGACCAGTAATGACCACCCTGCATTCTAATCCCTTCCTAGCCAAATGGGTTGTCAGAGAGACACGGGAGCCTTTCAGATGTAAGATGATACAGAAGGAGCTCATGCCTGTGGGCTTCACAGACTGCTGGCAATCAGGCACCCCTGTCCACCACCCCTGCTCCCCGATTCTGATTAAGGAGTTCTTGCAAACACACTCCAGGTGGTTTCCTCCCCAGGACAGTGCTGAGATAGGACTTGTTCCCGAGTAAGTACCTTGACACCAGCCAGTCACAGGTCTGAGGAGCTCATGCATAGTAGGCAGATCTAGCTGGAGCAGTGTGTCACCTGGGTGTGTCACAATCATGTGGACCCAGAGAAGACTCAGAATGTCATCAGAGATCTGACTCCTTCTTTAGCCTGGGGAAGTTCATCCTGAAAATACAGGAGCCTTGAGGCTCTCTGGGGAGGGGGCCCCTCTGACCTTCTGGATATGGGAAGTTTGCTGACGGTGTTTGGTCATGAAGGTATCCACCAGAAATCAGGGATCTTTGTGTCGCTCCAAGTCCCCTCTGTGCCCATGACACTCCTCCGTGCCTATGGGCCTTCCTCTCCATGGTCCTTTTACGTCCAGGTTTAGGTGGCACAGAGGCAGAGACAGGGATATGGATGCTCTGTCTCCCAGCCCCTGTATCATCTGGTATGGAGATGGATGGAGACAGTAAATGGACAGATAGATCTTTCCGCATCTTCAGTAACGTCTCTGTGTCCACAGCCAGATCTCCAGCCATGTGTCTTTATATCTACTGCACAGCCAGACGGATAGCTGCATTTCTATCTTAGTTTGGAGAAATGAATCTCTGCAGCTGTAGACACATCTACACAGACAGATTCATATCTACAAATATAGACAGATGTGCGGTATAAAGACAAAGATTCACCGGCCGTTAAGAGAATCTTCAAAGGATTGCTTCTACGACTTCTAGAGTAGTCACTGGGAAATGGGTAGGTGCTGCCAGGAAGGTCACGCTGGGAACTCAGGCAGGGGGCTGTCCCCAGATGGAGCTTCTTCCTCCTTGGTTTGCTCTCCATGGCTTGCTCAGCTTACTTTCTTACAGCACCCAGGACCAGCCACTTAGGAGTGGCACCGCCCACAGTGGACTCAGACATCAACCCGTCAATCATTACTCGATGCCATCAGACTTACCCACAGGCCAATCTGATGGAGGCACTTCCTCAGCTGAGGTTGCCTCTTCTGAGATGACTCTAGCTTGTGTCAAGCTGACAAAAAAAAAAAAAAAACAAAAACAAAAACCCAACTGGCATAATCTGGATAATCTGTCCAAGTCAGAATCAAGTGATTCTAGTGACATGTGCCACACACACCCCTGTGGCATCCAGATTAGCAGGATGGATTACTGTGGGTGAATCAGTTGGTACCACTGGTTAGCCAAACCGCCCATAGATCTGACCATCACTGGAAGTGGATGAAAGATGTCTTAGGCTTAAAGATGTCGATAAATGACAGAAAAAAAAAAAAAAAAAAAAAAAAAAACCTTTTATGGAGGAGTTTCTGTCAGCTCTTCAAAATTTTGAGGAAGTCAGTTTCTTCCATGTTCTCAGTGTGCACTAGGCAGCCAAGGGTTGGCTCAGGTGATAACTTGGGTCCTGGCTTGCATTCTGGCTTCTGGGGTTCCAACTCCCATAGATACTCTGCAGAACAGAGGTGGGGATACTGAGTAGAACCAGGTGGAGTAGACACACTGTGAGCCTCAGCTTTGTACTCCACCCTGCTGGGCTGTGAGGTACAGACACACTGTGAGCTCAGCTCTGTACTCTACCCTGCTGGGCTGTGTGGAGTAGACACACTGTAAGCTCAGCTCTGTACTCCACCCTGCTGGGCTGTGAGGTGCAGACACACTGTGAGCCCACCCTGCTGGGCTGTGAGGTGCAGTCACACTGTGAGCCCAACTCTGTACTCCACCCTGCTGGGCTGTGAGGTACAGACACACTGTGAGCTCAGCTCTGTACTCTACCCTGCTGGGCTGTGTGGAGTAGACACACTGTGAGCTCAGCTGTTGCAGTCAACAAAGATGAAAAAGGAGTTGAGAATCTGAAGGCCACTTTGACATCAGACATGGAGATGCAGAGTTCGGAGTTTGCCAGCTGGTTTCCTGTCTTGCTTTGGGGATTACACTTAAGTGATTGGATGACTCTCAGAAGACACTTTGAGCTTTAGACTTTTAACATTGTTGAGACTGCTGTAGACTGTGGGGACTTTGAAAGTTGGGCTAATTGTATTTTTCATTATGCTATGTTCAGGTGTGGCCCTGTAAACTCATGTGTTTGAATAAGCCTATGGGGGCCATGGAGTGGAATGTGATAGTTTGTATATGCTTGTGTCGGAGAGTGACACTATTAGGTGTGGCCTTGTTGGAGTGGGTGTGGCCTTGTTGGAGTGGGTGTGGCCTTATTAGAGTGAGTGTGACCTTGTTGGAGTGTGTGTGGCCTTGTTGGAGTAGGTGTGTCACTGTGGGCATGGGCTTTAAGACCCTCATCCTAGCTGCCTGGAAGCCAGTCTTCTGCTAGCAGCCTTCAGAAGAAAATCTAGAACTCTCAGCTCCTCCTGCACCATGCCTGCCTGGATGCTGCCATGTTCCCGCCTTGATGATAATGGACTGAACCTCTGAACCTGTAAGCCAGGCCCTATTAAATGTTGTCCTTTGTAAGAGTTGCCTCGGTCATGGTGTCTGTTCTCAGCAGTAAAACCCTAACTAAGACACCAGCTCTGTACTCCACCCTGCTGGGCTGTGTGGAGCAGACACACTGTGTGCATGTGCTCACTGGGGCTGGGCCAGATCTATAAGTAGCCAGTGAGGTAGAATACTTCTCAGAGGACAGAAAAATGGGTATGCTCCTGAAGAGGCAGCCAAGGCCCCCAGAAACCCAAGATCCTCTGCAAGCCTGTCGTCAAGGCTCAGGAGCCATGCCGGAGGAAGACGGAATCTCCTATGTGTGCCCTACCTCGGCCGTGGAAGCAACAGGTCAGGCAGTTCCACCGTGCATAAGCACCACACGCCCAGTGTGTTCTGCCATTTGCTTTGAGGGTCACAGGTAAGGGAGCTGGCTGTATTCAGAGTCCTGTGCAGAATGGTCCCAAAGCCTCTCTCAGCCAATCACCTGCACCTCCAGGGGGATACCCCAATACCAACATCATCTTGGCTTTCCTGACAGAGACGCACAGGTAGACAAGTGTCTTCAGCCTCACGCAGTGGTCACCAGAGCCGGGGCCTGAGCCCAGGGACCCTGGCGCCCATGTTTTCAATCACTCTGCCATGGCTTCCTCATGACCTCTGCACTTGACCAAATCCCAAACCACCTCCTTGTCACAGAGAGGAGAGGAGCCCAGGTGCCAGCGGTGCCTTGTGAAGCACCGGGTTTGTCTCCTCTTGAGTTAGAGGCGCAGGCAGGGACACAGCCTCCAGGCTGGGAGGCTGTAAGTAGGTTTGCGAAGGGGAGGGGCTCTTCTCTTCACTCCCTCGGATGCATCGCCTCACTCGTTACCCCATCCGCCTCACTTGCGACTGCGCAGGCATCACCCTCCGCTCACCGAAAAGCTCCCAGCAGTCACTGGGATCCGCTCACTGAGGTTCAGCGCGGCGGCGGCAGCGTTTCTAAATCACATTTATTCCCGTCCACTTCCTCCCAAGATTGGAGAGAAATCTGCCCAGTTCTCTCTCCCGTTTGCTCTTTGCTCGTTCTAACGTGTCTGGACCGGAGGTCCCAGCGCTCTAGAGCGGAGCCCGTCTGTGTCCGGGGCTGGGTAAAGCTTGCCACTCCTGTCCAGGCGTAAAGCCTCACGGTTGGAAGGCTCCGTGACCAAGCTGGCCCATCGGGCGTCTCTGGCGGGCCTGGGGAATGGAGGGTTGACTTCTGGGAACCCCTATCTGTCCTGGGGGCCATGCCTCGTCGGCACACCCAAAGTGTGAGGCTCGGGCCACATTCTTCTCTTCTCACCGTCGGTCCAATACTGTCGTTTTCAGGAAAGCATTTCCCCGGTGACTACCCCTGCGGAATCAGCTCTCCCCTTCCTGAGGTGCTCCCTCCAGCAGCCCAGGAGGCCGGGTCACTAGAGAGACATGAAGAGAAGGCGGCTCTCTCTTTGTCTACTGGGTGAAGGAGCCAAGGCCCCCTCTCTTTCCCCTTCCTGTCTTTTGTCTCTTCTTCCTCTCTTGGCCTTGTTCTTTGCTTAGTTCAAATCTGTGACTATAGAACATCTGTGGGGGTGGTATTTCTGTTACTGATGGTCACACTGACGAGGATGGTGGTGATGGTGATGATGGTGATGATGGTGGTGATGGTGATGATGATGGTGATGGTGGTGAAGATGATGATGGTGATGATGGTGATGGTGGTGATGATGGTGGTGATGATGGTGATGGTGGTGATGATGGTGATGGTGATGATGGTGGTAATGATGGTGGTGATGGTGATGATGATGGTGATGGTGGTGGTGGTGGTGATGGTGATGATGGTGATGGTAATGGTGATGATGGTGATGGTGGTGATGGTGATGATGATGGTGGTGATGGTGATGATGATGGTGATGATGGTGGTGATGATGGTGATGGTGATGATGATGGTGGTGATGGTAATGGTGATGATGGTGATGGTGGTGATGGTGATGATGATGGTGGTGATGGTGATGATGATGGTGATGGTGATGATGGTGGTGATGATGGTGATGGTGATGATGATGGTGAAGGTGGTGATGGTGGTGATGATGGTGATGATGGTGGTGATGGTGATGATGGTGATGATGGTGATGGTGGTGATGATGGTAAAGGTGGTGATGGTGGTGATGATGGTGAAGGTGGTGATGATGGTGATGGTGATGATGATGGTGAAGGTGGTGATGGTGGTGATAGTGGTGGTGATGGTGGTGAAGATGATGATGGTGATGATGGTGATGGTGGTGATGATGGTAAAGGTGGTGATGGTGGTGATGATGGTGAAGGTGGTGATGATGGTGATGGTAATGGTGATGGTGATGGTGGTGATGGTGATGATGATGGTGGTGATGGTGATGATGGTGGTGATGATGGTGGTGATGGTGATGATGGTGGTGATGGTGGTGATGATGATGGTGATGGTGGTGATGGTGGAGGTTCTGGTGGTGACAGTAGTGATACTGGTTGTGACGGTGATGTCATGCTGCTGTTGCTGCCAGTGACTGATCAGTAGCTTGTGTGGCCACATCTACAGACAAACCTGGGAATGGAGCAGCCTCAGTTCCTGGAAGGCTCCGGTGGCCACTCAGAGTTTCTTACCCACAACATTTTGGATGAGCATGAGAGTGAGATGAAACTCATTCTAAGAGTTCGGCGAGAGGTAGGAGAAAGCCTGTTGCTATGGAAACTCCAGCTTGGCACCACATGCAAATACCTGTCTCCCCCGGAACCTGCCTGACAGTGATGCCAAGCATAAAATACAGAGCGCCGTAAAACGGGTTTTAACTTTTATGCTGGGACTGTGCGAGCCGCGCTGCTGATTAATTATGCACAAGTACGCCCAGAGAGGCGGCCGGCGGAACGTCTGCAGGTAATGGCCTTTTGACAAATTCCCTCCAAATCTTAATTTTTTTAAGGAGGGTTTTTTTTTCTTTTGAGTAAATAGAATAAGCAGAGGCGAGCAGGTCCATTTCCAGCGGCTGCTCCAGGGGCGCCATTAGCAGGGCTTCCGCCGCATACATATTTCTCTCCCTCGTTAGTGTGACAGGAACATGACACTGAGGAGCTGCTGCTGCGGTCACCTGTCCTGTCGTGTGCATCCGTCATCATTGGGCCATATCCTACAGGGCAGGGGGTGGGGTGTGACTCAAAGAAAGGAAGGGTGTGGGAGGAGCTTTCCCAGGATTGACAGCCACTCTCCCAGTCTTGTAGAAGCCTCCACCAATCCTGGGGACAGAGCCTATGCCTACTCACGGGGTTCAGAGAGAGGGAGGGCCGCCTGAGGTTGGGGTTCCTTGGGGTTTGGTAGGGTGCTGACCCCCGAGAGGCTTCCGAGGGTGCAGAGAAGAGGCACCTGGCTTAGGGGGGCTCTTGGCGGAGGACTACAGACTGTCTGTCTCTAATAAAGAAGAGCAAAGATAGAATGGCTCAGTTGGGTAAAGCAACGGCAAAGACCTGAGACTCATCTCAAGAATTCACTTAAGAATTCTGGGCACGGGGGGCATATGAGGGTGACACCTGTGCTGGACAGCCGGAAGCGTATGATCCCTGGGGCTCACTGGCCAGTCTAACCTGATTGATGAGTTCCAGGCCAATGAGAGACCCAGGTTCAAAGGAAGTAAAGCGGTTCTGATGTGATGACACCAGGGGCGTTCTCCGGCCACCACGCACACAGATGTGACCCACAAACATGCCTGCACATACATACATGCACACACACCTGCATTTTAAAAGGGGATAGGAAAGGGGGCCCTGAAGTCTTAGGATCAGGGGGACTATTCAGACAACACAGTGACTTAAACAGACCGTGTGCCCAGAGCCACCTCTGGGATATCTTGACTAGGGTTTCGTCTCTGTCTGTAGACAAAACAATCAGGGTGTGGATATGTGTTTGGTAAAACAGGCAGCCCTGGGAGTCTTCCAGAAGTAGACTTGGAACTATTGGATGGTGGATCCCAACGTGTAGTATCCAGATTACTCTCAGCAGGCAGAATGCCACACAGTGGGCACAGGATGGTACAGTCATGTCAGCTGGACACTGTCACGTCAATTTGCAGCAAGCTAGAGTCATCTGAAAGTGGGGAACCTCAATAAAGAAAATGCCTCCGTAAGATCCTGCTGCGGGACATTTTCTTACTTAGTGATCGGTAGGGAAGGGCGCAGCCCATGGTGGGTGGTGCCATCCCTGGGCTGGTGGTCCTGGTTTCTATAAGAAAGCAAGCTGAGCAAGCCAGGAGAAGCAAGCCAGTAAGCAGCCCCCTCCATGGCCTCTGCATCAGTTCCTGCCTTCAGGTTCCTGCCCTGCATGAGTTCCTGTCCAGACTTCCTTCCGAGATGAAGCAGAGCGTGGACGTGTGAGACACATTAACCCTCCTGACTGACTTCTGGTCACTGTGTTCTCTCACAGCAGGAACCTCAGAAGTCAGATTACAGGGTTCCATCTGGGCACAGACGACCTCCAGGGTCCTTGTGGGGAAGCAATCTATTAGAGATCAGACCCAAGGTAAAGCAAGGTCTGACAAGCCAAAAGACACAAGCTATCAGACACTTGAAGGTAAGAGAGACCTGGGGCGGACTCTCTTTGTCCCTGACCTTGGCTTTTTGGCCTCCAGAGCTGTGACCATTTTACTGTTAGCTTTGCATCTAGACTGTGGCGCTTCTTAACCTCAAGGAGCCAGTGCTGAATGAGACCATCAGCGCATCCTGAAGAGTGCCGTCAGCCAGGCTGGAGAAAACACAATCAGGAGGGCGGGGGCAGGGATGACAGGAGATTCAGTAGGACATGGTCTTGGTGTCATCTGCACACTTGGGATGTCACTTCTCTCTGTGTTTAGATGTCAAGTAGCAAAGAGAACAGAGAGAGTGCAGGCCCACACTTACAGTGCGAGTGTCAGAGGCTGGCTCCACCGACAGGCTCTCAGTCTGGCAGGACACAGCCCACTCTTCTCCTGCCCTGGCCTGTGTCTGTCTGGAGGTGATATCGGAACTCAGCAATGTTTCTCCAGGGAACTCGGAGCTGATGGATTGTTTACTAGGGAAAATTCACGTCCCCCATAATTCGGAATGCAAACACAAGTGATTATGAGTTGATTTGTAGCAATTTGGCAAATTTACGGAATGCATGGTTCTGCTGGAACGGGGCGGGGGACGATGAGGAGCAGTGGCTGGCGTTTGCATTCCTCTGTCTGCCCGGAGATGCCAGACTGTGGTGAGCTGCCTGGTAAGACATCATGCTTCCTCTCCGAAGACCCTCCACACGCTGACACAACCAAGCTCCTGTCACAGTCAGCAGACACTCCTCTAAGCTCAGGCCTGTGGCTGGCACTGGTGATGCAGGGAAAGAATCTCCCAACATTCAGGGGCATCCTCCCCATACTATCAGTCAGCCTTAGTTACTTAGTTACTTAGTTACTCTTCTGGTCCTTCTGACAAAACATCCAACAAAGGCAACTCAAGAGAGGAGGTTTGTCTTGTCTCGTGGTTTAGGGGCACACAGTCTGTCATGGTGGGGAAGCAGCTGGTCCCACTGTAGTGAGGAAGACAAGAGAGA
Source organism: Arvicanthis niloticus (assembly GCF_011762505.2). Taxonomy (NCBI): domain Eukaryota; kingdom Metazoa; phylum Chordata; class Mammalia; order Rodentia; family Muridae; genus Arvicanthis; species Arvicanthis niloticus. The sequence goes on from NC_047662.1 coordinate 2,966,958, forward strand.
CAGATGCTGCTGCTGCCCAGCTGGTTTCTCTTTTCATCCACTCGGGACCTCAGCTTGTGGAAAGATGCTGCCAACATTCAGGGGCATCCTCCCCCTACCGCCGACCTTCTATAAATACCCTCATGGACACACACAAGGTTGTTCCATAGTGATCCAGTCAAATTAACAATGAAGATGAACCATCATAGGCACTGGGTCTGTACCTCCATCTTTCCAGACACAGACACACTCACACACATCTTCCAACCCACACATAGGTGTGCACATGCAGAACACATACAATTACTTTACCCTAAGCATGTGTGCATGCTCATGACATAATTCCCATCACTCCTTCCCTCTCTCCCCCCTTCTTGTTACATGCAGAATTTCACACTGCACCTATACACACAAATCCCCACCATGCTCACCGGATTTTCTCCATAAGTCCTCACAAAACTGTCTCCTATCACACACATGAACACATACAAGCCCACAGGCCCCCCAATTATACACGTGTACACACTCACCACATTATTGCAGTCATGCATGCATGTACAAGATCCTGATCACACACATCCCCACACTACATACATACACAACTCCTCATTGCTCATGTTCACATACTTACCAAATGTACATGTAAATATGCAACACAGTTTGCACATGCACACACTCACTACACAATTCCCACACTGCAAACTCCTCATAACATGTATGTATGCACATAACACCTACCATACAGCTGCTCCTTATGACATATATATGTGCATATCTATTAACTCCCACCACATGTGCATGCACACACATGCAATATATCTACATGCATGTGCCTGTACATGCACACACACATGCACACATACATGGACATAAACACATGCACATGCATATGTGCACATGCACACACACGTATGCATACTATACTTGTACCTACACACACTCGCACACTCATGTATACACACATGTACACTCACATACACACACATGCACACACGCATGTGCACACACACATGCAGGCTCCCACATGTGCACACACATGTACCTGCACACACATACACGCTCACAATCCTGAGGGCAAGCATGCTCACACAGCAGCAGCCATGCCAAGATGGCAACCACAATGTATCTATTTACAGCTCATCTGTGCACACTTAGGGTTCTGCCCTTACTCCCTTCAGGCCCTCCCAGCCAGGCTATGACCTTCGGCGTTACACCCTGTACTGCTGAGGACTCCCTCATCAGAGTCAACTTTGAGCAAGGTGTTCCCTAGAACAGCCACGTCCAGACACTGGACTGGTTCCATCCCGAGTTGGTGAGGATATCTCATGGTGAACTGAGTCTTGCTAGTCTAGCCTCATGAATGGAGATTGTACCATACAAGGAGGCAGAAGATGGAGGCTGAGTCCTGCTGCAGACATCCTATCCACCCCGGGCCTGCCCCTGCTGCTGGAGGGCAGCTGCTGGCTTCTCCACAAGGCTTATCAATTTGGGCAGATTCTGACTATCAGCAGTGTTGTCATTCAGTCACTGCCAGCTCCTTGTCCTCCAACGCTGCTCACTGACCCTCCCTCCCAGCCCAGGGCCTCCAGACCTCTGTGGGCTTGAGACAGTGATTCTGACTCTGTGCTTACTTGCAGGAAGCTCACCTGGATAACCATCAGTGACATATTCCAGAAGAAGATGCTTCTCAAACCACATACCAAAACCCAGAGGTGCCAGCTCGAGCCTGCCCCACAGACAGGACCTAGCTTGGCCAACGTTTAGAGGCTAGAGTGCCAAGCAAGTGTCAATTCAAGTTAGAGATGTGATTCAAAGGAGTCCGAGGAAATGAAAGGTTCCCCGAGCCTGGGATGCAAAAGCCTGGATGGTGCACTACCCTCTGGTCTTATCTCCAGTGGATATTATGCAAACCTCCCCCTCTCCATCCCTCTCCTCTTTCTATCTCTGTCTCTCCCTCTGTCTCCTTGTCTTTAATGAAAGGGCCTGGCTGGGCTTCCTCAGACATTTAAAGTAGAAATTTAAATACAATATCTGAAGCTTAACTTTACTTACGGCAATGCACAAAAAAAATCCAATTATCAATTAGAACTGATAGCGCTCTGTAGACTGCTCTCTTTATTAGTAGCATGCTGCAGCTAGTTTCAGAGAACCATTTCTGGGAAACGTCCCTGGGTTATTTTGGTCTTACTGACTCCATTCTGCAGGAGATTTAAGATCCCACAAGAGCCTGCCTGAACCTGCAGAAGGCCTTCCTATTGATACCCTGAGAGGCCTTATCAGAGTCTCTGTGCTTTCTGGGTGACTGGAAAGTGGTGACATACATATCTCAAGAACCCTAGTCCTTGGGTGATGCTGTGTGACTTTTCCAGGGGAGATGTAAATACATGTCTGTTTACCCATATCAAGAGCAGTGACTGGATAAAGAGACAGTTAAGCCTAACTCTAATTTAGTGACTGAGTAAATTTATTTACAGACATGAGTAAGCATAAAGGGCTACTTACAGATGCATGGATGACTTAAAGGTAGCTGTATCACTAAAAAAACCACTCCCAAACCCTGGAGCTGCTGGCAAGATGAGCTCTTGGGAGAGTCTTCTCTTCCCAGCAATTGTTACAACTTATATAATCTTGGACAGGGCCACCTGAGTCTTGTAACTTTCAGGAATTTCCTGAGACTTGTGAGTTTCATTCACTTACTGAGACTTGCACGTTTCTTTTACTTCCTGAGACTTGTTTGGTTCCTCTACTTCCTGAGTCTTGGGAGCCTCCCTCCAGGAGGGAATGCTTAATTTGGAGGATTGTTATATAACAGGTGGGCACTCCTGACATTTCTAGGTTGTGGTGAATGTCCTTGGTTCTCTGTCATTGCTGGACTTACTAGCAGGAACATGGTGGGGACCAGACAAGATGCTGCTCTTCAGCAATTTCCCAGAAGGGTTCCATGACTTTTCAGCAGAACTCTCTGCCCCAGTTCCTATTTTTTCAGCAACAGCTCAGGGGCAAGAACCTGGAACCCCCTGCTTTGCACAATGTAATTTTTCTAGAGTGAACTGAGGCTGGCAAGAACATGGTTTGTTTATAAAACACAACCAGGACAGAGCAGAGGAGAGTGACATAATCAAGGGAGTTGGAGCTTCTCTCTGAGTTCCTGGACCACTCAGGGGATGATGCTGTGGGCCAGCTGCAATAGGAGAGGTTGTGCTGCTGCAGTGCCCCTGTGCCATGGCCTGCCTGGATACATAGGCTCAGCAGGGTTAAGAAGTGTTCAGGGCCCTAGTTCTTTTAAAAGGAAAACCCAGCTTAGCCAGGTCTTCCTTTTGATCTTCTCAAAGGAGAAGAGTAGGGATAACCTACCTAAAGAAGCTCTGGGACAAGTGTTAGGGTTGGGGAGACAGGAACAGGCTCAGAGTGGAAGTGTGTGTGTGTGTGTGTTGGATCCTGGGCTCAATGGCAAGCACTGTGGGGCAAGTGAGACCTCACTACTCACAGGCAGGCCGATGTGGGAGGAAAATGACTGGAAACACACCTCAAGGTCAAGAAGGTTCTGGAAACTGTGACCTAAAGCTAAGTGGGTTTTTGCTGAAAGACAGGCTGGGGGAATCCTTCCTCATCAGAGGCTGGGGATAGAGGCCATATTTGTTGTGGGGAGTATTAACTGACTCAGCAAAGTACTTGCTAGAACTGAAACCCAAAAGGAAGTGCAGAGATGAGCCGTGAGGTTCTAGAGCCCAACTAGCCTCTGTCCAGTAGAGACTCTTTTTCAGAAGACAAACATCACAGCTTCTCAGAGACACAATGAGTGAAGAGAAATTCAGGGGTCCAGCCTTTTGGCAGTGCTTGGACTGATGGAACTTCTTTGAACTAGGGGACTTGCAAAGCCTTTTAATGTGCTGATGCACCCAGGGTGGAGGGGCCTGTATTTAGTTTCTAGCACAAAATCTACTGTCCATGGGAACCTCTTGTGGGATACCCAAGAAATGCTTGTGGAGGAAGTCTACCATGCTTTCTAAAGCCCAGCGCAGTAGTAAAGTGATTGACACCCATGGACAATTTACCCTTGTAAAAGTACATTTAAAAGAAGAAGAGAAACCCCTCCTCCAAGCCCAGGGCTCCAGGAGGGCAATTGTGCCATCTCCTAATTCCAGCCTTCTTTCCCCATCTGGACAAATGATCCCTGTAAATCCGTTCCCTGCATCTAGATGGGGCCTCTGCCTCTGGTTGGAAAACCCAAAGGCATCAGTTGTAGGAGGCCTTTTCTCCCTCCCATTCCCTGGAGCCAAAGATAAGTGCAGCTGCCTTCACTTGGCCGCAAGAGTTGTCAAAAAGAAAGACAGCTCTCTTCGGAACATCGCCTCTGCTCTCTGGTCCGTGAGTTTCCCATCTAGAACAGCTCCAAGCCATTTGGAAGCAGAGAGTCAACACCTCGGGGAAAATCTGCTCACGTTTTGCTGGATGGAGGGAAGTTCATCATGTTGGCAGAGGCCTGGTTTGGAAATCAGGAGGCCAGAGCCGCCATGATGTCTCTGAGCTTCCCTGGGCATGTGGATGGCAAACAGCCCACAGAACTCCCCTGCTACTGAAAACCAACATGCTCCAAGCTGGTCAGCAGACCCCTACCCCACATGCTGCATGGGTGTTCATGCTGCAGCTCCAAGCTGTAGCGTCTCTAGGGAGCAGCTCCCAGCAAGGTAGTTTATCTTGAGAAAAAAAATCTGCTGGAATGTATTGACCAGAGACTACAGTCCTAAAGTCTACCCAGGCAGAAGATGTAAACAAGGAAGCCAAGAACCCCAAGAAACAGTCTGAGGTTGGCCTTTGGCCTCCACATACACACATGTACACACACACCACATATTCACATAGACAATGCATACACATATGCATGCATATACACACATACCACACACGTACACATACACACATGCACATACATACATATGCATGCATATACACACATACATACCACACACATGCTCACACACACACACACACACACACACACACTACCACATGATGCCCGGAGAAAGGTGGACTTCTGATTGCCAAGGGTGGTGTGGAGGTCACGGCGGAAAGACTTGGACACAGGTTCAGAGGAGACAGGAGACACTGATGGTGATTGGGTCAGCTAGGGTGACTAAGGTGACATATTTCAAACACTTTCTTAAAACTTATTCCTCAACGAGAAAGAGAGAGAGAGGTTGGAGAGAGAGATTGGAGAGAGAGAAGAGAGGAGAGAGAGAGAGAGAGAACCAAGCACCAATATCCCCTCTCTCCTCCCTGACTATGGGTACAATGACTCTCTGCTTCCTGCCCCTGCTGCTATGTTCCCCCTGCCCTGAAGGACTGTGTACTGAACGAACCCTTCCTTCCTGAACTTGCTTTTGTTGGGACATTTTATCACAGCCACGGAAACCAAACTAAGACACTCACTGCTTGAGCCTTAAGCTTCTCTCTTCTTCCCAGGAGACAAGGGCCGCACAGCAGCACCCATCCTAGAGGATCAAGGAGCCTCATGACCCTTCCATCACTGTGAATCCTCTTTCTGCTGAATGGCACCACTAGACAGACAGACAAACAGATAGACGACAGATAGACAGACAGACAGACAGACAGACTGACAGACTTCAGCCTCCGCTTCTCCTGTTGCTACATGGTGAACTTCTAAGAGGCACACATTCACAGAAGATCTTCAGCAGGGAGTTGGGAGTTCTTCCAGGCAGAGTGTGGCTGAGAAGGACGTAGTCCAGTGTGCCTGAGAGCAGTCACAGTACAGTGGCAAGGACGCTGGCAAGCATCCCTTTTGACTCTGCTTTTAGAAGTTCTTCATAGTGTCAGTCTTTACACCAAGGTAATGGGCACACAAACATCCTCCTCCCACCAGCCTGCTGGAGACCCACAACCATACCCTTATTAATCCACATTACTTTCCTGGGAGTGCAAAAGCTATCCTCTCACTTTAGTGGCAGAGCAGAGGTGGGGTTTTGGGCACTTACAAGGACTCTCCAATCGGGGAGGACTAAATCAGTTATGCCTGAGAAGATGTTGAAGTCAACCCCCCCCCCCCCCCGACAGTTCCGGGACTCATCCAGGTGGCTTTCAGATGTCTCATCTCAGCTGGTGACAGGGAGCAGTTTGGAGTTCCCCGTAATGAGCAGCCATGTGCCAGCAGACTCTGGAGTTTCCAGAGAGGCTGTTTAAGTGCAGTAATATTTTAGACTTTTTTTTTCATTGCTGAGAAGGGAGCCCAGATCGCAGCTATTCGTCTCTGCACCCCATTACCTGATTTAAAACTCAAAAACGTGGTGGATGAGTCTTGGGTAGATCCTGCCAGCGCCGCGTAATAAAGATTTATGCTTTGGTGAGTGTTTTGTCACAGAATGTAAATGTTGTCTTCACGAACCCAAAGTTTAGCACGCACGGTAGTCGAAAACACAGTTGACACGCAGCTCCACCTGGTCGTAGGGTCTCTGAATCAGGAGTCCAGAGTTCTAGGGGGCCTCCTAGACCCATGATGGGGCCCCTGAGTCTGAGAGCTAAGTTTCTGGTTGTTTCTTCCTCCCATTAGTGTCTGCTGGCATCCAGCCTGAAGAAAAGTCTCTGTAGATTCCTCACGACGCACCACCCACATCCTGTACTGGCTGTTCCCTCAGCAGAATCTTATTTAAGCATCAAACAGCCCTTTGAGGTGACACTATTACTCCCTCTTGAGGTGAAGACATGGATGCTCTGTGGTGATTTGCAGGTGACTGGTCTTTTCTCTTCTCCCATGATGCCCTGTCCAGAGGTATTCCTCAGTACCCACTTTCCGCCTCTTCAATCTCCACCTTGGGGCCACGGCCTGGTGTTGCGCCTCTGTCCTTGGAAGGCTGACCTTTTGTCCATCCTGAATTAACTGGCTCTGGGTAGAAAACCTGCCCCTGGGGGTGACTGCAGGGCTGTCTTGCCTTCTCCTTTGTGCTTTCATCCTCCAGCAATGAGGACATGGTGAGCACAGCACGAGCAAGTGCTCAGAAGAGTTCTAAGGAGACAGAGGCAATATGTGGAGGTCACACAGAGGCTGAGGGTCAGTTGCTGGAGCAAAAAGAGAGAGGAACGTGGGTGGTATCTAACTTACAATGATTGACATACGATTCCAGTTTTACTGCGCTAGAAAGGCAAGCTGACTGATTCTTTTCCTGGGACACTGATCTGTGCCATGATCTTCAATATGTTAAAGTTTTTCCTTCTCCTCCTCCTCTTCTTCCCCTTCTTCTTTCTCCTCCTCCTTCCTCTCTGTCTCTCTCTGTCTCTCTGCTCTGTCTGTCTCTCTGCCTCTCTGTCTCTCTATCTCTCTGTCTCTCTCTCCCCCTTCTTTCTTCCAACTTTTTCTACTGCTCCAGAAGTTAGCCCATGACCCTTTGAAGCCAGCAGCTCTCTCTAGACTTGATAAGCAATACATGCAGCTAGCTGGAAGTTCCTGCCAAGATGAGTACCCCTTCTTTCCACCCTGCAGCTAAAGGCTTGCCCCTCTCCAGCCCAAATCTAAGGCAGCGTTGAGCTATGGCGAGTCCTTATCAGTACCTTCCTGGATTCCAGCATGTGGGCTAGGTCACGTGGTATGAAGTTTACTCCCCTGAACTTGAAAACCTATAAGAACAATAACCCCCCCCCCCCCACACACACACACACTCTTTTGTTCTTTACAACTGAATGACGGGCCGGTCTCTCCCTTAAGGACTCTGTCAGCCTATCTATGCATGGTGTGCCAGCTCTTAATATTCTGTAGGTAAAGAGTCTGTCTCTCCCTTCAGGACACACTTTTCTCTTAATGAAGCTCTTCTGGACCTGTCGACTCTGCCCATTCAGTGCTGGATCCCAGGCGCCTGTGGCCATGACTGCAACGCTCCTAATAAACCTCTTCTGAAGGGTGATTCGTCTGAGCCTCCATTCCACCTAAGCTGTAACATCCGGATTTATAACAGTCCACCCTTTCGACGCTGTGCGAGTCCCTGCCCCTCAACCATCAGGGTCAGCAGCCAGCATCTACAGCTTGCTGGTCACTCTGAGGACAGCTGATAGATTACCTGTAGCAAACGCATTTTCAACTAGTAAAAATGTAAAACCTCTAATGGGCGTGTTGAGCCAGTACCCGTAGCACTTAGAAAAGTGACTGATCCTTTAGCAGAATCTAATGTGTTACTTTGCCTGTAAACAATGGGCTACCTTCGGTCACTTCCCCCAGGTGGCCAGAAGCCCCACCTGGTCCCCTTTCTTTCTCTAGCAGTTTGCCAAAGCTGCGAGCTATGATTTATAAGGACTTGGAGTTTAATGAGGCAGAAGGAACCAGAACACCACACTTGAACTGCTGCCGTAAAGGACAAGAACCCGGCAGTGGGCGGTGGGGAGAGAGAGCCCAGTGTTTGGCCATCAATGATAGTTAAATTTAATAGTGGAGTCTTGTTGGCTGTGAGAGTCTTAATTATAGGACAAATGACCCTGCCTGTTAACGGTGAAAAAAAAATGATCAAAACCGAGACCACAGAAAGTTACATTGTTGCCTCTTCCTTTAAAAAGGAGCGTAATTGGCTGCATGGAGCTGACGGGTTAGTTGGGATAACTGACCAGGCTTTCCTACCGATGCCTCCTCAACTCCCAGCCTGGTGCTCCTGGCTCAATGGGGAGCATTCATCAAAGAGTGTCGCTGAGATTACATTTTAATGCTTCTCTGTGTTGTCTGCCTGCAGGAAGTAGGTTGCTGGGCTGTCAGAATCGGGTGCTCTGAGAGATGAGCACAGCTGGGATGTGTCCAGGAGACAGTTCAGGTGCACACACACCACAGGTATGCATATAGGCACATACAAGGTGATGCACACATGTGTAAACATGTGTGAACATGCATGTACATGCATACATGCCTATTCATGTGCTTCCACACATAGACTTCGAACAGACCCTTGATCTAAGAGGCAGGAGATGTCACAGTGCCTCAGTCACCTTTCTTTCAATGTCTCAGGATCACTGGCTGATTTCTTTGCCCAAGGAAGCTTATTGTCAGTAAGAACCACTTTACTTCTTAGCTGGGCTCTTTCACAGGTGGGCTTCCCCTCCCACCTACACCTTTGCCCTCTTAAGGAGTGGGTGTGGCTCCAGAGCCCAGCCATTCCCCTCTACCTGCACAACCCACGGAAGAGCAGTTCTTATCACAGTGAACACCTAGAAGGTTTGACAGCCATGGGAAGGAGCAAAGCCAAGGAGCTAAGCCAAGAGCCCATCATGTTTCCAATCAGCTGCCCCTCAGCGTCCAACAAGCCTCTCCTCAGAGCCCAGAACTGGGGCTTAGGCAATGTGTCTTCAAGTGTGCTCCCCCCCACCACCACCACCAAATCCATTTTCTGAAGCTCTAACCCCCCAGGACCCAAGGACGGCAATGTGGTTTTGGAGATACTGTACTTGAAGAAGTTACCAAGGTCAAATGAGGTCGTTTGACCCTGAGCCTGTGTGACTGGTGTTCAGAATGGATCAGGACCCAGGGAAGAGAGAGCCTTTGGGGATCTGATCCTGCCAGCAGCCAGAGCAGGGACAATGAATTGTTTATATAGTAAGGATGGTCACCTTGTGTTTTGGCAGTCCCGCCCGACCTGTCTTTAAGTCTCCTATGGTTATGGTCTCTGTGTGTTCTGCAAAGCAGAGGTTTTAGGGGTCAAGGAATGGGAGCAGGGACCATGCTCAGTCCCCACCAAGAAGTCACACAACAGGGCCTTTCTGCTTTTGCCTTGAACTAGCAAGGCATAAAAAGTCTCCTCTCCCTTAAATCAAAGCACCGTATTTCAAAGGAAATTTACCAAAGCATGATTTTACAGCCTATGGAACTGTGTGTCATGCAAACATTGAAGATCCTTGTCTCAAAGTAATTCTCTTGCGACTCCTTAGGCCTCCGAGGGAAGGAAATCAAAAGATAGACAGCGGTGCCGGCTCATCCTCTGTCAAAGCTGGGTGAGGCTCAAAGCCTCAGCCTTTTGTGTCCTGGGCTAAATTTAGCTAATCACACCTGTGAGTTCTGTTCTCTGTCCAGGGCCCCTGGCACACACCCCCTCGTGGGAGGATTAGCAGCAGTGTCAGTAATAATGATAATTTGTGCTTCAGCTCCTGGCTTCAGACAGTTTTCAAAGGCCTCCATCACCTTACCTTCCCCATGGCTGTAAAACACAGCCAAGACACCACTGTGAAGGGGCGCAGGGAGGGGAAGCAGGGAGGGGTTGGGAGAGGGGAAGCGGGGAGGGCTCTGTGCTCACATCACTCGCTGCAGAGTTGGGAGAGGGAAAGATATGCATGCCAGGTAGTTATAGGCAGTGTGAGCCCTGTGAGTGGCCGGAAGGCTTTGTCCTCTTGGACAGCTGTGGACACAGTGCAGGTACTTCCCTCCTGGAGACACTTTTCTTCTCTCCATCTGGAGGCATCGTGACCGAATGCATTGCCCAGGGAGGTGCAAGAGCTGTTCATGGCATCACAGAGAGCAAGCAGGGCTGGGATCTCGCTAAGTGTAGGGCTGCCTAAAAACCCAAGTCCCATCCCTCCCGTGGAAGCAAGGAGCAAGCGGTTTAGGGAGCCATGATGGCTCTGGTGGCAGGGGTCATTCCTCTGCCTCATGTTCCTTCATCTGGCATTCTCTCCAGGCTCCTGATCCTACTCCCCTCCCTGGGAAGTGTTAGGCTTTCTTAGGACACATTTTGAGGGAGACACTGGAATAAGAAATTATTGTTTCTTCTCTTCTTCCTCCCGCTGAGGCATGGACATCCTGGTTCCCTTCAACACCTGATAGTTTTCTCCAGAATAAGGAGGTGTTCAGTAGCAATTTCCTCAGAGCTAAAAGTATTCTGTCCTGGAAGGGGAAGCTGTCTTAATTGGGGTTTTACTGCTATGAACAGACACCATGACCAAGGCAAGTCTTATAAAGGACAACATTTAATTGAGGCTGATTTACAGGTTCAGGGGTTCAGTCCATTATCATCAAGGCAGGAACATGGCAGCATCCAGGCAGGCATGGTGCAGCAGAGCTGAGAGTTCTACATCTTCATCTGAAGGCTGCTGGCAGAATACTCACTTCCAGGCAGCTAGGACTAGGGTGTTAAAGGCCACACTCACAGTGACACACCTACTCCAATAAGGCTACACCTCCTGACAGTGCCAATCCCTGGCCCCAGCATATACAAACCATCATAGAAGCTCTTCAAGTCTCAGGAAGTCCCTGAAACTGACCAGATGCACAAGGCCCTTTTATCCAAACTATATAAGCAATCAGGGCTTTCAAGGACTCAGACCAGCTATGCTGGAGAGAGAGAGTGCACGGGAGCTGTGCTGTCTGCTGGCCTCTACCTTGTGAATCTGCAGCAAGTTAGGCATTGACCCCAGTAGGTTTCCAGTTTTAAGTGCAGTCACCATGAGAGACAGGATTTTGGAGGTGCTGTCATGAATGTTCCTGCTCGACACCCCTGACCTGTATTCCTGTTAGCAACCACGGTTAACTCATTGCGGCCTTAAGATGAGTTTTGTGGTAATTTTTTTTGGGGGGGGGGTCTGTTGTTCGTTCCATATCTGCAGCAAATCGCCACTCATTCATGTCTCCCTGGAAATAGTGTCATACAACCAGGGAGCTCTATGGCTCAGGCTGCCCAGGAGACAAGTGTGCTGGCCAGAGTGTTTAAAGCCTGGCTTCCTGCATGTGGAAGGATGCTCTCTCATCTCAGCTATGCCGAGTGTGCCCCTCCATCAACACACCCCATATACCACACCAGCGGCAAGCGGGAAGGATCCACAGGCCCAGCACGCCCACCTTGTCCTCTCTCCAAGCATGAGGCAGAGGGACTGGTGACCCAAGTGTGGCTCTAGATTTGTCAGGCACCAACTCATTTGCAGTGGTTCATAATGGTGGGGGTGGGGTGGGAGAGTGGGGGATGGGACCACTGAAATTTGAATGAAGATGAGAAATTTCCAGAAGGGTGGATGAGAACTGACGTCTCCAGATAGCAGCATGTCTGTACTTCCCTCTCTCTTCAGCCACTCATAGAAACACACAGATGCTTCCAGGGAAAGGAAAGGCTGTCTGCTCTTGGGGCCTCAGCAATCACTTCAGGTGTGCCCTATAAAGGTCACAGAGCGTACTGGGAGGCAGCCTCTCCTAGGCCACCATGGGCTGGTGAGAGGCTCTGAAGGTGTGGAGGTGTATGAGATCCCAATGAAGTTAACACAGGGAAAAAGATGCCCCAAGATGGTGGCCACATCCTAGAACTGCCAGAAGTCCTTCCGGTGTTGCTGGGGGATCTTCCCGCATGACCCTGCTGTCCTTTGACCTTATAACTTCTCATGGGCTCCCAGCCAGCTCCTTCCTTTCCTGGGATTCTGTGTTAGCTTGCAGGCTGTGGTGCTCATGTTAGAATGATGGGTGGGAACTTTTCTCTCAGAGCCCTGTGGGAGATCGATGTTACTGCAGACTGGCTCCTCCCCAGGCCTTTCTCCTCTTCTCCTGTGTCCTCATAAGGCTATCCTCTGGATGTCTGCGTCTCATCTCCTCTTACAAGGACACAGTCACATTGGATTGGCCAGTGACTTCTTTCACCCCAGATGCTCCCTTTTATGTTCTAATATTTAAAATTGATCTTAACTGTTTTCATGTTTAACCCTTTTCTACAATGTCACACACAGCTACAGTGTCTACTCCCTTGTTACTGCTCCTGCCTTACTTTTTCTGGCTCTCTTCTTTTCTCCAGCTAGTCCCTCTTCTGTTTCCATGACTTTCATTTTACACAATTGGATTTCCTTAGTGCTGTTTGCATGATTGTGGCTGAGAGATTACTTACTGGACCGTGGGGAACTTAGCAGGGGCTATACCACTAAGGAAAATGAGCCCCCTCTCAGCCACCAGTAACCACCACTTGGTTTCCTCCATACAGATGTGTCTCCTCACATGTCACATGGGAGTTGTGGATGATGTGTGAATTTGGGGGCCACACTTGAGTCCATGAAAATCTCCTGACACATAGATGAGATCCCTCCCTGCCGCAGCCTCTCTCACCCTCCTCTCTCCTGCCTAGGTGCTGACCTAATTCCAGCATCTCTTCCCCAGCCAGCATACACCGCAAGGTGCAGCATTCGCATCTGTTTTTATATTTGTGTTTCTCTACCCATCTATAGGGCCAAGCACACTGTTCCCTTGGTGCTCAGTAGACACTTGCCAGTGCTGCAGGAGCTCCAGGCTTATGCCATGGCTGGGCCAGAGAAAGCTGGCAGATGAACTTGGGCAGGGGAAGTGGCTGGAGATAGTCACTCATGTCCCCCCTCCCAGGGATAGCATCACTCAACAAGGAAGCTACTGGTCCCAGGCATGCTGGGTTGGGAGTCTGACAGAGCCTCAGACTCTGTTATTAAGCTACCAAAGCCTTTTCTCACTCTGAAACTAAACCTCCTCAAGAAGGGTAAAGATGTCTGGGTATGATGTCTAATGCTTGTAATTTCAACATTGGTTGGGCTGAGGCAGGAGGATTATGACTTTGAAGAGGATGACTTGAGCTTGCATAGTAAGCCCCAAAAGAGACCCTATGATAGTAAATAAAAACTCCAATACCAGGAATGGCTCACCCCCTTTTGTATCACTGGTCAATGAGGTCACAGAGACCCCCAAGCATTACAAGCTATTATCAATACTCCCAGAACTTGGAAATAAGAGCCTATTGCTGAAAACACTATGTATTTGAGTCACAGAACACGGGGAAATCAAGTTGGTACTCATCTGGAAGCCAGCTAGCATTTATGGTGCTGGAAGGCACTGTGCATAGTAGCAGTGGAGAAAACTAATTATAAATATTAGCCATCTGTGAACCTGATGCGGTGCAACTGGCCTGACAAACACGCCCACTGGTTAACAGTGGTGTGAATGGGAGTAACCAGCTGCTTTCCCCAAGACTTCAGGCTTTCTCTGTAAGAGGGGTAATAGCCATAGAAAGGTCATAGGGCCTAGGGGAGAACCCGGGACTATTACTTTGCTATATGGAACTATTAAAATGACTCCTAATGACTTATTGCTATGCCTATAGATCAAAGCATCTCTCAACTGCCATCACAGTGGCTCCTTTTTGCAGTAGATGGCAATTCACACAGAGACCTCAGCTGGCCAATGTGCAGAAAATGAAAGACCATGGAACACTCTGCCGTAAATGGGACATATATATCACATCCTTCCCCCAAGGCCCAGGGATCTTCACAGAAGTAAGAGCCATGATTGATAACATCAAAGAAAGTGATTTCCAGACACAACAGGGCAGATGCATGTGATTATAACAGCAAGCTGGAGACGTGTGCAAATGCCAGCCAGGCGAATTGCCAGCATAGAGGGTGGGAAGTGGACATGCAATCTCACGACCAACTGAGCTGCTGTTAGCATTTGATAGCTGCTGGGACAGAAAGAGCCAGGGTTTTGTTTTTAAATGCAATCCGACCACATATGGGAACAGGCTCCACTCTCAAGACTCTCTGGGCAGCACAAACTGGAGAGAGAAAGAAAGAAAACAAGAGACAGCAAGAATCTTGAGTTGGGTGGGGAGGGAGGGAAGGGAGCAGGTAGAGGGGAGGGAAAGGAGGGAGGAAAGGGTAGTGAGGGGAGGGCATGGGTGAGGGGTTAGTATGTTTAAAATGTCATAGGACTGACTAAAATATGGTTGGAAAAAGATAGCACACACACACGCATAGACACCACATGCACACTCACAAAGACAACACACACACACACACAGATACCACATACAGACACAGAAAAAACACAATGTACACACACTCAAAGACACCACATATACACACACAAAGATACTGCATACACACATATAAAAACACCACATACACACACACACAAAGACACCAGATACACAAAAGACACCAGATACACAAAAGACACAACATATATACAAACACAAAGACACCATACACACATACATAGATACCACACACACATAGATACCATATACACACACACAAAGATAACCATATATGCACATAGAGACACCAAATACACATACACACACAAAGACACCACACACACACACACAAAGACACCAGACACACACAAAGACACCATATACACACACAGAGACACCACACACACACACCCCTGGAGGCTATTATAAAACTGAGGGGGGCAGGCTGGAGAGATGGCTCAGTGGTTAAGAGCACTGACTGCTCTTCCAGAGGTCCTGAGTTCAATTCCCAGGAAAAACATGGTGGCTCACAACCATCTGTAATGGGATCTGATGCACTCTTCTGGTGTGTGTCTGAAGACAGCTACAGTGTACTCATATAAATAATAATAAATAAATAATATTTTTTAAAAACTGGGGGTAAAAGCAGGACAGAACAGGTAGAGCAGATGGGCAGCTGAATGCCATGTGCCTCACCCACCTTGGAATGAAATGAATTAACAGGGGCTCAGGTTAATTCAGATTCTAGAGAAACGACTTTTCTTAGGTGAGTCTGAGCTGTCTGTGCCTGGCCACTAAAAGGTATCTCAGAACCTCACCGGCATTGCCATGTTTCTCTACCTTTAATACAGGTTGGCAGTCTTGAGTCACTTGGGGGAGTACAGGTTTCTTTATTGCATCTGTTTCATGTGTCTCACTACTTTCTTTGGGGTTTCATTTCCTATCTGCTGAAGTGTGTCCTTCAGTGCTTCTCTCAAACAGGGTTTCCACAGGGTATGGAGCCACACCTGCCAGTCTGTCCTGAAATGGTCCAAAGGGAACTTTAACTCTACATGGGACTTTTTTCTTTCAGTATTTGCAGCTGATGCTATAGAAGTCTGATAATTTCTCTTTCCTCGGTTGAAGCTAGGATCTCCCTCTTGTCTGTGTCATCCAGAGACTGTCTGCCTTTTCTCTTCGTCTTGAAGGTTTAATGGTCTTAGTGTAAGATACTGGGGGCAGGAGATAGGAAGATGGTTCCGTGAGTAAACGTGTTGTTAATCATGCAAGCCTGAGACTGAACTTGGTTCATTAAAACTCACCTAAGAGCTGGATTCAGAGCTGGGCTCTGTGATCTTAGCACCCAAGAAGGTGAGAGGCAGAAACAGGAGAACCATCCAGATACTCAAAGGCCGGAGAGACAGAGCACGAAATTCTAGAGCAGAAGTGAGACAGACGCTGCCCCAGCAAGGTGCAAGCCTCAACAGTCCTGTGACCTGGATAGCTGTATTGTGGTAAGTGCATGCTTGCACCATGAAATTTAAGGTATTCACATGTGAGGATGCTTGATTTATTTGCACAAGATTTGAGTTTCTCACATCTGAGTACTACATGCCTTTTATGCCCACAGCAACTGGGTATGCAGGCGTTAGCAGTTGTTTTTCTGCTCTGTCCCTCTGTATCTCCCCTGGATCGTGTCTCAGGTATATCCTGTAGCTCCTGGCTCTGACCTCCTGTCTCCAGGCAGGGTCATGGTTCTCTCTAGCCGGCCTGGTCTTCACCTTTCATCCCCTGAATTGTCAGTTGGGTCTCATTCCCTGAGTGAGCAGCCCTGACCAGTCAACCCGTTCCTACATTTTATCTCTGTCCTTGGCTTCCTACGCCTTCTGAGATGAGTGATTTTAAAACCACATTCACCTTTAATTTCTCTGTACTATGAGGGATTCACTTCCCGGCTGAACTTGCCAGTCTCAGATACCTCCTTTCTCCTCTCCAGGGATGTCTCTTGGCTTGCCCCTGTGCCTCTTCATGCCATTGTTCCTACCAACAGAGGCCTGGTTTTGAGAGCTAACAATTTGCTTAGGTGACCATGTGCAGCTCACATTGGTGTTGAAGTCTCTGGGAAGAGATAACCAAACATATATTCACCTCAGATAGGAATAGAAGACAGACTTAAGTATGAATACCACCAAAGTTCACCTTGGTGAAAGAATGAGGGGGGTTACTAACAGAAATATAGGTGAGATTATGCTCAGAGGAGCAGAAATGACTCAGAGACTGCATCTCCTAGCAAAGTCCACCCCAGAATGTGTGACGGTTCATGAACTGGAATCCCCAGAGGACACTGCACAGCCTGTAGGCAGCGCCACAAGTTGGAGAGCTTTCTTTCCCGGTAGCTCTGCCAGTTGTTGCTTCTCCCAGGCAGCTCTACTGCTCTGAGAATGTCTTTTCTCATTTGGAGAAAGAGTAAGTCCCTTTACTAATTAAATATGCCAGGTAAGGGAGGGGTCTAGTAAATCTGGTCAGTTTCAGGGACTTCCTGAACCCTTTGAGTTGTTGTTACTTACATCCTGAGCTTAACCAGCTTTCTAGTAGGGTAGCATGTTTTACTTCCCCTTAGAAGAATGTCTTATGAGGTGGAGGGTTTTGTGTCAGAGGAAACAGATATAGAAAGTTGACCCTATGTCCTGACCCAGCCCTGAGCTAGTGAAAGTCCCATTTATCCTGCAATGTGCTGGGTGACACAATTTAGCACCACATCTACCTCCAGAGAGTTAGTTGAGTGAAGCAAATTGTGACCATGACTTTTCTTATGACTGTAACACAAATACCAGACAGAAGCAACTTAAGGGAGGAAGGGTTTGTGTGATGTCACCATCTTAGCCCATATGGTAGGAAAGCACAGCAGAGGGAACCAGCAATCCCTGATAGTGGAGCATGTGGCAGATGCTTCTCATATATTCTGGATCAGAAAGCAGAGAGCTTGGGCTGGAACCAGAAGTGAATAGTTCCTTCAAAGCCAATCCTCACGACCAGCTTCTGCCACTCAGACCATAAGCCCGGGTTTTACAGGTTACCCACCAGCTGGATTCCAGGTGTTTAAACCCAGATTCTGTCATGGACATTTAATGTAAACCATGACACCATCAAAACTCTCAGGTACTCAGTTTGAGATAGAAAGTTTTTTGATTTCTCAGTTTGAGGTGCTCACCATAAATCCATATTTAACTCTGAGGGCATCATGACCATTTCTGGGTTCTTATTCTCTCTGGTGACCCTTTTCCTATCTGCTCTTCTCTGATCTCTCACCTCATGTGCTATCTGCCAGGTGCTGGAGGGACCTCTTCAGTCCCCAGAAGATGTCATGTCCTGGTCCCAGGAGCCAGAGACACCTCATTTCATTTGCTATTTCCCTGGTTTTTTTTTTTTTTTTTTTTTTTTTTTTTTTTTTTTTTGAGCTACTTCTTCACCCCTGACCTGTGGACAAACCATTCCCTTATTTAACCCTGGCTGAGAACCAACAGTTTCTTCACAGTTTTTACCCTGTAAGTAAACACTCTCCACATCACGTCCAGTAGCCAGATACGTGAGTTGTCTCACTAGAATCTGCTAAAGGATGGAAATCACTCTTCCCAGAAAACACCCAGAGGTCCACAGGTGCGTGCTACATGCCCACACATATACATCACAATGACATTCACGAGGCTTCCCCAGGTTCGGGAACTGTGTTAAAGGGGGATTGCGCCTGTGTAAGCACAGGTGCTTGCCCTGTACGGTCTTTTTAAAGTCAGGTGATAAAATACGTGTAGGTATGGTTATTGAGTACATCTACAGACAGGGATTTATATACACGAGGATAATACACACAGAGAGGTCTGCCATGGCTTCTCCCAAGGGGGGGAAACGTTTGCTTTGGAGTTTTATGATAAATTGCCATAGCCAGTTTATGGCACTGTAACACGCTGTCATGCGTAGAGTACCTGTAAACAACCAAAGTATATTTCTCACAGCTCTGGAAGTAAAAGGTCAACACAGAAGCTTCAGAAGATCCAGCATCTTGCAGGGGTCTCTTCCTGGTGGTTTCTCCCGCTGTGCCCTCATGCAATGGAAGAGACAGCCAGCTCTCTGGGGTCTCTTTTATGAGGGCATGGACTCATGAGAGTCTAACCCTTGTGACTAAGGTCTGTTCAGCTCCCAAGTGTCAGATCTGAAATCCCAGCCCCTTGCAGATTTTTAGTTAGTGAGGGGAAATGGGGACATTGAGACCCAAGCAACAGTTGACTTGGTTTCTGTGGCAGCAATTGGTGCCACAGAACACCTTGTGCTATTTCAGAGAATCCTCAGGTTGCTACAAGCTTGTAAAAAAGCAACAACCAAAACCATTCCTGCCCTTGAAACCTGAAAGAAATCTCCATCTCACCACACAGTTGTATTGACGCGACCTGCACAGGTATGAGCTGTTCTCAGGAAAGGTCCCAGGTCTGTCCTGACCACTGCCCGGTCCATGGGACATCGCCACCTTTTGTTTGAAAAGCTATAGCTTGAGACCCTTCACTGTGAATCCAGCTGTGGCACAGCTAAACCAGGTGCCACCTCCCTATGAGGATGGCTGAGACCTTGTCCATAAAAACAAGCATGAAGATCTATTGTCATAGAAGACAACACACCAAAGAAAGATACTAAAGACATCTTGGCTGCTCTGGGCTACAGAAGGTTTCTTTCTGGGTCCCTCAAGAGGAGCATTGGCTGAGCACCCCTTTGTTTGGAGACAAGTTCTAAAGGTCTCCTTCAGTCCAGGCTGACCTCAATCTCAAGATCCTCCTGTGCCAGCTTCCTGAGTGCTGGGATTACAGGCAGATGCTACTACCCAGAGATGATCCTGCATTTGGAGATGAACAGTTACAAGCATCTATCGGGAGTCCAGACAAGTCCGGGGGCTCTTGAGTGGAGAGAGTGGAGGCGTGGCATCCTCCACACCCCCTGTGGGTTTCTTCTCTCCTATGACTGAGCCTCTGAGTGGCCTGAATGCCCGAGATGGTAATTACCAGCCCAGCACCGTTCAATTGAAATTCAGACACTGACCCATGGCCACAGCATGGCCCGTTATGACAATGATCAGACTGTAAATGGTCTGTTTGGCCATCAAGGAGGGTCCTCCGAGGACTAATTCTGCCTTTGTTAATGAGGGCTTCTTCTGACTTCCTGAGGCTGCTTTTCTTGGTGTGTGACAGATTTATGACTCATGGAGGGTTTTAATATTAATGTCGGCCTGATGGAAGATAAATCGGACACAGAATTTATTGGCACAGTAAAGAGCCGGCCGTTCCCTTCCCCTTGGCTATGAAAACATTGGCTAAACTCACTCACTGGACACCTTGTGCTAGTTCAGAGAATCCTCAGGTGGTGCCTTAGAGAAAGTAGAGGAGACTACACCCCACAGGGGAGAATGTGTCAGACAGGGGTTTGTGGGCTCGCCAGGTGGTTACGGCTGCACCTGTAACTGTTATAAACGCCACTTTTGTCAGCTTTTATAGGTCTGTAAATAAGACCTTGCAGCTTGACGGACACATGCTGGGCTGGGGAGGGATGTGCAGACCTAGAGAACCAATAAACTTGATGGATGCCTTAAGCCTGATGCCAGCGGTGGGAGGAGTTCCAGCCGGTCTGTCCTCAGTGAACCTTCAGTGCTGGGCTCCTCGGCCTCTGCAGCTGAATGCTGAGCCCCGGAGTCAGGCTGCTAGCTGACTTTCCCAACTTAAACACAGACAGAAAGCAGACAATGCCGCTGTGTCAGTTGAGCCTTCTCAGGGCACAGATGCAACTTAAGGGAGAAAGTACTTGTTTTGGCTCATGGTTTCAGGGGTTTGGTTATGTGAGGAAGGAAGGCATGGTGGCAAACCTTGGAGCAGCTGGGCAGCCCCACTGCATCCAGCCATGAAGTGGGGAGATGAATGCTGGTGTTCAGCTAGCTTTCTCTTTCCTGTACAGTCAGGACCCCAGCCCAAGGCATGGTGTTGCCCTGTTTGTGTTCATTACGTGGGTGTTAACCGCTTCAGGCTAATCTAGAAAACCCCTCATGGAAATGCCAGTGGTTTGTCTCCATGGAAACTCTAAATCCTATCAAGTTGACAACTGAGATTTACCATCACACGGAAGGAGAAGGGAACCCCGGCTGACTGAGCAAATCCAAGCAGATCTTGGATACAAGCCAGCTAACTCCAACGCCAACATTTCAATTTCCACCCTGTGTGTCCATCAAGTAGTTGTCAGGAGTGAGAGTCCCTGGTTCCTACGTCTGACATCCAAAGGCTGAGGTCCAGTCATAAGTATTCATGCATACATACATCAGTACATGCATACATACATACAAACATGCATACATACATCCTTCCATACATGCATACACACACATTCTTCCATATATACGTGCATACATACATATCTACACACATGCATACATACATACATCAGTACATGCTTACATACGTACAAACATGCATACATACATCCTTCTACACATACATAGATGCATATATACATACATCCTTCCATGCATACATCAATGTATACATACATACACACATGCACACATATATACATCAGTACATGTATACATACATGAATACATACATGCACACACACATACAGACATCCATGCATGCATACACATATGAATTACATACATACATCAGTACATGCATATGTAACATACATGCATATGCAACATACATGCATATATTTGTACATACATCCTTCCATACATACATCTGTACATGCATACATGCATGAGTACATACATGCATTCATACATGCATACATACATCTGTATATACAGACATTTGTTCATGCATGCATACATGCATACATGCACACCTGTGCTCTGTGTTCATGGATATCACTCTTTAAAATCATTTTAAAGTTTATCAAGAAAGACAGAGGCAGTAAAACCAATAAAAAACCTGCAGTACAAACATGAGATCGTGAGTCTGGACCCCAAGGATTCACCTCTACATTGTGTCCTGCTTGTTTTAAAGCTGTTTGGACATACACCCTTGTCCTGTCTACTGGTCACTAGGCAAGCTAGGGTTAGCAGGGACCTGAATCATTCCATTTTTACTTCTTACACATGCAATCAGGATTTCCAGAGCAAGCACTGTTGTCTGGGTCCTCCATGTTCCCAGTCTGCTGTGTCACTGTGACCTGAAACACGGACAGGCTTTCACAGTGGCTCTCTGAGTGCCAGTGGCTGTCGGTGGAGCCAGCACTCTGTCCCTTTACCTTTGCTGTCCTCTGCAGAGCACACGCCTCAGCTGCTCCTGTGTGAGCGGCGTCCGTCCCTCAGCTAGCTTTTCCATGGCACATTCCTTTGTCCTCTGTCCTTGGAAGGCAGCCTGTCTCCTTCCAGGTTCTATGGGGCAATTCTGATTGACACGAATCAGCCATAGCTCCCACCAGGCCCTGCAGGGCAAGGGCTTTGTCCTCCACAAAACCGTCTTGTGTCACCTGCCAGCTTCTGGGGTATCCCCTGGCCTCCACACTGCTGACTGACTGAACTAAGGGATTTTTGCAACCTCCTTTATGGCTTGTGAGTCAAGGAACTGAGGAAGTCACTGCAGTACACATCCAATGAAGGACACATGGGAATGGAGAAAGGCAAGGTCACAGGATGTGGGGGGAGGGGGAGGGGATGAGGAGAGGGGAAGGGAGCAAGAACACAGCCTCTCTCCTTCAGATGGTGAAGACTCAAGTCCCACAGCAATTATGGGGGTGAGGGGAGGTGAACTTTAAGATGTGTGGTTCACCGAGCGTCTGGCCATGGCCTCCTTTCTAAGGGCTTCCTCCTGCGGCCTGGGCTGAATCTCTCTCACATGAATGAACTAGACCCCTGTCACTGTGACACAAGACTGACCACGACCCCACTGTATCTGTGTGAGTCACCCTCCTGACATGTCTGTGGGTTGAACCTCCATGTGATGAAGTTTCATGCTGTTTGTTATCGAAAAGGTGTGGCTGATGACCTTGTCACACCCTGGTGATCCAACTCCGTCTCTGCCCTGTCCTCTACGGAGTCAATGCCTCTGGTAACCTAAGTCTCCTGAAAGGTTTCCCAAGGACCTAAGAACACAGATCAGACTGTATGTATCTGTGCGTGTGTATGTATATGCATGTGTGTGATGGGTGTGCATTTGTATGGTGTGCATGCCTGCTTGTGCATGAATGAGCTCGACTGTTTGTGTGTATGTGGGGGCCAGAGGTCTCGGTGGCGTCCTCCTCTACCGTGAGCCACGTTAATTTTGGAAATAGGATTGTTCACCACTGAACCTGAAGCTCACTGAGTCAGCCAAACCATAGGTTCTCAATCTGTGGGTCGCGACCCCCAATAGGAGCTGCATATCAGATATTTATGTTGTGATTTGTAGCAGTATCAAAATCACAGTTGGGAAGTAGCAACAGAATAATTTTGTGTTTGGGGGTGTGGGTCACCACAACGTGAGGAACTTCATTAAAGGGTTGCAACATTAGGAAGGTTGAGAACCACTGAGCCATACTGTCTGTCTTGTGAGTGTCTAGGATGCACCCGTCTCTGTCTCCCAAACCCAGCACTAGAGATATAGACATGTCTGGCTTTTTACATGTGCGCTAGGGATTTAAACCCGGTCCTGTGTTTATGAAGCAAACGCCATAACCACTGAACTATCACCCCTGACATAGATGTATTGTCTGCTCTACCACAGCAACCGTTAGCTGCGGGTCAGCTTTCCCCAAGGCTCCTATTCCTGTTCCCACCCTTTGTTTGTCTTTCAAGACAAACCCACTCCACTGTCCTGCTCCAGGGGGTCAGATGTGGGCCGAGTTGGAACCACACCTGCCCCCTGGTTCCGATAATCAATAATCAATAACAGATGCCTGTCTGCAAGACCCCAGTGAATTCCAGCTCCTGTGGTCTGCAGGACTCATTATGAACACTGAGCACACTAGGGTCAGAAAGAGGAGGTCAGAGCAAGCAACGCCAGCCCCGCAGCAGGGCCCTTAAGAGTCCTTACTGCCGATTCTGGGCAGATGGGAGCACGGGTGGGGTTGTCCCCCTCCTGCATAATCTTAGGAGCTCTGGATACAGAGCCCTCCTGCCCTTTCAGCTAAGTATTAGTCCGTGTTGACATTTCGACTCACTGGGCTTAAATAAACTGTTCTTACAGGCAAGAAAGGGCACTTACTGGCCCCATTCCCTCTTGTACTTAAGCCAATAGGGAGAACAAGAAGGAACAGGAGAGGAGACAAAAGATGCTGAAGCCGCCGAGCTAGGATGGACCCCCGAAATCCCTCCCTGGCCTTGGCTCTGAGTAGAACCCTGACAAGGAAACCCTCACTCAAGGGCGGCCACACCTGTTATCCTGGCGTGGTGCTGAGACACTGCAAGGGTTGCGTGTCAGGGAGGAGTCAGCCTGGTTCTTTCTCTTGGGCTGCTGTCACCAACAGCCACAGGCTAGGGACTTAACCACCCACATTGGTTCCTCACAGATTTGGAAGTCCAAGAACAGAGCACAGATAATTTGGGACCTGAGAGGCCAGATGCCAGCTTCTTAGTTGGCTGTCTTCCTCTGTGTGCTCACGTGACCCACCCGCGGTATTTGGTGTGGATGGGATTGTGGGTGGCAGCCGGTGTTCTCTAGTGAATTTTCTTGTAAGAGCTTTAATCCTACTGTGTGAGGGCCCACCCTTCCTCAATTTCTTCTGTGTTCCGAGCGTACCATACTGGAGGTTGGAGATTCAATTTATGATTTTTGGGGTCACAGTTGAGTCCAAAGCACCAGTGCTTCCTGGGCCTTTCTTGGCGAAGTGACCCAGAAGCCTTTTGTTGGTGCCCACTGCTCTGCCTTCACAGCTATCCTAGATTAGCTTCAGCGGCTGGCGTGAAACACCTTGAGCAAAAGTAGCTCACAGAAGGATGAGTCCATCACAAGCTATCCCCAGTGACAAGCTTCCTCCAGCAAGGTCACATCGCCTAAGAGTCCCCAAGCAGCTCTACCAATTGGGGACCAAGTGTTCACATACCTGAGGAGAGCATTTCTCATCCAAACCACCACACGCCACTTCCTTCCCTGCCCACTCGGCGGCTGCCAATCTGTGAGGTTTTAAGACAAGCCAGGAGGTTTGGGGACTGATACCAAGAAGACGATGTGTGTGTGTTAATCAGCAAACATGAAAACTCTACTCAACCAAGACAGGAAGTTGAGTGGTGCTGCCCCAGCCACAGGGATGCTGGACTCTGAGCTTGTCCCTCCCTCTTATTTATTTAGTTTGAGACAGGTAATGTGTAGCCCAGGCTGGCTGTGAACTCACTGTGTGGGGCATGATGACTTGTATTCTCTGATCCTGCCTCTGCCTCTGCCTCTGCCTCTGCCTCTGCCTCTGCCTCTGCCTCTGCCTCTGCCTCTGCCTCTGCCTCTGCCTCTGCCTCTGCCTCTGCCTCTGCCTCTGCCTCTGCCTCTGCCTCTGCCTCTGCCTCTGCCTCTGCCTCTTCCCTGCCTCTCCCCTTGCCTCTGCTTCTCCTCCTGCCAATGTCTCTCCCCCTGCCTCTACCTCTCCCCTCCCTCTCCCTCTGGCTCTCCCCTGCATCTTCCTCTCCTCCTGCCTCTGCCTCTCCCTGCCTGTGTCTCTCCCCCATCTCTCTCCCTGCCTTTCCTTCGGCCTCTCCCCTTCCTCTGTCTTTCCCCTGTCTTTCCTCTGTCTCTCTCCCTGCCTTTCCTTCTGCCTCTCTCCCTGCCTCTGCCTCCTCCTGCTTCCACCTCTCTAGTGCTGGGATGATGCCAGTACCACCACATTCTGGGTGTATGCTCTGCTGGGTCTGGACCCAGAGCTGTGTGCATCCCAGGCAAGCCCTCTGCCAGCTGAGCTGTCCACAGCCCTGTCCCTTTGTCTTTCCCATGGGGTTCCTCAGTGTCCACCCCACCCAGCTATTGGGTTTTCAGGTTCAAGCCAGTCATGGGGGGCTAGCACACTGCTCAGTACGTTTTCCAGGCTGAGATATGCCCATGTACACAATGATTCCGCAGGCCTGGGGCAGACTAAAGACTCTAGAGACGCCTTCTGTCCCCGTCTCTGCAGCCTCCTGCTTGAGTGCCTTGCACCTGAGTGCCTATGTAGTTCATCTTGTACCTAACTAGAAGAACACATCTTTCTACGTATGTACAAAGCCTTTCCTTCCCTCTGGGGGAGTGGCTTTGGGAAATGACTTCTGTGGCTCTTATAGGTTTTCAAAGGAGTGAGACATAGGCAACAAGCCCTTGTTGAAAACCACATCTGAATCTTCTAAGAGGTTTTAAGCACCCAGGACATAAAGGGAAATTGGCCCCGACAGAGGCATGGTGGTTGATTTAGCCAATCGCGTGTATAATACTGCATTCTGGAAGCCTCGGCGCCTCCATGGGTCGTCTCAATAGGCATGACTTTAAATAAGACACTTTGTTATTAAATAAAAGCTCTTTGCAGACAGGGACCGGAAGGGCTGGCCCGGTCAGTCATTTGGGTTTGAAATCTCCCTTAAAATGAATTTCCAGAGGATATTACAGAAGGACGGACACGGGCAATAAAACACATTGTGCAACGCTGCTAAATATGTATTTCGGACTCTTTAAATGTCCATAAATACATATGCATGAGGCTCAGACCCTGCTTCTAGCCTGCTGGCTGCAGGTTCTGGGCATGTGCTGTTTAGCTTCACATTGACTGCAGCCCCAGGACATGGGATCAGACTCCCTGAGACAGGCTGTCTTGTCTAGCTGCCCTCAGCATTCAGCAAGTGGCTCTGGGCCTCCACCCACAGGGTGTCCATCTTTGCTCTCTGGTTCTGGGTTCACCTACTCCCCAGCTGCCTGGTCTGTTGTAGCCTCCCTCCTCACACAGCTGCACCCTGAAGCAAGATGAGTCTAACCACACCCTCCTCTCAAGGCTGAAGGACGTGTTTCCCAGGGGTTACCATGACAAAGACATGTAACAGGCTCAGGTCATCAACAAGGGCTTCTGCCCTCAGAACCTGGAGGAGAGAGGTTTGGATTGTGTCTGCTCAGGGAAGCTTTCTTCTGGAGACTCTGAAGATCACTCTGCCTTCGGCCTCTCTCAGACACTCGGGTCTGCAGTAGGCCTTGGTGTCTGTATCGTGGCCTGATTCACACCCGTCTCTGTCCCCATCTGACTTCACAGTCTCTTATTCCTTGTCTTCTACATTTGCATCTCTCCCTTACAAGTGTCAGTCCCGCTGGTATGAGCCCACCACTCCAACTTTGTCCAAAGCTGTCAGCAGGGAGGCTATCGATTTTCCAAATGAGGTCACATTCTGAGGACCTGGGTTTTAAACTGTCTTGGGGCTTTTGGGAGGACTGAGCACGGGCCCTAAAATTTAGGGCCTAAGTACTTTCCGACTGTGTTTTCAGGATTGGAATTCCATTGGTTCCTGCCTTCTATTCTATTGAGATTAAAGTGCCTTAACGTATTCACCATAGCAGAACAGAGTCCAGTCTGCAGAGCCAGCTGTGGGCGGAGCCGGCCGTGGGCAGAGCCAGCTGTTGGTGGAAAGAGGGGTTCAATGAGTCCCTTCCTGACCTACATGTGGGTCTGTACAAAGAAAACCTGGAAGCCAATAGCTACGAAGCATCTGCCTGGAGCCCTACTAAGTTCAGGAGAGCGTTAGTGAGGGAAGCACACCCGGGGGGATCCATGGGGTTGGAGTGGGCACACAGTAGGAAAGTTGGAGGAGGAACTTTTTCGAGAGGGGGCATCAGTGGCAGTAGGATCTGATGAGGGTTGAGGGAGGAGCAGAGTGGGGGAGGGGAGGGCAGGGCAGTGTGGCAAGGAGGCCGAAGACATACCAGGTGAGTAGAAAGGACCTCAAAGCAGCTTGGGAGATGGCCACAGTAGGACTTTCATTTATAGAGCTCATTTGATTCTGAGGACAGAGAATGCCTCTCTGTGGGGAGCGGGAGGTGGCCACTCAGCATAGCAGCAAGAAGGAAGAACCAGCGAGAAAGGCAGGAAGTGCAGGCAGGACATGGACTGTGAACTACTCCGGGAGTCTGCAGGGGTGTGTGTGTGTGTGTGTGTGTGTGTGTGTGTGTGTGTGTGAATGAGATGCCTTCAGGTTGAGAGGGGGCCACGTTTCAAGGATACCAGGAGAGTTGAAGAAGGGAATCCTCAAAGAGTAAAAAAAATTATGCAAAAAAAAAGAAAGAAAAGAAAAGCCATATATAAGAAGAGGGAAATTAAACCTGGCTGGGGGAGGGGAGACTTTTATTGTCCTCTTGTCAAATTTGCAAAAACAGCTGATTATGTAAACAAAACTCCCATTCTGAGCACTTGCAGCCTGGATGAAGCAAGGTGAGGATCTCTGTGTTGAGACTAGAACAACTGGAGGCAGCTTTTGAAGTGGGCTAGCACACCTAACCACGATGATGAGATCCTCTAGCACCTAGCTGTGAGGGGTGAGGTGGTTCTGTCTGTAAAGTTCTTGCTTTGCTTGCAAAAAGACCTGAGTTTAATCACCAGAACATACACATATGTACATGCACACATACATGCATATATGCATACATATGTGTGTACATAATATACATCTACATATATATATATACACATATATACACATAGTTATGTCTATGTAATTCAGGGATAGGCAAGGTGGCTGAGGTGAGGGTGCTTTGAAGCTAAGCCACTTGACTTGAATTTTATTCTTGGGATCCACATGGTGGAAGGAGAGAACTGGTTCCCACAAGCTGTCCTCTGACCACTACACATGCCCCATGGCACGGTCATGCCTGCACACATAAACACAAAACACACTAACGAATGTGACAGCTTCTGTAGCAACCCCAGCACCGGGATGTGATGATCAGAGGGAACCGGGGGGGGGGGGGGGGGGGGGGGGGCTGCAGGCCAGTCAGGCTTCTGACTTCTTTGTAAGTTGCCGTCCAATCAGAGGTGGGTATCAATAAAGAAGGCGGGGCTGGAGAGAGAGCTCGTACTGGTATCTGAGAGGACACAAGTTTGGTTCCTGGCACCCACATTAGATATTGAAAGACCCCCGAGAGAGGAGACCCTCACTCAAGTCTTGGGATGTCACGGCCACCCAGTAATTCACAAGACACCGATCTAGATGCAGTCAGCAAGAGGTATATTTCGGGATCAACCGTATTTCGGGATCAACCGGCTGATGGTCAATCCATAACTCAACGCAGGAGCAGAGGAATTGACAAAACAGTCTGGCTAGGGGAGGTCTTACATAGAGGAACCCACAAACCAGGGGGGTGACGAAGGGGTAACTAAGGAAACATAACATACAAACAGTGGAAAGTACAAAGAAGTCCCAACCCATAATTTAGTCAGGGTCATTCAGAAAACATCTTGTACATTTATCTTTTGTAAGGATGTAACCTTGCTCAACCATTTATCTTGTGGTCAGCTAGTTCCTGGGACCACCCAGATGACTCGCATCTTTCTTTGTAGTCAGGAATGTGTCTCTGTGCTTTGGGCCTTCCCCACCCATAGGTGGGTTCTCTTCCCTGAGGTCTGAGGAATGTTAATCAGCCTCTGCCTTCCTCTCCTGAATGTTAATTCAGCAGGTGGCCTCTGACTCAGGAATAATGTACTCCTCCTGGAATGTAGAATGTATCCCGGGGCAGTGAAGACCTAAAATCTCACATTTAGTTTTGCTTTTTTTGTGGAACTAGTGAACTGGCTGGCCTGCGTTTTTTTGGCTCAGGTCTAGGGGTCATAAAAACTTTCTATGCTTTTCATAAGTTTTTTATATCTTTCAATATCTCACAACCTGTGCAACTACAGATCCAAGAAATCCAACACCTCTGTCCTCTGCAGGTGCCTGCACTAGTGCACACACACTCCCAACCTTGCACATAATTAAAATAATTTTAAAAAAATCTCAAAACAGCCAACAGATTGGACAGCTCCTGAGGAGCAACCTGAAGATGGCTTCTGGGATCCACACTCACATGTGTGTATGTGTATCTACACACACACACACACACAGAGAGAGAGAGAGAGAGAGAGAGAGAGAGAGAGAGAGAGAGAGAGAAAGAGAGAGAGAGATCCCATGGGGAAATGGGTTATGATAAGTAAAAATATCTAATTATAAAATTATAGGTTAGTATGGCAGAATTTCTAGAGAAATATGTGTATCACAGTCACACATGGAAAATGCCAACTACAAACTTATCAATGACATGTGTATATGTGTGTAAATGTGTATGTGTGTGTATATGGGTGTGTGTATGTGTGTATTATGTTTGTATGTATATATGTATATATGTATGTATGTGTGTATATGTGTATATGTATGTGTGTATGTGTGTGCATGCTTGTATGTATGTGTGTGTACATATGTATTGTGTGTATGTGTACATGTATGTGTCTGTATGTATTGTTTGTATGTATATCTATGTATGTGTGTATGTGTGTATGTGCATGTATGCATTGTGTGTATGTATGTATATGTGTGTATGTATGTATGTATGTGCATGTATATATGTGTTATGTATATGTGTGTATGCATGTGTCTGTATATATTGTGTGTATATATATTTATGTGTGCATATGTATGTATGTGTATATATACATTGTGTTATGTATGTGTATGTATGTATATGTATGTGCGTGTATGTATGTGTATATGTATGTGAGTGTATTTATGTATGTATGTGTATATGTATGTGTATATGTATGTGCATGTATGTGTGTGTATTATGTATATATGTATGTACATATGAGCCACGCAGAGCAGAGCACATGGCCAACACCAATTCGTTTTGCTTGCTGAGTTTCAGGATCATATTTAAAACCTAGCATCATGATTGTGTACAGTTGCAGCCTGTGTTCATGGTAGAAAATTGGGCCAATATGCCGAACAGGCAATGCTTTAAAGCTTCTCCAGTAGCATAAACCCACAAGGGATCATCTTTCCCAGCCCCCTTTGCAGAGTCCTGCTTCTCAGCTCTCCCTCAGGAGAGAGCTTTGTGGTGTTTATTCCAGCAGTCAGGTCTTCTCCAGGGAGACAGCTGCTGCAGAAACAGCCACCCTCCAAGCTGTTCTTCAAATATTCTGATGATGTCCTGGTCCACCAGCTTCTAGCTTCTGCATCCTGAGGCTCCTCAGGCATGTCATGGTCAGCAGAGGGATGGTTTGGAATGGCAGTGTGTGTGTGTGTGTGTGTGTGTGTGTGTGTGTGTGTGTGCTAGTGAGGATGTGTGAGGTGTGTGTGTATGCTCAGGGAGGCAGGAAGGGAGCTATACCCTGGAATGAGCCTCGGTCACCGGGGACCATCCGTCTGGCCAGGCTGGAGGATGCTTAGTCTCCCTTAGACCGAGGCAAATGTTTTACCGTTCTTTTAAGTATATTCTTTAAAGGTCCAACTTTAAAGCCTCACGGCCCAGGAAACCTGAGCTCAGGGTGAGCGACTCTTTGCAAGCAGCTGGGGCTGGTGCAAATGACATGAATTACACTCACCATTACCTCAAGATGCACTGCTCCCGCTTGGCATAAAATTGCCCATTTCCTGCAGTGATATAGGGGCCTGATTCCCGACGCTCGGTCGATGTCAGGAGCTCCTATTTTGTGCCTGACACACTGGTCATTTTAATCGCCCTGGCCTCCCTATCTGGGCCATGCCCTGCTCTGCTCCACTTGTATTTCTCGCTCTGACTGCACTTTTTGATGCCTGGGTTGCTCAGACAGGTGGCGCATATTATTCTGAAAGTGCAGGGCCATATCCCTCCGGGGCACAGGAAAAAGAGCAGAAACAACTTTACAGGCAGGTGGAGCAAGAAACAATCCAACAAGACCACAGCTTTGGGAAGCAGGACCAGGGGGATGATAGAAGCTTCAGGCCTCCTCCCTGTGTGTGTGTGTGTGCATGTGTGTGCGTCTTCCTTCTGTGTTTGTGTCTGTAGGTATATGCATATGTGTGTAAGTCTATGTGTGTAGGTATATATATACATACATATATGTGTGTGTGTGTGTGTGTATGTGTTCCTTCTATGCATGTGTGTGTAGGTATATGTGTTTTGTGTGTGTAGGTATAT
This sequence comes from Arvicanthis niloticus, assembly GCF_011762505.2. NCBI lineage: Eukaryota > Metazoa > Chordata > Mammalia > Rodentia > Muridae > Arvicanthis > Arvicanthis niloticus. The sequence continues at coordinate 2,998,720 of NC_047662.1, forward strand.
ATACATATATGTATGTACGTGGGTGTAGGTGTGGGGGTATATATGTGTGCATGTATGAGTAGGTATGTGTATTTGTGAGTTTGCATGTAGGTGTATGCATATGTATGTCTACGTGTGTGTGCACGGTATGAGCATGTGTGTATTGATGTATGTATGTGTGTAGGTATATAAATATATATACAGGTGTGCGTGTGTGTTGTGTGTTTGTGTGAGTATACACAGCCTTCCCACAGATCATAGAGCCAGCCCCCTCCCACAGTCCAGGCTTTCAGGGTTTCTTCATACAGATCCACATGGAGGTCAGGAAGAGACTCATCGAACCCCTCTTTCCACCAACAGCTGGCTCCGCTCACAGCTGACTACACCCACAGCTGGCTCCGCCCACAGCTGGCTCCGCCCACAGCTGGCTCCGCCCACAGCTGGCTCCGCCCACAGCTGGCTCCGCCCACAGCTGGCTCCGCCCACAGCTGGCTCCGCCCACAGCTGGCTCCGCCCACAGCTGGCTCCACAGACCGAATTCTGTTCTGCTATGGTGAATAAGTTAAGGCACAGTTTAATTCCAATACATTTCCAGATTTTGAGTTTGCTCTAGTGCGGTTCTGTCTGGCAGAAGCAGAAGCACAGGAGTACTAACTACTTGGGTAAGAGTAGGTGAATACAGAAACTGCACTGGCTGGGTGGAGTCTCCAGAAAGACGCCGACGGAACCGAGCCCCTCCAAGTTCTACCCACAGCTTCTGCCACCATAAGTTAGGAGCCATACATGTGCTGGAGGGAAGAGCAGAGAAAGGGAGAGATGGAGAAAGAGGAGAGGGCCCCCTGGAAAATGAAGTCAACGGAACGTGTTTGAAATAATCATGTTTATCATAAACAACTTTCTGCTTGAGAGAAGCTCCTCCTCCTCATATCAGTGAGTCACCACCTCCCCTAGCCTGGTGCTCAGGCCCACAGACCAGCTCCAGGCTGCGTCTAAGGTGGGTGCCACCTTTGTAGCCGTGCTTCTGTGCTTCCCTGTTGTCTAACGAGGGGTGATATGGTGCCTGTGAGGCTGTTAGGTTCTCATCGTTGGTTTTATGTTATAAGGGCGGTTTGGGAGTCATCCTCTCCAAGACCCTGTGGTTCTGTGGTGCAGTTTTACATGGGCTGATGGCTCTCGGGAGCAGGGCAGGGTGCTGTGGCGTTCTTCATGCCTGGGCATTCATTCAGGCAAAATCGTTCCAACACCTGAGGAGATCTGGGTTGGACCTCCAGTGAGGTAGGAGGGAATTTGTGGGACTCTCTTTAAAGGATGGAGCAACAGGGCAAGCACTGGCACACAGGGCACACCCATCCTTTCTTCAGTGGGTACAAACTAGTACTAACTAGTCTTCTGAACTAGTCTTCTGTTTGGGGAAAGACACTTGCTGTCATAGTTTGAGTGGGAAATGTTTCCCTACGGGCTTTGGTTCACAGCTCGGTCTTGGCTGGTGTTGCTGTTTTGTGGGTTCTGAAAACCTCAAACATAAAGTCTTGTTGGAGGCAGTTGGTCACTGGGGGTTGGGGGATGATGGGAGTCTACTATCCTTGGTTGCTTCCTGTTTAGTCTCTGCCTGTGGCTCACCTTGGTGCAGACAGAGCTGTTCATCAGGATGAGTTCAACTGTGAGCAGGAACCTCCCCCTTCGTCCTTAGGCTGTTTCTAGCAGTAGTTTGTCACAGAAGTGTGACACTTACTAACACATCTGTGTATCTAGCTGCAGATACCTCCATGGCTGCCGTGACCACTATGTAAGATGGCATGGCATGCCACATTTCCCCCAGACTCCTCTTACCTTCCATCTGTCCCACTGCAAGGTGTCAGCCTAGTGGCACTCCTGCACACCAGTGCCATCTTGGCCCAGTTGGCTTTGAACTCAGAATGAAACCAGTGCATATGAAGGTTAAAGGAAGGTGGCCCCTTTTCTCCAGGATGAACCCAACCACCTCTGAGAAACACACTATCCTAGTCCACAACTCCTGTAGATCATGAAAGGACTGACTTTCTCCTTCCGTTGTGGGTGGACCCCTGAGCAATCTCTCCAGGTTCATCCATGTTCCCAGAATAAAGTCTACACTTTCGTGCATTGCTCAGTCAGCTTTTGGAGTCCAGAGGTTCCAGGAAGAGTGTGTGATGGTCCCGAAGGCCATGTCCTGTCCTTGGGTTGTATAAACCCTATTATACACGGTAGAAGGGATACTGTGGGGTGGTTAAGTAAGAGTGTGGAGATGGGGTGGGGTAAATTGGCTGTTGGCCTGGCCTCCAGGCAGCTGAGAAACAAGTCTGGAGTGTGATCCAGTCAGAGGAAAATAAGGTCAGGGCGGTCAAGGCTGTTGTTTCTTTGGCTGGATCCCAAGAGGGCAGTTCTAGAATCCAGAAGTGGGGTTTTCTGACGATGCCTTGGGCACAGCCCTACAGCTACTTTGTTACAGGTTAGTAAGAATGGTGACTTGGAAAGACAGTGTTACTTTGTAGCCGGCAAGGCTGGAACTACGGATCTGCTGTGGCAGGTGCACTGAGCTGACCTGAACCGGGTGATGCTGGCTTGGACAAGGTGGTGAAGGTGGCCTGTGGCTGGAACCGGAGCATCAGGCAGCCTGCATCCGGCCACAGGCTTTTTCTGCTGCCTGATGGCCTGGTGGCAGAACAACTTAGGCAAGAGCTGTTCCGCTTCCACAACCTGATCTTGCTAAACTGATTGGAAAGTTCTAGGGCATGGTGATGTGGGAGGGGCTTGCTTGGCAGCTGACCTGGGGAGGGTGACAACACGGGCAGCTTATTTAGTTTCTTGCCATATTCTTTTGTGAAGTGAGCAATTTCCTTTCATTGCAGATCCACGAGGGTGGCTCCTGCATGCACCCCCCACCCCCCCACACATCTTTTCTGGATTGAAAGCCTTTCTGGAGCCCACCCTTGCTCAAGCACAGTGGGGGGCATGTGCTGCTCTGCACCCACGCAGCTCTGTACCCTAGCAGGCTGTTTCTAAGCTCACTCCAACCATCCATTCAGGCATGCAGTCATATCCTTGTGACATTATTACTGTGACCCAGAAAAGCATTGTAGGGATGCGGTTATTGGAGTGGCCTGGTACAAGACTCAGTCTTCTAGCATAATCTCCCCAGAGTCACTGATCCAGGAAAGAGGAGGGTGGTCCCATTAGCCATAGCTTCTTTTAGTACTGCATGCCAATTTGTCTTCTTCCTGGCTACAGCCAGGGGGACATGCTTCAGTCACCTCCTTGCAGGTGTGGGGAGGTTTCCTTGTGCCCCTGATCTCTGATCCAAAAAGACTGGGATGCTGTGTCCACTCCCTTTGCAGGTGGCGTGAGAGCTGTGTAGGAGGAAGAGGGGGGATCAGTCAGACATCCTGTGAGGGGAACAAAGTCCAGCAGGACAGATGGGGGCAGATGCTGCCTGAAGACTCCACATCTCCTCCAGCTGATTGATGGGGTGTGGGTTTCAGGTATCACGTTGCCCTGATGGACAGCCGTGCTCCTGGATTGCTGGGTTTATCTCGCCTTCTTTGGCTGAAGCACTGCAGTGGTTTGAATGAGGCTGTCTCTGTAGACTCACATACTCAAACACTTGGTCCCCAGTTTAGGAAGTTACATCACCCTTAGAAAGTGTAGCCTTAATGGAGGAAGGATTCTCTGGAGGCAGGCTTTGAGAGTCTCTAGTTTCCGCCTGTGTCCTGCTGTCTCTGTCTGGTTCCTGTGTGTCGCTAAGATGTGGTCTCTCGGTGTCCTCCTTCTTCTGCCATGTCGTACTTGACACCATGGTGGGCTCTATCCCTCTGGAACCTATGCTGAGTTAAGTAAGAATTCTTCCATTTCTTCCAGTGTGTGAACATTCTGGAGGAATATTCAATAATAAGTTGAGTTTGAATCCAAAGAACTTAGCTCCAACTTTGTCTCGTGTAACCACTTCCAAACTCTGATTGTCAGCTGGTATAGAAGGCTTGGAATAAACCCGTCTTGGGACCTTCAGGAAATGTGAGCCACTGTCCCATGATGCTGTGCCCACAGCAGGTGTAACTAACTAATCATGGCAGGCAGCCACATAAGAAGGGCCACCTCCTGTCATATGACTGATTTTCTATCTTTGTGACTGAGTTCAGTGGGAGTGTCAGGAGTGGAGTAGTCGGGGTTCCACAGGAGTAGATTTGGGAATTCTCTTTCTCCTGATTATGCAGTGCGGTTGTAAAAGTTGAACTGTCTTCAATCCTGCCATCTCAGGGACAGGAGCTCAGAACATGGAGTTAGGTCTTTCAACAGAGAAAACAGACAGCTAAGGCAGCATTGTACCCCCCACACTCGTGTGATGACACCCTAACTCCGGGCTCTCAAGACTGTGCTAGAGTCTGAGTGGACTTGAAGGTCAAGAGGGAGCTGAGCTAAGGTGAGGTCATTTGATGTCATTTGGGTGAAAGGTCACCAGGTGACTCTCATGCATCCCGTTGCTGGTGGTGAAGTAGGGGCAGATCTGGGAGGAGTTAGCGAGAGAAGCAGACGATAAATATAGTCAAAATACTTTGAGTGAAATTCTCCAACTCTCAAAAACAATAAAAATACTTTTCAATGGGAAGAGTTTGAGGGAAGATGGCTGGGAGGGGTTTGAAGGAGGAAATGGAGGGAGATGATATATTCGATTTTAAAACATTTAAGTTATATACATATATACTCATGACAGACAGACAGACAGGCAGGCAGACAGTCTAGGATATGTGGGGCTGGCTGCCAACACACCCAGGAGCCTCAGAAGGAAGCACCCTGCCAAGCTTGATCTGCTGTGTAGAATGTCAGCCTGAATTCCTTATGGAAGCCCCAGGGTATGAACACAGGGCTCTTCCAAAATAGACAGAAGGGTGAGAAAAGGGATCTGTGTGCTGCTCACTTGCGCCGTCTGCATGGCCGGCTGTCTTTTCCTGTGCCCACAAACCCAAAGGGCATGTGGAGGGAGATGTGACTGACCTAGAGGAGGGTCTGTCATGGAAGAACAAGGGCCAACCTTCAGTGTCTTCAAGTCGCCAAGGAGGTATGTCACCATTCCTTCTACGTCTGCACTCAAACCATCAAACCCCACCTTCCAGAACCTTCCGCCTCCTATCTTCTGACCTTCTCTTCTTTGGCCTCGTATGAGGAAAAATAGATTCAAGCGTATTTGACTTTAGATGCATTTCTTTCTTATCGCTGCCAAGGAAAGTTCATTTTACAAGAATGGAAGAAGGGGAAGGGAAGAGGGGACAGAAAGAGAGAGTGCCCTGAAGGGAAACACAGTTACTGGGTAATTTTAGTGCTTGTCAAGGGAAACCTAGGGTGACAGACAAGGCCTCCTCACACGGCTCCTGTGCACAGCCTCATCAGGTCCTGGAAGCTAAAGGCTAAAGTAGAAATCTTGGTCTTTGTCCCTGAATGTTCCTTGCAGTGCAGATGGTCTCTTCTTCCTCCCTCTCCTGCCCCTCCCCTCCTCTTCCTCCTCCTCTTCCTCCTCCTCCTCCCCCTCTTCTTCTTCCTATTTCCCCTCCCCCTCCTCCTCTCTCTTTTTTCCTTCCTGATCCTCTTCTTCCTCCTCCTCCTCCCTCTCTTCTTCCTCCCTTATTTCCCCTCCCCCACTCCTCTCTCTTTTTCCTCCCTGATCCCCTCCTCCTCCTCCTCCTCCCCCTCCTCTTCCTCCTCAATCCTCCTCCCCTCCTGTTCTTCTTCCCCTTCCCCTCCCCCCTGCTCCCTGTCCTCTTCCCCATCTTTCTCCATTTTCTCCTCCTCTTTTGAGACAAAGACTTACAGGCCCATGCTATGTAGCAGACACTGGTCTTGAACTCCTGGTCTTCCTGATTCCACCTCCCAAGTGCTGAAATGGTCAATGTGAGCCAGCAAACCTGCATCAGAGCACTTGGTTTTGGTGAGCCTGGGGATTGAATCTGTAGGCTTGCAGGAGCCAGGTGAGTGTTCTCCTACTGAGCTGCAGTCCCAGCTCTTGTCTGTTTGCAGAAGCAAAATTAATGTACTCTACCTTATAAAAGTGAAGAACTAGTCTTGGCACAGGGTCTCCAGTTTGGTAGACGTGGGTTGCACCTTAGTGGAGCTGGGTGTTCAGCTCAGGGCCTTGGCAGGATACCAGGACTTCCAGCATCCTCTCCCTGCCATCACCACAGTCAGGGTGATTCTTGGGCTGGAGTTCTTACAGACCCGAGGACATCACATCCCTGGAGAACCATGCCATTTCATTGAGAGAATCATTTTTTATTTTCTGCAGATCTAGAAAGCTGTAACTTGAGACTAAGAGCTCCTGTCATCCCAGCAGGCATTACACACTGCCAAGGTTCTCGTCAGTGTGGAGGGACATGGAGTCCACAGCTGGCTGGGATCCAGGAGTCACAGATGGCCGGCCTGGTGTTGGCTCCTGACCCTGTGTGTTGTTAATGTCTTCCTCTGATAGTTAATCTTCATAACCAAACCTGGCAGGATCCAGAGTCACCTCCTGGCATGCCTGTGAGGGCGTTCTAGGTGGAGTTAATTGAATGGGAAGCCCACCCTGAATGTGGGCAGCATCCTTGCAAAGGGTTCAGACTGAATCAGAAGAAGAACGTGAGCTGATACTGGGTTCATTGCTCTCTGCTTCCCAGCTGTGGATGCAGTGTGAGCAGCTGCCTCAGGTTTCTGTAGCCTCTGTGGATTTCCCTGAACTATGAGCCAAAATAAAACATGCCTTCCTGAAGTTGCTTTCACTGGGCACTTTGCCACAGCCACGAGGAAAAAAAAAACAGTTTATCTCCCGTGTCTCAGAGCAGCATGGGCTGGACACAGTGTGTATGCTTGAACACCCATGTGGGTGCTCAACACCAAACGTGAGATCCTTCATCACTTACCCTTGTCCTGGGACTCAGTGTCCTCTGCAGAGCTGAGTCTTTTTCAAACACCTGCTCCAGTGAGAAATGAGGCTGGAGACATCTTGTCTTCTTGCTCTTGGGCGAAAGGCCTGTGCTGATTAGTGTTAGTATCAATTTGACACAGCCTACAGCCACTTAGAAATAGAGAGCCTTAATTGAAGTATTTCTTCCACCAGGTTGTCCCATGGATGGACATATCTGTAACCATCTGTACTGATGATTGGCGTGAGAGGAATCCAGCCCACTGTGGGTGGCACAATCCCTAGGCAGATAGTCTTAGGATGTATAAGAAGATGTGCTAGGATGTACAAGCCACTGGAAAGCAACCTAGTGTGCAGTATCCCCTGTCATTTCTGCTAATTTCCTGCTTGGGTTCCTGGCCTGAATTCCCTCAGTGATGGCCGGCATCCTGGTGGTGTAGAATAAAACAAACCCCTTTCTCTCGAGTTATTTTATTTGTATGTGTCTTTTGCCGCAATGTATACCTGTGTACCACATGTGTGCCTGGTGGCCATAGCGGCATGAGGAGACCATCGGATCATCTGGAACTGGAGTTACATGCTGATTCGTAGGTGCTGAAAGTTGAATCCAAGTTTTCTGAAAGAACAGCCAATGCTCTTAGCCATGACCCATCTCCCCAGCCTTCCCATGTTATTTTTGGCAATGGTATCTGTCATAGCAACACAGAAAAAGCAGAGTTGTGTCCCTGGACCAACCAGAACACAGGCACCGGCATCTCATCTCAGCATCCTCCTGTCATGCCTGAAATGAAGCTGAGCTCTGAGAGTCCCCCAGAACCCAGAGGCCAACCTCAGAGTAATTAAAAGAAACATTTGTCCTAAGGAGAAACTCAGCCCCCTTGCAGCTCCCAGGCCATGAACAGATGCCAACCTATTCTTCACCTCTGCTCCAAGCAGCTGCAAACCACAGCTGGCTCAGCTTTGGGCTTTGGATTCGTGTGTGAGCATGTGTGAGCATGCACGCGTGTCCTTGAGGCTGTGCACAGTGTGTTCCTTTCCAAGACAAGGAAAACCACCACAAGATGCGGTTTAACTGGTAATTTTGTTTGCTGTGGGGCAGCTGAAGCAATGATTGTATTTGATGTGCAGTTGAAATGCATAAAGAGATAAATGGCTTAATTTGAATCAATATTAATTTAGTGCAATTTACTTTTAACTCTACTTCGCAGCAAATCAAATTACTCTGTTCAGGAGTCATTTGAAAACTTTTCCCTGCGTGGAAAACTGAGCTAAACCAGCCTGAGTGTCTGCTGGTGCAGGCATGAGCTTGCAGCCCGGGAATGGCCTGTGAAGGGTGCAGGCATCATACCCCAGTGAGAAACAGCTCAGCAAGACCAGCAGTGTGTATGCACATATGTGTACATGTGTACATGTGTGATGATTTGGTCTATACACGTGTGTCCATGTGCATGTGGAGGCCAGAGGTTGACATTGGTGTCACAGACTCTCAGTGAACCTGATTCTCAGTGACTTAGCCAGATTGCCTGGTTATTAAGTTTCGGGGTGTTAAGCTGGAACCCTGCTCATCCTCTGTACAAGCTGGGAAACCCTGTTTGCCCTCCTTCCTCCAACCCCACTCCCCACCCCCCACACAGAGAAAACTGTGGACTAACATGTCATCTTTTCTCATCTCCCACCCAAGAGTACCTGCCCAGGGGCTCAGTTTTTTACCATGTATGGACAGAATCGCAGCCCTGAGCTCACATGTCATCACTCTGTGCCTTCAAAACCTCCGTGCTCTAGTCTGGATGTACGACTTCACTGATCTCCTCCTGTAAGGTCAGCCTACCTGGGAGCAGCTTCCTAATAAACCTGCCTTTATCTACTTTTAATCTGGTCTAATCTGAGAAAAAGCCTATCAGAGGGACCCTTCTGTCTCTGCCTCTCCTGCATTGGAGATACTGGCCAGTGCCACAGGCTCACCACTTTATGTGGGTTCTAGGTACCTGAAGTGAGGTTCTTATGCTTCTAAAACAAGCACTTGACTGTTGGAGCCATCTTTCCGTTCCCTGGTTCCCTGTTCTCCTCCTCCAAGGATACCCATTGGATCAGGCCCAGGTTACTGGGAGCACTTTCAAGAACAGAACTCATTCAGGGATCTGAATGGCTGGAGAGTCAGGGAAACACATGAAAGAAGCTGAATCTCCCTGGGAGGAGGACATGGGTGGATGGGAGGGTCAGCAAGGGGCCAATTCTCAACCAGGTCTGCTGTGGACACGTTTCCCTGCTCCTGATTCTGATTACATCGCACAGGTGTTTAGAAACCACAGCTTTAAATACAGATGCTCAGTTTACAGCCAACTTCATTGGACTATATCTATTCCGTAAATTAGTTTGCACCACTTGGCATTTTAGTGACTGAAAATTATTTTTTAAAATACTTAGAATTCTATGGGCAGTCTTGTCTTCACTTGCATATATATTTTTCTCACATTTTTTTTCTTGATGGGGAAAAGTACTTCTAATCAACTCCTGGCAATGCACAGAGACAAACTTTTATTTAAATGGACTCCATCAGCCACAACAAGGTCAGAAGGGGTTTGGGGCTGGAGATTCAAGGGTGGTAGTGGGGGTGGGGGGGTCATCTGGTATCTTCCCCAGGTTGATTTGTTGACATTCTAATTGACACCAGGTGAATTACGGCCCCCGTGTAGCATGATCAAAGCATATAAAACATTCTCCCCTAATATTTTACCCTGAGAGTTGATATTGTGAAATCTAAGCCTTCTGAAGCCTGACAACTTGTTTGCAATAAATTCTAGGAGAAGGAATAATCACCAAAGGAAATAATTACACTGTGGCTGGGACAGGGTCCACAGGAAGCAGGCATCCCCTGGAAACAGGAGACCCAACACTATTGATCCGGATTTGAGCCAACTTCTCTCTAACAAAGGATTAATCTTCTGGGGTCTAAGATCAATGGACACCCCATAGCTATTTGCAGGCAAATTCTTCCTTTTAGCCACCGTGATCCAGAGAGGCGGGGACCTCAGAGAAGCAGCCCTCTCTTGGAGCAAGGCTTCCTGGAGCCTTCACGCTCTTTACTGGCAGGCGACGTGCAGACGATGGGGGCTTTCTAAATTATGCCCAGCAATTGGTGTTTTCGCACATCTCCCGACGTAATTTCGCAATTAAATTAGGCCAAATAGACACAGGGATGTGGTGGACGCCATTCAATGTGGACTCCAGCCAGCCTGCCTCTCAGTCTCCATAGAAAGCAGAGAAAACTAATTAACTTTCCGAAGCCATGAGATTGAGTCCGGGTATGGAATCCACCTACCAGCTCCCCCTGCATGACCCCCTGTCATTTCTCAAGGGCGTCATTGACACCAATGGGTTGCAGAGAGAACCCTTTCTCCCATTCCTCACTACAGAAGGAAGTCAAGGTAGCAGGTTCAGTCAGAACAAGTGGGTGCTTAATTGGGCTTCACTGAGTCTCCCTACCTTGGGAACGGGGTTGAGACACCATTGGCTGCTTCTACCATGTGACATTTCCCTTTCTGTACTTTCTTCTCTATGCTAAGGCTTTTATGCCTTGCCCTCTGTGGTATAACACATGCTTCCCCACAGTGCCCAGATGTTGTCTCCTTGTGAGAGTGTCACTCATTACTCCATGTGCCTAGTAGCCAATGCCGTTGTTCATTCGATGATGTCATCACGGAGAAAGAAGGTACGTGAGGTGGCTGGAAGGGCAGACCTGGTTTGCCAAGTTTGGTCTAATCATCATCCAGACTCCAAGATCAACTCCTTCCTCTTCATGGGTCCCTAGTGACTGGACAAGAAGATGCTGAAACTAATGTTGAGGGGGACAGTGGTGCTCACTGTGTTCTGCAAAGTGGGGTGACAGACTCAGGGGGAAATTTGAGGTTCTTCTTTCCATCCTAGTTATGAGACAAACCTCATTCACTAGTGGACACAACTGTTGCTATCCTTCAAGAACAAAGTGCCCTTGGGAAGATGGGGGTTTGGGGGTGGGGGTCAGGGGTGGAATAGATGCTCAAACTCCCCAGAGCCTAAAAGGAAACCACTTCTATTCATCCTGGGCCTGGGTGGAGCCAGGTCCTACAGCCCACACTGACTTTCAGGGCGGGTCTGAAGGACTCTCACTGGGACCCAGTTCTTCTTAGTCACTAAGGCTTCTAAAGACAGGGTTTCCTCTCCTTTGCAGAGAGCAGCTACAACCCTGCCCCATGCCATGGGTATGCCTCAGCAGACCGGAGGATAGGAGTCTTCTCAGAAGGGAGGGCACTACTCAGAGAGCTGTGTATGGATCCCCTCAGCAGAGCAGAGCAAGCCTGGGAGGGAGGGAGCCGGGAAGGCCTGCTCCAAGCCACATACTGCACAGTGCTGACACCGAGGAGGAGATGAGCTTCTGCAGAACCTGCTGAAGCCAGCAAAGGGCCAGCCTGCAGATTTGTGAATCCTGCTGACCTAAAGGCAATGGGGAAAGGCTTGAAGAGAAAAGGGGCTCTTCCAAATGCTCACACACACATAGACAACATGGGCCTGGCATATACACACAGCCTGCCAAAGGCCTTCCCCCAAGAGCTTCAGGCGGACTTGAGTACAGTTGAACAACGCCTCCCCCAAGGTCCGCTTGGATAAGGAGGGACTCAGTGTCATCTGGGAGCAAATTAGCTGTGTGCAGAAGGGGCTCTGGCTTCATCCTCTCAGGATGGAGGTCAGCAGCAGCTTTGGCAAGTGCCCCCATCTCTGCCTCTTCTCAGGGTTCTTCTGAGGCACAAGGTTTCCATCTCTTTCGGCAGCTCTGCCTCCTCCGCCAGTCATCCTGACGTTGCCTCGAGACTCCTGGAGCTGGCTTCTTGAGAAGCCCTTCTGTTAGGTACTAAACACAGCGCTTATCTTTAAAAAAAAAAAAAATGAGTAAGGGCTTTTAGGGCTTTGAACATTGATTTCTCCCTTCGGGCTAAAGTTGTTTCACTTGGGAAACGGTGGTGAAATAAAGAATGTTTGATCTGCTTTGCATTCGCCTCAGAAAATAAAAATCCCACCCCGCACTTGACAGCTCACTCATTACACGTCTTCCCCCCTCACTAGACTGATGGACAGGCGGGAAGAACTTCATTGCTCTGCAGTGAATTCCCTTGATCTGGAAAGGCTGAGGGGGTGGGGCTCTCTTGAGCTTAATGATACTGGGCGGGGCATCTGGAATCCTGATGACAATGTCCTGTCCCAATGGACACGATCTCAGTCCGTGGCTTCAACTCTGGTACTGTGAACTAGGCGCTTAATTTCTTCCAGGCTCCCAGTTACTTAGGAAGACGGGCTAGTCCCCGGCAGAGAAGGCTGACATGTGGTTTCTGAGACCACGGAGGCATCTCACACAGCTGTGTGTAGTGTTGTCACCGTCACTCTGAGCCTTTGTGTAAATGTTGGGGTAGACCTCAGCAGATCTTGCAGGCAAAGCTTTAGGCTGCACCCCCTCGCTTGAGGGCAGGAAGAAGCGGGTAGCTGACCCTCCCTGGGAAAGGGAGTGAACTCATCAAAAGCAGCTTGTGCAGAGCTCCCCGGCTGTCCCCTGGCCATTGGCCCAGTTAAGCAGACATGCTGTTTATTAAAGGAGCAGTGGTTACTGGATTCTACTGTATTAACAGCAATAAATCCAAGAGACATCTTTGCACAGCCTCCTCCTAAAGCTAATGGGATGGCTGAACAGGAGCAGTAGCTGTGCTCAGAACTGGGGCAGGGCGGCGCAACGGACAGTCCTCGCGCCTCACCTGGGAGGCCAGGCACTCTGGCCACCCTTGGGAACGCCAACGGAACAGCAATTAAGACTCTCTTTCAGGATGGGGGTTCAGTGGTAAAGCACTTGCCATACTGGTTTGAGAACCTGAGTCTGGATGCCTAGAACCCAGGTAAAGCTGCACCTCAAAGCACATATGTGCAATCCTATGAAGAGTCAGGGGGCACAGGCGAGAGGACTTCCTGAAGCTCACTGACCATCTAGCCAGGCCTATGCATTGCAGATGAGAAATCCCATGAAAAACAAGATGAAAGATGATCAACAGTTAAAGTTGTCCTCTGACCTCCACAGATGCACCGCACAGCACACTGCACACATACACACACACATGCACACACATACCTGTACACATACACACACACATACACACATCTGTACACACATCCACACACACACCTGTACACATACACACATATACATACACCTGTACACACATGCACACACCATACCTGTATACATACACACACACATGCACACACCTGTACATACATGCACACACACATACACAAACACCTGAACACACATGCACACACACATGCATACACACCTGTACACACATGCACACACACCTCTACACACATGCACACACACATGTATACACACCTGTACACACATGCACTCACACACTTGTACACACATACACTCACACACCTGTACACACATGCACACACACCTGTACACACATGCACACATATACCCGTATACACATATACACACATACACACACACCTGCACACGTGCACACACACATGCATACACACCTGTACACACATATACACACATGCACACACACCTCTACACACATGCACATACACATGTATACACACCTGTACACACATGCACTCACACACCTGTACACACATACACACACACCTGTACACACATGCACACACACATATCAGACATAAAAAGATTTTAAAAACATAAGGATACACTTGGACAGATACATTATGGAAATAAACTGGGAGTGAGTGGAGAGGGACAGAACGTAGGAGGGAGGAGGAGAGTGGGGGAGGGGTGAGTAAGAACCCCCTCCCCCATGTTCACAAAGACATGGTGGTTGCCTTTTTATTCTTCTTCTAACCCTGTTTCCATCCAACTCCAAAGGTGTGGGAATTCGCTTGTGTTTTGAATCAAAACAGTACCTGCTTTATGGGAGATATTTGTTTGCTTGTCCGCTGGATTTACATTTTTACAAAGAACATTTCTATCAAAAGAATGAAGCAGTTGCCAGTTTAAAAGCAAAGCAGGCAGGAGCAAGCTTAGATGTTGGAAACAGGGAACACGGACTGCCCCTGAGCTCAGAAACCTATCTGAGGGCTCTGCTCACAGGCAGGTGTCCAGATGCCCTCTGTGATCAGCCCTGCTCCATCCTGCTCCAACAAGACCCTGGGCAACACCAGCAGAGTGTAGGACCCTAGGGGAGGGCTTAGCAGCTCTGCTCCCTACAGCCGGCAGTTCGGAAAAGCTCAGGTGCACAGAAACACAGTGACAGGACTCTTCTCTCAGGACCTTCAGAGACCTTGGGCAAAGCCACAGTAGGGATATCACCACCCGCCCAGGACATATGCACAAGGACTTGGGTCGTTTTTAGAATAGACACCTTCCTTCATTTTCTTTACCCCTTCCTCTTTGTGTTCTCTCTCTCTCTCTCTCTCTCTCTCTCTCTCTCTCTCTCTCTTCCATTCTCTCTGTCTCTCATTTCCAATTTCCTTCCCACTCCCTCCCTCCCTCCTTTTTCTTCTCCCCCCATTTGTATGTGTGTGTGTATGTGTGTACAGGTGTGTGTGCACGTGTGTACAGGTGTGTGTATATGTGTGCATGTGTGTACGGGTGTGTGTGCATGTGTGTACGTGTGTGTGCATGTGTGTGTGTGCAGTGTGTTGTGCAGTGCATCTGTGGAAGTCAGAGGACAACATTAAATGTTGATCATCTTCCATCCTGTTTTTCATGGGATTTCTCATCTTCCTTCCCCTCTCTCTCCTCCCTCCCCTCCCCTCCCCATCTCTTTCTCTCCCACCCTCTCTTTGAACATCATGATTCACAATTTATCACTATAATGGTGAAGAGAAGCACCAATGGCCACATCCTGTCTTCTGAATCTGGAAACAGAGATACCTAGTGTATTCTGTGGGAGAGACCCTTCATGTTCTTCTGTAGCATCCTTGTGGTACTAAGAGAACCTTTTCTCCTACCAAGATGCCCTCTGCAGGGCCATGGCTATGGCTCCATCAGGAGAAGCAGTGTTTGAGCACTGAGGTATACTTGCCTTGGGGACAGGAGTCTGGCTCTGGCTTAGCATCCTGGGTGGGGATGAGGCTTCCCCACAGGCTGAGTGCCTGCTGAGGCTGACAGACATGAAGGATGGAGGTGCAGACCTGTGGCACCCTCAGAGCCCCAGAATGGACCACAGGTGATGACTCCTCCCTACCATTGAGATCCAAATCCTTCCTCCTACGAGCTCTGGACCATTCCACACTTGCATGGCCCTAACCCAGTCACTTGCCATCATAAAGTTCCTCACTGTTACTCCAGCTGTCCTCTTACTTGGTGTGCCTTCTCCTCAGCACAATGCAAAATCAGGCCTGATCTTCCCTGGGCTAAGGGGCTTCACTGCAATAACATCTGTCTGGAGACCTCATGTGAATAACCAAGACCTTCAGTGTATGACAGAGTCTCCCCTCACCCATGTATAACAGTATTCCCATGGATCACAGAGACCATGGTGGGAAACAGAGTTCTCTCAAGAGCATCAGAGTCTTCCCATGTATAACAGAGTCCTCCCACGTATAACAGAGTCCTCCCATGTATAGCAGAGTCTTCTTACTGATAATAGAGTTCTGTAGATGACATGACCCTCCCATGAACACCAGATTCCTTCCATGGATAAGAGAGTTCTCCCATAAATTACAGAGTCCTCCCAAGAGCATCATAGTCCTCCCATGTGTAACAGAGTCCTCCCATAGATGACAGTCTTCTTATTGATGGTAGAGTTTTATCAATGATGTAATCCTCCTATGAACACCAGATTCCTTCCATGAATGACAGAGTTCTCCCATAGATGACAGTCTTCCCAAGAGCATCAGAGTCCTCCCATGTGTAACAGAGTCCTCCCACAGATGACAGTCTTTTATTGATGGTAGAGTCCTGTAGATGACACAATCCTCCCATGAGCACCAGGTTCCTTCCATGAATGACAGAGTTCTCCCATAGATGACAGAGTTCCTCTGTGGGTGATAGAGTCCTTTCACGGCTGTCAGAGTCTTCCTGTCGGTGACAGAATCTTCCCATGGATGCAGTATCACTTGATGACACCCATCCTCCTCCAGCCTCTTTGTCAGCTTAGCTCAATGTTCAGCATCCATATGAATTCCAGACTCCCTTGGCACCCACAGTAGGTCTTACTGTGACACAGTAAAGCACACAGTGAGTCCTCGTTCTTCTTTCTGTCAACTTCAGAGCTTAGGCTTCAGCAGAACCTGGAGGAAGAAAAACATGGCACTCACATTGTCTGGTGTGAGTGAGGAGGAAGCCCCAGCTGGGCTAGCATTAGCTCCCGGCCACCTTCCCCCAGTGTCAGGCCTAAGAGGAAGGGAACAGCTTCTAGGGGGAAGAGGATGGAGTTTGCTGCCAGCCATGTGAGCTGCCAGCTGCTACAGCTGTCTGCCTCCTTCAGTTCCATGCAGAGCAGATTGTGGAGGGAGAGGAATGCAGGTGAGCGACCCACAGCTTCCAGCTGAAAGCCCAAGCCAGAGCCTCATGTGGGCAAGAGATGGGTTGTGATAGGTTAAAATCAGCCAGGGGGGAGGTGAGGAGGAAGAGGTGGCCGTAGAAGATAAGGTCATGGTTGATCCTGACAGTTCAAAATCCATGAAGCAACAAGCTGCACTGGGGAGCATGTGGAGGTGTAAGCATGTGGAGGTATAAGCACGTGGAGGTGTGGGTTGTGAGCATGTGGAGGTATGAGCATGTGGAGGTATGAACATGTGGGGGTGTGAGCATGTGGAGGTGTGAGCATGTGGAGGTGTGAGCATGTGGAGGTGTGAGCATGTGGAGGTGTGAGCATGTGGAGGTGTGAGCATGTGGAGGTGTGAGCAGGTGGGGGTGTGAGCAGGTGGGGGTGTGAGCATGTGGAGGTGTGAGCATGTGGAGGTGTGAGCATGTGGGGGTGTGAGCATGTGGAGGTGTGAGCAGGTGGGGTGTGAGCAGGTGGGGGTGTGAGGATGTGGAGGTGTGAGCATGTGGAGGTGTGAGCATGTGGGGGTGTGAGCATGTGGGGGTGTGAGCATGTGGAGGTGTGAGCATGTGGGGGTGTGAGCATGTGGAGGTGTGAGCATGTGGAGGTGTGAGCATGTGGAGGTGTGAGCAGGTGGGGGTGTGAGCAGGTGGGGGTGTGAGCATGTGGAGGTGTGAGCATGTGGAGGTGTGAGCATGTGGGGGTGTGAGCATGTGGAGGTGTGAGCAGGTGGGGGTGTGAGCAGGTGGGGGTGTGAGCATGTGGAGGTGTGAGCATGTGGAGGTGTGAGCATGTGGGGGTGTGAGCATGTGGGGGTGTGAGCATGTGGAGGTGTGAGCATGTGGGGGTGTGAGCATGTGGAGGTGTGAGCATGTGGAGGTGTGAGCATGTGGGGGTGTGAGCATGTGGGGGTGTGAGCATGTGGAGGTGTGAGCAGGTGGGGGTGTGAGCATGTGGAGGTGTGAGCATGTGGAGGTGTGAGCATGTGGAGGTGTGAGCATGTGGGGGTGTGAGCATGTGGGGGTGTGAGCATGTGGGGGTGTGAGCATGTGGAGGTGTGAGCATGTGGAGGTGTGAGCATGTGGGGGTGTGAGCATGTGGGGGTGTGAGCATGTGGGGGTGTGAGCATGTGGGGGTGTGAGCATGTGGAGGTGTGAGCATGTGGGGGTGTGAGCATGTGGGGGTGTGAACATGTGGAGGTGTGAGCATGTGGAGGTGTGAGCATGTGGAGGTGTGAGCATGTGGGGGTGTGAGCATGTGGAGGTGTGAGCATGTGGGGGTGTGAGCATGTGGAGGTGTGAGCATGTGGAGGTGTGAGCATGTGGAGGTGTGAGCATGTGGGGGTGTGAGCATGTGGAGGTGTGAGCATGTGGAGATGTGAGCATATGGAGGTGTGAGCAAGTGGAGGTGTGAGCAGGTGGGGTGTGAGCATGTGAAGGTGTGAGCAAGTGGTGGTGTGAACAAGTGGAGGTGTGAGCAAGTGGGGGTGTGAGCATGTGGAAGTGTGAGGATGTGGAGGTGTGAGCAAGTGGAGGTGTGAGCATGTGGAGGTGTGAGCATGTGGAGGTGTGAGCATGTGGGGGTGTGAGCATGTGGAGGTGTGAGCATGTGGAGGTGTGAGCATGTGGGGGTGTGAGCATGTGGAGGTGTGAGCATGTGGAGGTGTGAGCATGTGGAGGTGTGAGCATGTGGGGGTGTGAGCATGTGGAGGTGTGAGCATGTGGGGGTGTGAGCATGTGGGGGTGTGAGCATGTGGGGGTGTGAGCATGTGGGGGTGTGAGCATGTAGAGGCAGGGCCTGTCTATCAGCAGGGCTGAGAAAACTGCACATAACCGGGTGGCGCAGGGACTGCACATTCAGATGTGCACTTCAGTGAGTTCCTGGAGAGACACGGGTGGACACGCAGATGCCATTGGCCTTCTGCACGTTGTCGTCAGAGACGACCCTGAAAGGAGGAGCAGAGAATCACCAGAGGCGTCAAGAGAAGACCCCAGCTTTAAAGGAATATCCATGGGCACAAAACACACTAACACTTTTGTGTGCACACAGACTGTGTGCTGAGCTGGTTGTCTAGATCAGTGAGTCATTCTTAGCTAATGGCGACAGGCCCTGCACACTCCCATGAAGATAGTGTCAGCTCGGGAGGGAGGGAACATTTTCTCAGTGGCAGAGCCCACTGGCCAGTGGCCCATATTCCAGCAGAGCACATAATAGATGCTCAGTACACTCAGTGGCCATTTTTTAAAGTGATGAAAGAATGAGGAGAAGGTCAGGAGGAGCTGTGAGAAGGAAACCTCTGAACACGTGTGCTACTTTGTGTGCGCTTGGGTGGGGGCATGGGGTGGGTTAAGATCATAGAAAAGAGGGAGGAGCTGGTGTCTGGCTGGTTCGAGTCTGGTCAGGGAGGGGTAGGTGGGGTGAGGCAGTAGCTTCGGTTGAGAAGGAAAAAACCAGCCAGGAGAGGATAATGACCATGGCAGCATAAATTATTGCTGGAGGCAATGGAGGAGAGATTTTGAGAAGGCAATTAGAAATTGTACAACTTCTCAGCAAACCAGTGATGATCCCCCCTCTTCAAAGCAATCGCTCATAAAATTAAGGCCTCGAAGAGAGAGAAGGCGGGAGGGAGGTGGAATGCAGATTGGGTTTTAGCAGAGAACCTTAGCAATTTGGATCCGTGAGAGGCACAGCCTGGGACTTGGCTAGGAAGTAGCTGTGGTTTACATTAGTGGGATATTTGTAATTCTGTCCCGTCTCGCTCCCACTCGGTACTAAAGCCTTCACACTGAGCTCCGCCTCATACTCCGTGAGGGGTTTTTATTACCTCTGTGTGACTAACGGCGCACAGCAACCCAGGTCTTTACTATGAGCAGACAGGCCACACGGGTAACACGCCAGCCATCACCTGGCACTGCTCAGTGAGTGTTTGACACGGGCAGAATTGCTTAGACACGGTCAGCCCATAGGCAGCCTCACACACTGAACCGGAGAGGATGGACCATGGCAGAAAGCAAACCATGGGAGAGAAACACAGACGGACATCATCCAACCTGAGCTTCTCCTCATCCGTCAGGGGCTCTGTCCCGGAGAGACACAGATGCATTGCAGAAAAACCCCCTTTTGACCCATAGAGCTTGTCGGCCCATCCTTGCCCCTCTTTAAACAAACCATGCCCACTTCACTCTGCACAGTAACACGCTTGTTTGCCGTCCCCACTCACTGTCTTCTTAGAAAGGACTGGAATGGTCCCCTGGGAGGTGTGGGGGAACAGGGAGGATCACATGACTCTCCCACTGTTAGCAGCTACCTAGGCTCCCACATCAAACTCCCGTGCTTTCAGATGGATGTTTACTATTTGCAAGAGCTCTGGGGAGAGCCTGTATGTGTGTGCACCCTCATCTTGGTACCGGTAAGTAAGCAAAAGGATGTTCTTGCTGCTTGGAAGAAGACCTGGGTGAAAAGTCCTTCCCAATTGCCCTATGTGAGCATCCTTTAAGAACAACCTCTGCGGAGAGACTGTGAGTCGGTCCCAGAAGGATTTGTATGGGTCCTTTCTGCCACCCTGTGTGCTGTCACCCACAACACAACAGTTCATACTCTGGTCATCAGGGTGTACCCCGCTACAGAGGGCACATCTCGGAGGACATTCCTTGAGGGGGCTGACACTGCTGAGCTCCTGCTAACAACATGTCTTGTTCTCCCTTCCCTCGAAGTGTGAGGTGTTCCTCGGGAAGTCTGGTTCTTGAGATGTGAACACCAGTCTGTTGACTTCAGGACAAACTCCCCCGTCCCCAGGCCCATGGCTCTGCTCCTCTGCCTTTTTCCCCATCACTGGCTCTCAAGAAGATCTCTATTCATTCACTAAGCAAGCGTGTCGTGAGGATATGTCTGTGAGTCATGCGATATGTTGGGCACCCAGCATGAGGGAGATGTGGAGGTGCAGAGATGGGTGGGTATAGCGCTTGCTACACAAGCATGAATCCATGTAAGCTCTGGGTGGGGTAGCATGTGCCATTAGCACATGTATTCTTACAGCCAGGTGGGAGATGGGCAGAATTCCCGGAAGCTCTCAGGCCAGCCAGCCTAATGTACACAGCAGGGAACAACCAAGATTCTGTCTCCCACAAGGCAGGGGTAAGAATCATTGTCCAAGATTGTTCTCTGATCTCTACATGCACCCTGTGGTGTGTGTGACCACATGCACACACACACACACACACACACATTCCTTTGCAAACAAAAGGAGCCATGGACCACACCATCAAGAACCCAAGGGACCATCTGCAGAGCCGGTGATAGGTTCAGTCCGAGTCCCTTCCAAACCTGAGGAGGCTCATGGAGTGGGAGCAGCATATCCCTGCAAGGCCTCTGCACGCCTCAGACTCTTCCCACTGCAGTGGATTGTGTCTTCCCACCGTGTATCCGTCACACGCCAGCTCCAGGCAGTTCCTTCTGGCTCAGCGTTGAGTTGTCCCCATGTCTGTGGGGTGGGCATTCCCTGTCCTGTTTGACAGAAGAGGATGCCGAGGTGGAATGTTTGCTCAGGTGACTTCCTTCCAAGTGTGAGACAGAGGCAGAGGTGACCACCTCCTTCCTTCCCGCATCCAAAGGATTCACCCCAACTCACCCAGCTGTTAGATAATGGGAAGACATTACCCAGATTTCTAAATATGGTATCGTATGGTCTGTCTCTCTGTCCCACAAAAGGCTGTCCTTCATGACACCTCCTAAAGAATCCTAATGGGTGGGGGCGGGAAGCCTTCCCAGGAAATGCCCAAGCTCTGTCTATCCTGTGGACACAGTTCTAAGTCCCGGAATCCCTGTCCCATCCTTCCACAGCTGTCACATCCACAGTCTGGCACAGGAAATGCAGGCTCCAATGAGCTTTAATTTGTGGTTGGACTGGGTTCAGCAACACGTCTCCAAATCAGATGTTTAATTTACTCCATTTATCCTCCATCCCCTGTCCCCATCTCAGAGCCTAACGGTCTTCGGCTTGGGCAATGGACACGTCCAAATGGACCATTTGGACGGAGCCTTGCATCTGACTGAGCGCAGCCAAGGCATGCTGCAAATGGAGCCGCCGACATATGGCTGAGAGATGAGGGAGATTTATAACCACACTGCGAATATGAGACAACTGGGGCTTACAGAGCAGCAGGAGCCTCACTGCTGGGCTCCTGGTGGGTGACGTTAGAGCAGAAAAGTGGTCTCCAAGGGACTCCTGGGTAAAACAGCAATGTGTGTGAACTTCCCTCTAGTTCCATCTCTGTTGCTCTGACAAACACCATGACCAAGGTCAGCTTAGGGGAGGAAAAGGTTTGTTTGCCTTATACTTCCGGGTCACAGGCTGTCCTTGAGGAAGGTCAAGGTGGGGACTGGAAGGCAGGCTTGCTCGCTGTTCCACACGGCATTACCCAGGGTCTCACTTCACAGCTAAGAAGCACAGCAGGAACCATGGAGAATACTCGAGGACTTGCAGCTCCTACTTTCCTAGCTTTCTTTGATAGCTCAGGACTACCTGTTTAGGGAATGGAGCTGCCCACAGTGGACTGAAGCTCCTAAACCAATGAACAGTCATGCTAATACCTAACAGACATGCCCTCAGGCCGATTTGATCTAGGTAATTTCTCAATCACAGCTTTACTCGCAGGTGGCTCTAGGCCACAAAGCTTCCCAAGACAGCTGTCAGTCTATTTTTACATAGGTCTGCTTAATCATTTTGATCAAATACTGAAACATCAGTAGTATGCAAGTAATTGGTGTTTGTGTATGCATGTGTGTTTGTGTGTTCATGTATGCCCATCACCATTGCACGTGCGGACACACACACACACACACACACACACACACACACACGAGCCTAAGCATCATATTGCTTGAAGGAAATGATGGTGCCATCAACTGTTAGGTAAGAAAACACATTATAGCCATGCCATTGACATTATACCCACATGTATGTGTATGACGGGTTCTCTCTATGGCTGTTGATGGCCTTTGGAGGAGAGGGCCTGGAAAGATGGCTCAGTGGTAAAGACCTTGCTGAGCAACCATGAGGGCCAGCGTTCAGAATCCCAGAACCCGTGTAAAGCCAGACACAGTAGTACACATGTCTGTAATTCCAGTGCTCCTGTGGTGAGATTAGTGGTGGAGACAGGAGAATCTCTGGCAGCTGTGGGCCAGCTAATCTGTAGTGTCCATCAGCAATGAGACCCTGTCTCAAGCAAGGCGACAGGTGAGGATTGACATCCAAGGTTGTTCTCTAGTCTCTACAGTTGTGTCAAGGTATGCTTGTGCCTGAACTCACGTGTGTGAACAGACAAACACATGCACACACTAACTCACACATACACACGCTCACACGCACATACACACACATGCATACACATATATACACACATGTACACACATACACATATATCCATGCGCACACACATGCACACATATACACACATGCACGCACACACACACACACACACACACACACACATAAACACACACACGCACGCTGCAAGGGAGCAGCCTCCTGCACAACTCTAGTGCCTTCTCTAATCTCTGTCCAGAAGGCAGAGAACTTTCTGCAACCAGAGCACATACTCATCTCCTGAATCGGGATGGGAAGCCATTGGGAGCTGGCTGACGGGATCTCAGACAAACAGACTCCAGAAAATGCCGAGGAAAGTCTCAGTGTCTGTTCATAAATAGGCATGAACAGGAATGGCCAGCAGGAGGGCTTGTGCGTCTATCTACATGCAACATACATAGTCATTCTCATCTACATCTCTGCCGGTACACATCCATTTGTGTCTGAGACGTGGAGACGGGATCAAAGGGATGGCTTAGTTTAAGACACTGGCTCACACAACCGAAGGGCTGGCGAGTCCACACAGGGAACCGAGGCCAGCCGCAGACGGGTGGGAAGAAAGGAGGATGCACGTGGAGACTGAAGGCTTTATGTGGGGAGTCGCCCCTCCTTCCCAGGGGTCTTCAATTCTTCCACGTGAGGGCTTGGTTTTGAGTGAGATATTCCCTCCTAGGCTAAGCATTTGTACATGAGGTCCCTAGCCAGTGGTGTCATTTGGAGAGGCTATGGCAAGGTGCAGGCTGGAGGAAGCCAGCCACTGGGGCCTGGCTCTGAGCATTTAAAGCTTCGCTTTAACCCCGTTTTGCTCTCCCTGGTTTGGGTTGCCTGTAGCAGGTCTGATTTCTCCATTTCCTGGTTCCATGGCTCCCTGTCATGACTGACTCTTGTTCCTCTGGCATTGTAAGACCAAATAGACTCTGTCTGCTACAAATGGCCTTGGTCGTGGTGGTTTTTTATGATAGCAACAGAAACTAACACAGCTTTCGATTGATTTTCTGAGACACACACACATGGAAGGTGTGAGGCATGCACACACTTGGAAGGTGTGAGGCATACACACACACACGGAAGGCATGAGGCACACACATATATGGAAGACGTGATGCACACTCACATATGGAAAGTGTGAGGCATGCACACACATGTGGAAAGTGTGAGGCACACACCTGGAAGTGTAAGGCACACACACCTGGAAGGTGTGAGGCACACACACACCTGGAAGGTGTGAGGCACGCACACACTTGGAAGGTGTGAGGCACACATGTGGAAAGTGGAGGCATACACACTCATGGAAGGTGTGAGGCACACACACGTGGAAAGTATGAGACACACACGTGGAAGGTGTGAGGCACACATGTGGAAGGTCTGAGACATACATGTGGAAGGTGTGAGGCACACACATGTGGCAGACAGCCTGCCTCTCTTCATTATTGACTTCAATGTTAATCACAGTTTAACTAGCCCTTCCCAAGACACACCTATGCTGACACTCAACTGAACATCCAGGAACTGTGACCCACCCAAGTGACATAGA
This sequence comes from Arvicanthis niloticus, assembly GCF_011762505.2. Taxonomy (NCBI): domain Eukaryota; kingdom Metazoa; phylum Chordata; class Mammalia; order Rodentia; family Muridae; genus Arvicanthis; species Arvicanthis niloticus. Next base: position 3,023,037 of record NC_047662.1, read on the forward strand.
TGGTTCATCTGTAGTCACTGTAGTCTCTGGGAGACTGTGGTTGGGTGGCCTCTCCAGCTACAGAGGATTCCAGTATACCCAACCTTCAGGCCTCATTTCATGTGACTTGGAACAATGTCTGGAGATGAACAGGTAGGTGTGTATGACTGTCTTGCAGCTACTGACAAAGGATATGATTCGTTCTCCTGTGCATGAACTTCACCAAAACGGCACCTTCTCCCTCATGGTATCTTCAACAGAAAATTAGCAATCCACCTGTGGGGAGCATGTGCGTTACTCACGATCAGATCCTTCCACGAGCAGCCGTGTCTACAGATTCGGAGCCCTGCATTTTGAGGAGCTAAGGCGTTGGTGAGCATCAATCCTCCTGGATTAGCGACTGACTGTGGATTCATAAACTCCCCAAGAAGAAGCACTTTTGTCCTTGGCATCTGAAGTACTGGGCTGGTCGACACTGTTGCTAATTAGAAATTTGAGGGTCATTTCACGGACTCGTTGGCTGGCACGAGGAAGGCCTCTGTGGCTTAGTGCTCGGCTGGGTTCGCAAGCTGCGGCTTCTCTGTACTGAATGGCAGCTGGTGGATCTCATTAAATGGAAGAATTCTCCTTTTGCACATTAAGGCTGACTTTCTCCATCATCGGTTTTCTCCAGACGGACTCTGTATTTAATGGCTATGAAATCCAGGAAAAGCAACTTTCTTTGCCTGAGCCCCCGAGGAGGTATCCGCATCGTGTGTTCAAGGGTCAGTCGTGGCAAAGCGTGGACCTTCCAGTTCCTCCAGGAGAGCCTCCAAGAACTTCTACTGGTGAGCTGGGTCTCACAGAAGAAAGGGCCTTCCAAGAACCTGGGAGATGGTGTGGATGCTAGAAAACCATAGGTTTCATCTCCAGACCAGAGTAGATGATTACTCTCCTGGGAAGCTTCTGGAAGCTTCCTGCAGCTGTGTTTAGCATGGCGAATGGCTGGCAGTTGCCTTCCATGGGGCTCCATGTGGCTCCATGTGGCACTGTGATCACTGCCCTATTTTGACTCCCCTGTTGAGGACTCTATGGAAGGATCCCCAACATCCAGCAGTAAACTCTCTGGAGAAGGGGGGGCGGATGCCACAGCCACATGCCTAGTGCTTTCTCTGCAAAACCATGACACTCCATAGACCAAGTCTGCAGCATGGTGGGCACCACCACCCAGTGGGAACTCTCTGGGCCCTCTGAACTCCTAGCAGGAGCTATGGGATGCATTTTGTGGTTGACTGTGTGGACATGAAGCCCAGCGTGGTCCTTACTACACAGGACATCCTGGGCTCTTTCCTAAAGAGAGTCTTCCCTGGTTGGTCTTCATGTTAGATAAAAGTAAGAAGCTGGTACCGATTACCTGTCAAAGAGCCTAATTGGGAAAGCTGCCCTGTACCACAGGCAGCCATGACACATGACATGCCACTGAAGGGGAAGAAAAGCATCCAGTGTCTTCACTTAGGAAGAACTCAGGAGCTGTCCCACTAATATCGGGTTTTTTTTGGGGGGGGGGGAAGCTCATATCATATGGTCCAGCTCACAACTCGGGGGCCATACAGGAATGCATTAGATATGTGTTATCCTTGGGTCCAGCCATAAGGACTGAGCCTACAGCCATAAGGGGAGAGATCTCAGCTCTTTTGATAACTATGAGAACACAGGTTGTTTATCAACTCAGACCAGAGTGAGTTATGGGAGGACACAGGCCTGGTTTGAGAAAGAGAAAGAAGCAGATATCAAATCTATAAACAAGCAATTTATACTTCCCTGATCTTCTGTCTTGGAGACCAGGGTCTCCTGTAGCCCAGGCTAGCTCCAACTCACTGTGTAGCTGAAGATGACCACGAACACCTGATAATCTCACCTTGACAATTCTAGAGCCACTATGCAGTGCTGGGGGGGGGACAGGGGGGAGCCAGGGACTTGAGCACACTTAGCAGGAGTTCCACCAACTGAGCCTTATTCCTTGTTCCACACATTTGCATATTTATACTTCTAAACTTCTGAGTCCTGGCTGAGAGAGTGGGGTTAGCCTGAAGACTCCTAAGCTGTCTGTGGGATGTCCTTCCTAGCACCCTGTGGGAGCATTTGAGTTCTGTTTTGAGGGGTACTGATAGAACCTCGTTTTTCTACCACCAAGCTCAACCTCAAGACCCCATGTGATGCCTTGCATCAATTTAATAATGCTAGGTTCCCACCTAGCATTAATTTCCGACAACTGTGTCCCCTTGGCCCTTCCCTATTTATTTATTTATTTATTTATTTATTTATTTTTATTTTTGTTCCTAAATCTCACTGGAAAGAAGACTAAAAGCAGCCAGCAGTGGTCACTCCACTGTGAGACAGACATCTTGTTGATTTGAGAGTTCCCTTCTCAGCAAGATGTCACCCTCTAAGTCCCTCCTCCTGTAAAGGCTCAGTCATAGATGCCTTCTGTCCAGTTCTCTGCAATGCTGTAGCTGGCGTGACCTTTACTTCAGTTATAAACAGAGTCCATGTTTTTCCTGGAGATGTCAGCACTGTGGCTTTTAGAATCCAGAGCCCATGAGCATGCTGGACCTTGGAATACTTCCCATAGTTGTCACAATGCTCCTCGTGATCTTCTGAGTTTACTCTTGTCTGCTCCTCCAAACCTCCTTCCTAGTCATTAGTCAGCTCTGCACCACTGTGTCAAAATACCCAAGGCCGCTAACTTTATAGAGTGATAAGGTTTATGTGACGGTTTGTGTATGCTCAGCTCAGGGTGTGGCACTATTAGGTGTGGCCTTGCTGGAGTAAGTGTGTCACTGTGGGCGTGGGCTTTAAGACCCTCATCCTAGCTGCCTGGAAGCCAGTCTTCTCCTAGCAGCCTTGAGATGAAGATGTAGAACTCTCAGCTCCTCCTGCACCATGCCTGCCTGGATGCTGCCATGTTCCCACCTTGATGATAATGGACTGAACCTCTGAACCTGTAAGCCAGCCCCAATTAAATGTTGTCCTTATGAAAGTTGCCTTGGTCATGGTGTCTGCTCACAGCAGTAAAACCCTAACTAAGACAGTTTATTAGGTAGCAGTTTTACAAGATTAGAGAGACCCATTGGCTTGGCCTCTGATTAGGGTGACACAGACTAATGTATATGGGAACAGATGATCACATCTTGAAATAGGGAGGAGAGGATAGACAGACAGAACCCCATGATGCCACAGTGCTATACTCTCATTGACATAAGGATTTCTCTTGAGGCCAAGCATCCAAAAGGCGCCACCACTTCCTGTCATAATGCCACTCTGCAGACCAAGCAGTGATAGTGGACCCCCAGGGCAGGAAATCCAGACAGATTACTGATACCCAGATGGTAGCTACCCACTCACAATAGGCATCTACTCAGCCAAAGCCCCAGCTGGACACATCGTTAGTCAGCAAGGCACTCTGGGTGGGTGGGCAGAGCTCCGAGCACGCTGCTGTGTATTGATCTTCTGCATCTTCTGACCTGCATCACCATGTGTCTTCCCTCCAGATGATTCTGATCAGACATCTGTGCCTGTCCTGTCTTGCCCCACCCCCACCCCCACACAGCACGCATGCTTAAGGCCACTTTTGATCAGACAAAACTCATGAGATGTGGTCTTCACACACTCCGGCCTGCGTGTGCCTGCTTTGATCTCTGGAATCATTTACAATGGTAATTCCAGCCTATGGGAAGTCTAAAAGTGTTAAGTGCTTAATAATAGATTAAACAAGATACAAATAGTTTGGGATGAAAGTCCTGCCTTTCCCCTCCTCGCCATCCGGGTGTCTCTGCCTCCCAGAGCCCTGTCCATTTCTGAGAGCATACATGAACTCAGGCTTACCACTGGCTCCGGGCTGGCTTCCCACCCACTAGACTAGGCTGCTCGCTAAAGTAAATCGGGGGCAAGGGGGGTTGGCAGAGAGCTGGCTATCACCAGTATCGGACAGTGACCCCAGGCATGTGGGGTCAATGGAATCACCTCACGCTTCACATAAACTGGTCCTTAACAAGCAACTGTTTTTAGGTCTGTGGAAAGTGGTCCTGTGAAAGTTTGTTTCAGTTAAGCACCATGGGAGCAAAATTCCTGGGGAGAAAGGGCAAGAGGAACTCAGGTCAGCCTCAAGAATAGCAGTGGCCAGCCAGTGACAACACACTGACTGTGTGAGCCTGGAGTGGTGATGTGGATGAGATGGCCCCCACAGTCCAGGCATTTGAATGCTTAGTTCTCAGTTGGTGGCTGTTTGGAGGAGGCTTAACAGGTATGGCCTTGCCAGAGGGAGTGAGCCAGTAGAGACTGGCTCTGCGGTTCCAAATGACCAGTTCCATTCACTTCGTTTCCTGCCTGCAGTTAAAGGTGTGGGCACTCAGCTCTTCTTGTCACACTTTCCCACCGCAATGGGGTTGACTCTTGTCCCTGTGGAGTCATCCTACCAGCAAACCCTTTCATAAGTTGTCTTGATCGTGGAGTTTTATCACCGCAATAGAAGAGCAACTAGGTCACCTGGCAACCGGGGTTCTGTCCCTGGAACCTGTGATGGGAGGAGAGAACTGACTCCTGGAAGCGGTCCTCTGACCACATTCATTGAGACGTGTGCATGGGCATGTGCACACACAACAACAACAACAACATCAACAACAACAACTTAATAGTAATACCATTCTAAGAAAGAACAGCAGCAGGGGCAAGTGAATGCAGAGATGAGTGTGCATTAAGATGTGTGTGTCAGTGTATGCACACTGAGTAACGGGATCTTATTTGCAAGTACATGTAAGCATGTATGTATGTATGCATGTGTGTGTATGTCAACATAGGCACACTTAAATGTATAGCTGTATGCTTTGTATAAATGCACACGTGCTTGTGTATATGTATATGCATACATGTGACTTCTGGTGTATATGCCTCCTGCGCATAGGTTGTGTGTGTGTGTGTGTGTCTGCGTGACTTTTCAGAGCAGTGAATTTGTTTAAGTGCTACAGACAGGATGTGTAAGCATCCTGTTTCGGCGCATTCCCCGTTGTCATGGAAACGAAGCTCACCTGGAGCTGTGCACTGGGATTGGTGTCCTGAACTCACCTGCAGGTAGAAACAGGGAGAGAGGCAACTCTTAACTCTGCAGTACAGGGGTGTTCTTGGCCTCTTGGGTGCATCTTCGGCTCAGCTAGAAGTGAAGCATGCAGTCAATGCTAGGACCTTGAACTATAGACACCGGATCCTTCTCCTGAAAGTGGTCTGGGTCACTCTGTTGCTTCAGAGCCATCTGAGCCTCCACAGTGACTGCCTGGACTTAATGAGTACAGGGCCATCGTTTTGAATTTCAGCCAGCAAAGCCTGGGAGTTTATCCTCAGAGTGGAAGTTAAGATACATTCGCCTCTTGGTCAGCACTGTGGGTGGGTAGTGTCTTGTCTGTAAAAGGACTCTGACAAATGCTGTCAGACTTTAATGCAGTCGTGTGGAACAGAATCAAAGGAGAAATAAGTCTGATGGAACAAAGATGCAAACATCGGACATGCAGCCAGACACGGGAGTTCCTGGTATATGCAGAAGGCTAAGTAGCCCATCAGAGGACTAGAACAAGCTCCTGCTTTCCCTCTTCTGAGACCACTGCAAGGCACTGATCTCAGTGAGAAATTAATCTGGTCAAAGAATGAGAGCAGAGCCAGGCAGGGGAAGATCAGACGTTTATCATGTAGTGACTCAATGTCCCAGTAATTGCAAATCCTCAGGGAAAAAGCTGTGTAAGTTTCCATCTGGATTGAGCCCCAGTTCCTTCCAAGGGCAGTTACAGCCTCTGCCTTCAGCAACAGCAGTGACAGGTTCTGATGGTTTTGAGTCATAAGACAGTAAGTGAAATCAGACCATTGTTTTCTTTTGTTTTTTTTTCCCTCCCCCTGTGGCTTGTCATTATCCCCAGGATGGCTGAATGGATGGGGTTCTAAAAGCCTTTTAAAAGACCCAAAGAAAGGGTTTGTTTTCCAGCCAAGACCAATAGGAAATTATTTGGGCCTTCAAGCTGTTTTCAGAATGAGTTATGATCAGTCAAGAAGCAGCTTCTAATTAGAATAGCTTCTACCACAACTAGCTACTGGGCATGCGCCCTACTTAAATATGGAGATGTGTTACTTATCTGGGGAACTACCCATAGTCTCCCGTGTGTAATCTGGCATGAATTAGATGCTAAGATGCCATTTTTGACCATAAGTAAGGCAAAGGCCAAGATGGTACAACGAGGACCCTGAGGCAGAGGGCTCAGCCATCACCACAGAAACTGCAGCCCTTGGGGCTGTCATTAAAGGGGCTGTAGGATGAGCACCTTGTGGTGAGTGCTAGGGTACATCTGCTCCCCAGCCCAACCTCAACATCCCCTGAAGTGCTGTCTTAATTAAAGATGTAAATCCATCAGGCAATCTGAACAAACTTTGAGTTACAGGGCCGTGTGGATTTCCTCCTGCAAACATGTTCTGGGGAGCATGAACCGGACAACCATGAGGCAACAGAGAGAAAGGAGAGTAGGAGGAAAAGCAGGGGTGGAAAGGGTTAGACTAGAGATGGACTCGCCCATCATTTCACCGTGAGTCTCCGAGATTCCACCTCACAGGCAGGCGGGCCTCCCATCCAAAATTCCAGTCAATGCCTGCAGTGTTCCCTGATAGAGTTGGTTCTTCCCCTGTTCCCTGTCCCTAAGAATACCCACGAAATGCTTGAAATAGAGCTGTGACAGATGGCCCTGCACTCGTTAAGTCCAGGTGATCACTGCAGAGACTCCGATCCCTCTGACTGACCCAGCCACTTTCAGGAAAAGGATATCCGGTCTTGACTGTTCTGGAGGATCGAGGAAGACACTGGTTTCTTACAAGCTTGTCATCCAGGGGAGGAGGGCCTCCCTCTGAGCTCCCCACGTCGCCACTGGCATCTTGGAAGTGCTCATATTCATTTGGAGGTTCACGTTCACTCAATGAACTTTCCCTGGGGAGCTATGAACAAATATCTGTTCTATACAGACAGGGCGCCAATGACAGACCAAGGTATCAACTCACCCGAGTCCAGCTTGTCACACCAGTGACTATACTGGCCTTACTTATAAAGAATGGGTGGTTGATGGGGTTACTTACAGGAGCTTGATTGACCCCAGAGCACGGCCTCAGTGTAAAATCCTACCCAGTATGAATGATGCCATCTGTCGGGAACTTCCCCTCAGTTAACCTTCCTTGCCCTCTACAGCTCCTGCTAAAACACCTTACAGTTGCGGGAGAATTGCATCCATCAGGGAGGGACCTATAGGAATTAGTAGCAGGAATCTCAGGTGACTACCCACAAGGATCCCTTCCTTCTCTGAGGAAATGTCAACAGGCCCAAGCTTGACCCTTGCTGCACACTTAGGCTGCTCTGAATGGCTGTCATTCCATGACATCACACTGCGATTACTAAACACAACCAGAGAGCAGAATAAAGTCTTCCTTCAGTTTCTTCAGGGCCCCATGGACATGGACCAGGGCAGAGGGCTTTCTTAGTTTTCTTTTCAGAGAGAAAGCAGATGAGCTGGGCTTACAGGCTGAGGCCTGACCAGACTGGGACTCTGAGAGGGGTGCTCAGACTGAGAAGGGCAACAGGAGCCTCGAGGAGACACAACTGCCCCAAGACCAGGCTTCAGGACTCTTTATCTGCCAGCTGGGGGGGTCCCGTGCACAGGGAGAGAGCACAGACTCAGTCAGAGACGGGCCAGTCATGGTGGGGAGAAGATGAGGAGACATGTCTCCACTGGGCTCTGTCTCACTGCCCCCCTCCTTGTCCTGTTTAAGAGAAGAGTGTCATTGATCTCTTTCTTTGTGATATTCTGTGCACTGCTTTGGAAAGGGACAGGTGTGTTAAAGAGGACTTAGTTAATGGGTTTTAAAAGCTAGAGACACCCAGCAGAACACTTCCAATCCTCAACTCTCCAGTAATCAATCAGCCCTGCACTCTGTGAGCAACCACAGGCTGGACCCTTCCTTCCCACTACTGCCACAGGGCTTGCATCCATCCTTAGGATGTCACTTGGAACCTTTTCCTCTTGCATTCATGTTCCCATGGGAAGGGACATTAACCACTGTGGCACCTTCCCTACCTCAGTCAGATTGGGAATAGAAAGTGGCTGAAAAGCTTAGTGCTGGCCTCACTTCTCTCCTGGCCCAGGCTTTCTTGGTGGGGATGAGGAGTGTGGCTGAGAATCAGGACACTCACCCATCCTATACCCTGATCCACATTGTGTGGTCTCCATGTGATATCTGCTTTGTTGGTTATCAAGGTTTCTAGACCCATGACTGAAGAAAGCGGGTGAACTTTGGTCTCATCCATGACTTGGTCACACAACCCCAACTATGTCTACAAGACAGATAAAGAGGTGACCTCACACTTGCTCAGAGGCCGGGCCTGGCTTCCCCAGGCTGTTCAGTCTTTGAGCCAGGTTCTCATGTATCCCAGGCTAGACATCAATTCCTTATGCAGGGGAGGATGACCTTAAGCTCCTGACTTCCCTGCTTTCGTTTACCTCACAAATTTTGGGATTACTTGCAGACACCACCATATCACATCTTATGTGGTACTAGGGATTGAACCCAGGACCTTACGCATGGTAGGCAAACGCTCTCCCGGCTGAGCTGTGGTCTTAGCCCCTGTGCTGCTCTTTTAATTCCCTTTCCTCTCAACTAGAGAGTCTTGTTGGCCATGCTGCTTGAACAGAAGATGTATGTGGATCCTGGCTCTGGGGGACTGGTGGTTACAGGGCAATGTATTAAATCATAGTGTAGGGTTAGGGCATTTTGTAAGACCACTCTTCAATCTGAGGAAAGAAAGGGAGGCCTGGGGGAAGAGATAAAGAGAGCCGGAACTTCAGAGTAGCATGCTAATGGTTCAGGGACCAGATGTCATCAACGGTCCGAAAGAAAAAATGAGCTGGATTTTCCCTAATATCTCCCTTCTCCTGGACGTTAATAATGTGATATTGATAGGTTACTCTCTGTCTATGAGACAACTAAACTGGTTTGTCCACACGTCTCTGTTGGACTCTTTCGTTTTGTGATTGACTTCGGGTTAAGAACAAAGGGACACACAGACCCCCTTCCATAAATCATCAGCCTTCTTGCTGCTGTAGAACTAATTATGCTGACACCCCCATCTTTTACAGCACATTTATTAGTGGCGGCTGTGCAAGGGGATGAGGGTGGCGGGGAAGGAACACGGAGAGCCTTTGTCGCCGTCCCACACGAGGCCATCAATCTTCGAGGGACAAGGAAGCGGGAGATGTCATCCTTCCAGAAGGGATGGGATAAAAGATGTGCTGCCGAGACAGCTGATTATTAGGTATTTGCATATGAGAACTCACAATTTGTACCCATCACGCCTGCCTCTGCCTCGCCTGCTGGCACTCCCCTCTAAGTGCATTTTCGGTAAGTCCCAGGCTGACGGAGAACACTAGAGCCTGGCCAAGGTCTGCTATGAGTGTGAATGTGCTCAGCTGGGGCTCTACACCGGGAAGGGTCTGTGCTCTCCTGCCAGAGTGCAGGGCAGATACAGCAAGCATAAGGTCTCCTCCTCCGTGATTACACAATCCTCGAGTTCCTCTATTGGGGGACCCAATAGCAAAGGGTTTTATTCAGATGCAAAAGCACAAGGCACACACACCAATGGGACCAAGAGGCATGGGTGTGGGGACTTGAGAGCCCTGAGTGATTTCTGAGATGTCCTCTAATGGGTCTTGGAAGAAAAGATGTTGGTTTCTAGAAGCATGGGTTTGGTGGTGTTCTGCTCTGATAAACTCTTAATTGGTACCTGAGAACTTGGGCCTCCTGTGCAGATGTGGGTTGCATATCCCATGATTTTAATCATATGCACAGCATTTGTGCATAGGAACAATATGGCATCCTAGTGTTGCTTCTGTGACATGGTACCAGGGCAAAAAGCAAGTTAAGGGGGAAATGGGTTGTTTTACATTACAGTTCCAGATCACGGTCAATTATCCAATTATCAAGAAGGAGTCAAGGCAGGAACCCGAAACAGCTGGCCACAACCACTGTCAGGAACATAGGGCGGGGGGAGAGAGAACACAGATATATGCATAGCTTATATTCAGTTTAATTTCCCTACTATTGTACAGTCCAGAGCCAAGGGAATGGTGCTGCCCTCAGTGGGCTGTGTCTCCCTACATCAAGTGACATGATCTAGACAATTGCCCATAGGACAACCTGATATAGTCATTGAGACCCTCTTCCCAGGTAATTCTAGACTGTGTCAAGTCAACAGTGAGTACAGATTGTCATGGATGGCAAATAGAGGTTGTTCCTAAAGGGTCACTCTGAGTGGTCTTAGGCTCATGTACTCCACACCTGCTCAGGTTGGATGGGCTCATTGCTTCTAGTTCCAGTGTGTGTTTGATGATGAAGTAATAAGAAAAGAGGCTTCTAGAGTGGGGTCCGTAGCCTGCTTTGTCTGGAAAGAGATGTGTGTGCCTCAAACTAGGGGCTCCTGGGTTGTAAGCAATTTCTACACTTGCTTGCCTCAAGAATTCCCTCAGTGTGGACTCTGTCCAGAAGCTCCCAGGAACATGGGAGATTTGGGTGGGAGATTATTTCAGATCTTCTACTGATGTGTTGACTGGGAGACCCCAGGTGGGTTAAGGTGGTGATTTGTGCTTCAACACATCCACTGGTGACTTTTATGCTCACAAAGGTATGAGCACTTCTTATTCCAAGTAGAGACCTCAAAACAGGAGCCAGAAGACTCTTCACAGAAGAAATTCCCTGGGAGACAGGCTCAGGAGCAGTCTGTCTCACACAGAACATCCTCTCTCAACCTCCCCTCACCTTCTGTCTCTCTGTCTCCCCCCTCCCCAAGTGGATTGGCTCAGCTTATGGACAAGCTCAGAGACATATGCTGAGTGTCAGGAAGAGATTGGATGATGCTCAGCTCACTCAACTCTCTCTAGTATTACCATGGTGTAGTTTGGTTTACTTCCTTGCAAGGTCTTGGGGAGTCAACCGAGCTATCATGCAGTCGGTAAAAGGGTCTAAAGAAAACCTTTGTTGTACCATTCCTAAAATGAGGAAACATCATCACGTAAGTCGAGAGACTCTTTCTCCCTTGGCTGTTCACATTCCAGTGCATGTGAACTCCCAGGATGCCTTTCAGATGGCTGTGGGGATGTTTAATAGGTGTTGACAAAGAAGCCAAGAGTAGCAGCACACAGCTTCCGGAGTCACCGAGGTGGCGGTCACCATCTCCATCACTGGCATGGTGCCCGTGATAGCATCTTTCTTGAATGCTCGTCAACGATGATGGCAACCTTGAGTGAAGGGATCCCCTGGGGAGGCTTCCTGCTATGGAACAATTGGTTCTTTCATAAAGCATAAGTTTTGATTGCTTCGCTGGGCTTGTGTGGGAAACTTTAGGCAGCCTTAAAAAGAGAACATAAAATACTAGTCAGCCCCCCACCGTCCACCAGCTTTGAACTGCGGATGTTGGCAAAACTTCCTTGAGGTGTCACATCTCACTGGAGAGGAGGAAACTGAACCCTGCTACTAGAAGTTAGAGGGGATGCAGAGGGGTCTAGAGTACTGTAGAGAGGTCCCTTCCCCAGTGCCACGGCAGAAATGTTTGGACACCCCCATTTGAAGGACAGCATTCTCCATGTGAGCACCTACAGCAAAGACCACTCCCCTATACGCCAGGAATTCACAATCTTGGCCAGAATGAGCTGCCAAGAGCCAGAGTCAGCAGGACCAACAGTGTCTGACTTCCTCTCCCAAGAGACTGAACAGAGGGCTGATCACAGACCAGGAAAAACCCTGGCGGGGAACACTTACAAAGTAGAAAACAGAACTTCAGGAAATGCACAAAGCAACGGATAGACTCTGGCAAAGAGCCAAACAGAATGGTCTAAGCTGAGAAGGGTATTAACTGTAACAAAAAGCCCAGGCACATGCTAAAAGGCAGAAACGGAGATGTCGCGCATGGTACCAGGGGAGGAAAGAACCTACCTGTGAATCCTACATGCCGAAATAACTGGCCTGGCAAGATACACCCACTGGTGTAATGGCGGCTTGCTGCTGTGGGAATAGCCAGCCACCTTTTGGTTGAATTCAAGATTGGTTGATCCACAAGATGAAACCCCTACCTAGTATCCATGACTAGATTTGATGTAGGCCTTGGGGTAAACTCCTCCTCCTCTACTGAAATTACATAGAAATAAACTGGCTTACACATTCTTATCTTATACTCATAGAGTAATACATCTATCAAACCTGCTTCAGAATGGTTTTTTGTTTGCTTGCTTCTTTGTTTTGTTTTGGTTTTTTTGTTTGTTTTTTTAAAGTAGACCCGCAACTGGTCAAAATGGACAAGAGACCGCTGAATGCTCAGCCCTAAACAGTGTGTCTTCCAAGGAAGACACATCCATCTTCCCGAGGCTCTGGGATTATTCTGAAAGCCCAGGTGGTTAAGTAACTACAAAGAAACAATGTTGCATCTTCCAGGACACAATAAAGCCATTTTTTTTTTTTTTTTGTGCATATGAATTTACATTCCTTAAAGAAACTTCAAGAAGACCTGGGCAAGCTCAAGCAAGACCAAATCCCAGCATGGAGAAGGGAGGTGGGCACAAAGTCTCACCTCCAAGCTGAGCAGATACTGGCAATTGATAGCTGCTGGAAGAGGGAAAGTTGTTTTTTTCTGTAAACATGAAGCCCTGGGTGCTTTCGTCACACTCCTGTGGAAGGTTACACTTCCAAGAACATATAGACAGCACCAACTGCACTTGATGGGTTTTTAAAACAGAGGACACAGAAGTGGTTGAGTAGGGAAGGAATGGATCTGGGAGGAGTCTGGGGAGAAGGAGAATATAATCAAAATACATTGTATAAAATTCTCAAGGAAATAATAATAGCATTAATAATTAATAATAATAATAAATAGAAGAATAAGAAAGAAACCAAAAAGAAAAAAATTAAAAAGCAAACTGGATCTAACTGGAAAAAGTGGTAAGCTGGAAAGTTGACTTCAATTGACAACCCATAATACACCTTATCGAATTACAGAGGGCAGAAAAAGCTGGAGGATGGGGAGGAGAGCTGAGGAGAGCTGTGACATGCTGTCTCTGGAAATGGCGCGACTGTTGTGAACTCACAATAGTTGTGGTGACCCAAGCACATTCAGGCTGTGAAGCCCCAGAGCAGATAAGGGAGAGGTTCTGAGGCTCCACCCTTTAAGGGAGGGGCTCCGAGGCTCCATCTTTCAAGGCAGGGTCTCTGAGGCTCCACCCCTTAACAGAGGGGCTCCAAGGCTCCACCCCTAGTTTGTGCACTTGGCCTCCATGATGTGGGCAGCTGAGCAAGGTTGATCTTGTTAGTGTTTGTGTGAGAGAAAGCAAGATTTGAAGCTTATGATATCTGCTGTCTCTGAAAATTTTTGTTTTCAAATGGTCACTTGTTTAGTTCTCATGATGCTCTCTGGTATATAAGCTGTTATCTTTACAGGTAGCTCTACTGAGAAATGGGATGAGCTGACAAGTACAAACTTTCAAATCTTGAAAACGAAGCCATCCATTAGGACATCTGACACGGGATGGCAAGATGGCTCAATCAGGCTCTACACACCTGAGGACATGAGTCTGACCCCTTAGAGCCTGGGTAAAAAGCCAGACGTGGAAGTAGACACCTGTCATCTCAGCCCTAGGAAGGCAGAGATAGGAGCTCACAGCAAGTTTGGCAGGCTCCAGCTTCAGTGATAGACCCTGCCTCAAAGATAAATCAGAGAGTGACTGAGAAAGAAATCTGTACCAACATCTAGTCTTCATATGCATATGATGTAGAGTGAAAAATTATAAAGACCATTTTATAAAATATATACAGGCTTTTTCTTTACCCCTAGACCTGAGCAAAAAGAATGCAGGTTCCAGAAAACGGAACTGAATGTAAGATTTCAGGCCTTCACTGCCCTGGGATACATTCTAGGAAGAGTACATTATCCCTGAGTCAGAGGACACTTGCTAGATTAACATTCCTCAAGCCTCAAGGAAGAAAACCCACCTGTGGGTGGGGAAGGCCCAAAGCAAGAAGACACATTCCTGACCACAGAGAAAGATGCAAGTCATCTGGGTGGTTCCAAGAACTAGCTGACTTTCTTGGTTCTTGGTTACCCCTTTCTTGGTTACCCCTTTCTTGGTTCTTGGTTCTTGGTTACCCCTCCCCCCCTTGAGGTCTTCCCAGTGTTACAGCCTGCTGATGTTCAAAATTTATAAAACAACCAATCATGTATAACCGTGAAAAAATTCCTCCCTTTCCCCACCCCTTGCTATAAAAAAGCCCCTCAGCTTGTTGGCCTTTTGTCAAATTTTGTTCCTGCATGGACAAGCAGTTTGACCGTTGGCTAGCCAACTCTCCCCAATAAACCTCTGCTGATTGCATCCAGGTATGATGTCTTGTGATTTTTGGGTGGCCGTGATTTCCTGAGACTTGAGTAAGTGTCTCTCGAGTTTGGGGGTCTTCGATATGCATAAACACATACAGATGGGTACACGCTACATGCATGAACATTCACATGAATGGGATAACAAAACTAACCCTACAAATGACTAAAGCTAAGAAGAGAGAAACACAGAACACCCACGGGCACAATAATTGTAAATTAACTTAACTTGGCAATACCTGCAAAAGAAAAAGAAAGAAAGAAAGAAAGAAAGAAAGAAAGAAAGAAAGAAAGAGAAAGAAAAGGAAAAGGAAAAAAAAAGAAAAGAAACAACTGTGCAACCTCCCATTGCACAAGGAATCCAGCTGTATTTGGAAGAAGGATAGACACATCTAGACATAAAGAGATGGCAGAAAGTAGGCTATGTAATTAACCACTTATTGCAGGATCGGTGTGCTAATATCAGGCAAAAATAGGCTGCACTACAAAAAAAAAAAGAGGAGTCATTAGCAGGGAACGCCGGTGTGGTATGATTTATGGGTCAATTTCCAAGGAAGACACAATTCCAATCTGTATTCGCCTAATAGAATTGTCTCAAAATATGTAAAGCATTGTCTGATAGAGTTACAGGAGAGAATGATGAGCTCCCCGTCCCGCTGGGAGGTTTCGCATTCTGTCTCTCAATAATGGATAAAGCAAGCAGAGTTTCTTCCTAAGGATGTAGGAGAATTCAACAACCTCGCTGCCAGGTATGATGGGAGCCTGTAACCTGCAAATGGAGGCTGGGGTGCTTGCTCTTCAAGCATGCAGACATTTACAAACGTTAGTCCCTCGGTACAGGAAGCCCCAAGAAGCCCTTTCCCTATCAAATGTTTGAGCATGACACCCGGGACCATCTGCTGGGAAAGTAAGGAACATATTTACAATATGTGTTAAAGCCAGGGTTTTAATTTGCCAGGGTCCTTTTTTATTTTTATTTTAATTTTTTTTTCTGATTTTTTTTTTAAAAGGAGACCAGAGAAAAGTCCTGGGTGTCAGGAGGAGGGGAATGTGTCAACCGAGCTTTAAGAAGAGACCTGGTTTCATTCTGAACGAGGCAGGGCTGGAACTCTCAGTTGTAGGAAGCTCCATACAGTAGGAAGCAGAGGGAAGCGGATTTGCTCTGGCCCCTCGTGCAAAATCGCTTTTGAAGTTGAAAATAAAAGAAATCCTAGCACCGTGCTTGGTTAGAAAAAGCCACAATGTGGAGGGTGAGGGCCCAAGATCTGACTTTGCCATCTTTACCATTGGTGAGCTAGGCCCTTAGCTAACTGGAGCCCACACATCCCTCTACAGGTTTTATTTGGTGTCTTAGTTCCTTTTAGTTTGCTGGGTCAAAACACCCTGAAAAGGCAACCTAGAGGACTAAGAACTTACTTGGCTCACAGTTTAAGGTTACTGTTTCAGCTTGGACGGAAGGCGGAAGTCGAGGCAGAAAGAGTGGGAGGAGCCTCCATCGAGAAGCAGGGAGAGGAAAGCAGATGCTTCTCTGGTTGCCTCTTTTCTATTCAGCCCAGGAACCAAGCCCAGAGAAGTGGTACTGCCACCCTCCTTTAGGGTGGACTTTTCAGTGTTAATTAAACCAGTTAAGATGATGTCTCCTAGGCACGCCTGGAGGTTAACTGTTCTCGTTAGATTTTGCTCACCTTGACACAACCTAGAACAGTCTGGGAATCCCAGCTGAGAAAATGCTTCCATCAGATCGGCATATGGCAAGACTTTGGGGCATTATTATTGTTGTGTTAGAAGGCAGCTCGTATCTGGACAGATTACACCAGGCCAGCACAGCTCCACGAGAAGAGGTTTATTGGAGGTAAGTGGGAAGAGAAGAAGACGGAGGGGGTGAAGAAGAGGGTGAGGAGAAGGAGGAGGAGAAAAAGAAGTGGCGAAGCCTTTCCCTTTTATTTGGGCCGTGACATAATCACGTGCACAGGTGAGGCATCGCACAGGTAAAGCATGGTGAGGTGCAAGCTGGGAATGTGTGGCAGTTGCCATGGCAACCCTTGCCACCTAGGGGTGACATCATTGCTAGATTCTGAAGTGATCATAAAGCTGGTTTCTGATGCCTACAATTTATTATTATTATTATTATTATTATTATTATTATTATTATTATTATTATTCGGTGGGGAAAGGCACAGCCCACTGTGGGCTGTTCCACTATTATGAAGATTATCCTAGTATGTCTAAGAACATGGCTAAACAAGCCACTGGGAGCAAGCCACTGAGCAGTGTTCCTTCAGAGCCATTGCCCTGTTCCTGCCTCCAGGTTCCTGCTCTGGCTTCTTCCCTCAGTGATGCCCTGTGAGCTGTAAATTGAAATGAACCCTTTCCTTCCCAGATGGCTGTTGAACATCATGTTCATTGCAGCAAGAGAAAGCAAATCAGGACACAGACCTAATCTAACTGGCCCCTCATACATGCATGCGGAGTCCTGACCCCTAGACAGTCCCAGTTCCAATCACACTGGTGACACTGGCCATCATGGCTGGGCATGACAGGGAAGCTCCCCTTTGTCAGGGTGTTTCAAGTCTGGAACAAGCTTCTGCTTAACTCAAAGAAGTGAGGCTGAGCCCAAAGATGTTCATGTTACTGAGTTGGCCTGGAGACATTTGGGGTCTTTGGACAGCGGAGGTGGAGTCTACAGGGTGGTGGTGGTGGTGGTGGTGACAGCAGTGACAGCAACTGACCTGAGCCCAGAACACACAAACTGAGTGTGGGACTCAAGCATTACTTTTGTCAGCTCATTTAGATCTCACTATGGCTCTACCAAGACGGTGGCAACGTTACTCTCTTCAGATGGGGGAATTCATTGATGAAACTCTCAGCAGACTGCTGATGAGAATATCCATCCTTGCTCAGCTCTGCAAATGAACATGTCCAGGGGACAAGGCCACTCTACTGACAAGTGAGCAAGGCACGAGCACTTGTGCCATACGATATAGCCCCTGGTCTTCTATTCCTCTTCTTATTAAATAAAAAATGTGAATGTTTGTGTGTACATGTTCATATTCATGTGTATGAGAGCATATATGTGTGTCTGAGCATATGTGTTATCCTTATTAAATAAAAAGTGCAAATATTTGTATGTACATGTTCATACGCAGGTGTGTGAGCATGTGTGTTACTCTTTTAAATAAAAAATGTGAATGTGTGTACATGTTCATATGCATGTGTGTGAGCATGTATGTGTATAAACATGTGTGTGTGAGCATGTGTGTTACTCTTTTAAATAAAAAATGTGAATGTGTGTACATGTTCATATGCATGTGTGTGAGCATGTATGTGTATAAACATGTGTGTTAGCATGTGTTACTCTTATTAAATAAAAAGTGTGAATGTATGTATGTGATCATTTTCATGTGTGTATGAGCATATATGTGTGAGCATGTGTGTTATTCTTATTAAATGAAAGTAAATGAATTAAATGAATATGTGTACATGTTCGTATGCATGTGTGTGAGTATGTATGCATGTGAACATGTGTGTGAGCATGTGTGTGAGCATGTATGTGTATAAACATGTGTGTGTTAGCATGTCTGTTACTCTTCTTATTAAATAATAATTGTTAATGTTTGTGGGTACATGCTCATATGCATGTGTGTGAGCATGTGTGTGAGCATGTATGTGTATAAACATGTGTGTGTTAGCATGTGTGTTACTCTTATTAAATAAATGTGTGAATGTTTGTGGGTACATGCTCATATGCATGTGTGTGAGCATGTATGTATGTGTGAGCATCTGTGTTCTCTTCTTATTAAATAAAAACTGAATGCTTGTGTGTACATGTTCATATGCTTGTGTGTGTGTGTGTGTGTGTGAACATGTATACAGGTAAAATGTCAAGTGTCTTCCTTGATCTCTTGTCACCTTATTTTTTTGAGATGAAATCTTTCACTGAACCTTAAGCTTCCAGACTGTGTAGGCTGATCAGCGAAAGACCTTTTCGCCCTTGCCTCCTCAGCACCGAATCAGGGGTGTACACGATCACACCTGCCTTTTTATGTGGATTCTGGGGACTTAATTCCAGGTCCTCATATTTGTGCAGCAAGCATTTTACCAGCTGTGCCATCTCCCCAGACCTCAATGCCATTTACTGTAATGAGTGAAGTGAGCTGATGGTGTGCCCTCATTCAGGTCTCCTAGGTTACCACGTAACCTGGACCACTGTGGAAGGCACACAGGGCAGAAGTCCTGATCCATTTGGGGTTTTCCAGAGTGGCGGGAGAGTTGGGTAAAAGTCTTAGCAATGACAAATGCAGAGTGTCGAGTGCTTCATCTGCACGCAGGCAAAGATGTCTGTTCCCCCAAGACACCTGGGTGTCTCTGAGTAAGTATCCACAGGGTAAAATTATGCCATGCGGGCAAACTTACCTACCTTCAACCTCGACTATCGGACCATTCACTGGCTGCTCACCAGAGACTCAGGAGTGGAATTCTTACCCTGTGGAGTACTGGATCAGGGATAAGATTCCTTTTAGTCGTTTGGACTTGAATTTGAGCTACAGAACCTCACAACCTGTTTCACATCCTAGAACTCACCATATCTATGACCACTGAGACATTCCAGGACTCAAGAAAACCACAAGTGAGTGAGCCTCCTCCCTCCACCATGTCAGAGCTTCCCCTGCATTCTACGCTCCCGATGGATACATCAGTACATGCCCCACCCTGGGACCTCATAGGGCCCTTTGGCTGCCATGAGGGCACAAACCAGACTTGGAGTCATTCCAGTACCTCTGCTCCCGAGCAGCCGTTGAAGGAGAAGTTGTTGATGGATCAATAGCAGTGAGTGCCTCTTATTCCACAGCAGGAATTCCAGGGATACAAACACATCTCAGATTAAAGAACACGTGTTAGAGCATGAAGTAGCTTATCACAACCATTCACTGTCTTCAGCGCAGACAGGATGACAGGAGAACTAGGCAGGGGTCACAGGGGGTGCATTTCACCATCAAAAGCTTTATCGACTGGAGTCCATTATGACAACCCTGGAGTGAAAAGGTGGACGGGCTCTGAAGCATTAGTGAGCTTCCCAAATACAAGGAAATTGATCCGTGACAAATTAATCCTGGCAGCTTTCATTTTCGATTTCCTTTCCGATTATACGGAACCATTAAAATGAACCCAAATAGAAAGGAATGAGATGGGACAGCGAGAGAGGTACACCGTGCATCGATTCCTTTTAAACATAGTTGAAGAGTGGATTTAATTTAACTAAATGGTAGTAGCCATATTGATGTAGTAATCATACTACTTCTGGGGACACTGCTACTCAGGGCTCCTTGGCAGACCCTGTCCTAGGCCTGAGTTCTCGCTTCTCACAAAGAGATGGGCACCAGAGTGTAGCATTCACAGTGGACCCTGCAGAGTGCGTCTCAGCCAATGAGACCAGCCGCTAGGTTGGCTGCTAAGAAGCACCATTCAGGTTATCCAACAGGAGGGGGACTTGGGTGAAAGAGCAGGGGGGCTGTGCTCTGACTGTGCCCCCAAGTTCATGTGTTGGATGTGGACCCCCCAAGGCATCCATGTTGAGAGGCGGAGCCTCTAAGTAAAGATTGTCCCACACTGGTTCAGACCCCCAAGATTGTGTGAGCACGCTCTGTGACAGTTTGGATGTGAAATGTCACCAACAGTCTCATGGGTTTGAGCATCAGTCCCTAGCTTGTGGCATTGTCTGGAAAGGTTGTGGGACCTTTAGGGAGTGGAGGCTTGATAGAGGAAATGAGTCACTGAGAGTGGCTTTGGGGTTAAAACCAGGTCCACTTCCTGTTCATTTTACAGTTCTCTGATTGTGGGTGGACCAACCTCCATGCTCCCCCTGGCCTCCTCCTGAACACTGGGCAGATCTCATGTCTCATATGCCTCCTGGCCCCTCTTCAATCATCAGAGGCACATCATCTTGTGTTACTGATGCAAAGGTTATGACCCTGTGCCATGGCCTCTTTAGGGCTTAGAGCCCTGCAGCTGGTTGAGTATTTATTTCTAGGACTTAGCAGGTCTCAGTATTCAACCTCAGGGAGAGACACACTGCCGCTCCTCTGAACTAACCCTTTAGGCTCAGCCCAGACGCTGCACCTCCACCCTTCACCTCACTGGAGAATGGAGATGAGGAGGGGCATAGAACCTGGGCTACCAGGTTTACAGAGGGGTACACTGGGCAAGTGCCTCTGTCCCTCCAGCCTTCCTGCCTGTGTCCTCGGGCCCTGCTGTATAATGTGTCTTACCTGATGTCCTCCAGCTTCTGCCTTCCTCTCCTGGTGTGGCACCTGGAGAAGAGCTGTTCCCACCACAGGAGCTTCTCTCCAGGATGGTCTCACAGCCTCCTGGCTGCTCTCTGTGTGTCCTGGCATGCTCTCAGCCATGTGAATTTCTTCTTACTTTCTCTTCTCCCTCCCAGGCTGGCTTCCTTCTGAGTCTAAAGCCCCTTTAGGATTTCCTATGTTGTACACCAAGATAACTGAATCTGAGAAGTTCCTAGAACCCAAGGAACCTGCACATTCTGGCCTCCCCACTTCAGACCTGTTAAAGTCCAGGCAGGTATGTACCAAGCTCCAGAAATCAAAAAGACTAGCCACGCCCCATCAAAACAGCAGTCCTCACAGGCCTCCTAGATTATGTGTGCCCAGAAAATGCCACTTTGAGATCCACTTGTCCTCTCTGTCCCAAGGAAACCACAGAGTACGATGACAGGGACTTTTCTAGAACCCAGCTCCACAGTAAACATGTCTCTTCTGGTGTCCGTTCAACTCTACAATCTACCATTAACGGAAGCAGATCTGAAGTAACAAGAGGGCCTTGTGCCCTGGGCATGGCAGGGCTGTGCGGCACTGAGGCGTGCCTGGAAGAGGTGTGGAGGGAAGTTTTGTCTCTGAGTCTCTGGAGAAGAAGAGATTTTTGGGCATTGAGATGACCCAGTCTTTGTTCCTGAGACTACCAGAGGCAGTCAATTCAAGCAAAACTTCTCCAGAAACAATTAGATCAGGGGAGCACTGAGTGGTCCCCGGCCACAGCCTCATGCCTGGGAACAGCCTGTCACGGAGTCCAGATGACGTGCTGTCTTTCCCATACCAGAGTGAAAATGAGCTTTAATCACTAAACCCCTTAACATTAATCACCACCATCAGTGAGTCGGGCGCTGCCAACACTGCGCTCATTCTCGATTCCGTATGTTAAATAAATGAATATCACAGGTAGAAAACGCCTCCGTCGGTGCCAGCCCCTTACTAGGAGGAGCAACTGGCTTTACTCTGCTCTCTAGTGTGGCTGCGGGGTCCCCATAGCTGCCAAGCCCAGGTGGGAGGGGCTGCAGAGGGCGGAGGTGGGAGGGGCTGCAGGGGCGCAGGTGGGAGGGGCTGCAGAGGGCGGAGGTGGGAGGGGCTGCAGGGGCGCAGGTGGGAGGGGCTGCAGGGGCGCAGGTGGGAGGGGCTGCAGGGCCGCAGGTGGGAGGGGCTGCAGGGGCGCAGGTGGGAGGGGCTGCAGGGTCTCCATAGCTGCCAAACCCAGGTGGGAG
The DNA here is from genome assembly GCF_011762505.2 of Arvicanthis niloticus. Taxonomy (NCBI): domain Eukaryota; kingdom Metazoa; phylum Chordata; class Mammalia; order Rodentia; family Muridae; genus Arvicanthis; species Arvicanthis niloticus. The sequence continues at coordinate 3,045,029 of NC_047662.1, forward strand.
AGGCTTCAGGGGGACCCAAGTTGAGCCAATCCTGCGTGTGTTTCCAGATTAACTAAAGATTGCAGGAGAAGCCACACCTCTCCCAGAGGACATCTGGGAGTCCTTGGGCCCTTAGTGGACACACAAGGGCGAATACAGCAATCCTATCATCGCTGGGATCCGGAGCTCCGCACTCTCAGCAATGCTTTCAGCTAGAGCCCTAGCCGTTAGCCTCGTCTCCTAGGGAAACTGAGGCCTGGTGAACATAGAGCCTTTGAAGAGGATTGAGGAGCTAGCTGGGCTCTTGTTCTGTTTTTAGGACAAACGAAATTGTCTGTGTGAGCTGCTGACCTGCCTGGGCCCTTCACAGCCACGCAATAGAGATGGGGAAAAAAGGGCGATTTTCTTTCTGTGTGTTTTTATATTAAAGTAATCAGACAGCACTGTGTCCAAGCAGTTGCTTACCCACAGGGAGAGGCAAAGATCAATATTAATACCGGGACTCCTACGCAGCAATCTCTCCTCGATGTCAGGCAAGGCTCTGTTCTAGAGCCTTTCTGTACATGGGGCACATTCTAACCCAGCGCTTTTCTCCCTGCTCTCTGGCTGTCTTTCCACCAGTCTCTCTGTCTGTCTGTCTGTCTGTCTGTCTGTCTGTCTCGATGTGTTTCTCTCCTTGTCTCCATGGTTCCCCATTTCTGCATCTCTGTCTCTGTCAGTCTCTATCTGTCTCTCCTTGTTCTCTTTGTCTGTCTTTTTATTTTTTGCTTTCCCCCATACCCCCCTTCCCTGTATCATTTCCCTGAGCCCTTTCTCCCCTCTCTGTCTCTGTCTCCCTGAGTCTTTTCTGAAACCCCACATGCTTCAGAAGGATGCCTGGCCCAGTGCACAGTAACCATGTTGGTATTCTCTGTGGAATTCCAAGCCCTTCCCTTGGATCCCCTTGAAAAGGAGAGGTTAGGTGATCCCACATAGAAAGAGCTGTTGAGTCCCGGACCCTTGTCTGCTCATCTGATGTCAGCGGCACCACCACCAGGGTTCACACCTTGGCTCAGTGTGAGACCATGCTGAATCTGCTCCTGGCGTGGCTTTGCCATTGAGCAAAGGGGCCAATGGGGCTGGTGGTTCCCAGAGTTAGTGCCTTCTTACGGGCAGTGTCTGTGAGCTATAGCAGCAAGACCACTGCTCTCTTCCTAAATCCTTGCCCAGATGTCAGCTTCTATTCACCAAACAAACAAGCACACCACCCCTTAAACTGCATTCTGCCACTTACTTCTAATCTTGGGATGGGGTTCAGCTCAGGGCTCCATTGGCAGAACTCACCTGGTCAACATTTTTGCTCACCATGACAAGTCTATAACCACGGAGGTATAGGGATCTGGATCCATGGTGGTCCCTGGCTGCCCTGCCCTAATCTGAAAACTGAGATGCTGCCTACTGTAGCTGTGGGATCTGCCTGGGGTAGAGAACGTGTGTCGATTGACTGTGCGTAGGTGCCGGAAACAGTAGGAACTGGACAGCTGTCAGTAACAATGACAGTGATCATTATCACCTTTTATAAATAGCCACACTCTTGGATTTTTCATCCCGTCTCCACTGCTCACTTTTGTCATCATAAAGGTATTTACCCTGGGCCGCTGTCACCAGCTTGATGAGCACGGAGAGCAGGGATCCTTCTAAGCTTTCTTAGGAAGCAAAGCCTTTCCCTGAGAGTCCCCATGGAGATCATGGATAAGCCACACCACACTACTGTGTGTGTGTGTGTGTGTGTGTGTGTGTGTGTGTGTGTGTGTGTTGTGGTTTAACGTCATTACAGATTTGATGGTTAGTCTACTTTGTCAGGAGGATTAGATTTAGAGTCATTATGGAAACATACCCCTGGTATGTCCATGAGGATGATTCCTGGAAGTTTAAATGAGGAGAAAAAACCTTCCCTGGATGTAAATACCAGCATCCTGTGTGAGAAAAGGAAAGGGGGGAAGCCAGGCAATGTCAGTGTTCATCTCTAATGTGATGGCACTAGGCATGGCTTCCCCAGCATGATGGATGTTGTCTTCACAACCCATGAGCCAAAACACCCTCTTATGGGCGGAGATGGCTGACTCAACAGTTAAGAGTACAGTTGCTACTATTGCAGAAGACCCAGGTTCAATTCCCAACACCCTCATGGTGGCTTACATCAGCCTATAACTCCAGCTCCTGGGGATCCAACATCGTTTTTTTGGCCTCCATGGATACTACATGCACAGGATGTACAAACATACAGCAGGCAAAAGACACAGAAAAACAAACATAAAGTCCCCTTCCTTCCTCTAGTTACTTTTTTTGTATCAGTTACTTTGTAACAACAACAAGTAGCTAATACAGTATTTAATTAATCTTAAGGTAAAGTCAACAAGAACAAGAGAATTAAAATTGAAACTAAGTATACAGTCAAGGAAAACACAGCTTTTGTGTTGTCTTGATAGTTAATACTTTGGTGGCAAAAGGTTTGCTTCCTCTAGGTGGGAGTTTATAAATGACCTACTTGAGGGATGCTGTTCTCAGACTAGTCTTCATTTAGACAGAATCAGGAGCTCAAAAGAACTCTAGTTTTATACTGGTTAGACTTAACTGTAAACTAGATACAGCTTAGAGGCATCTGAGAAGGAAAACCTCTATGGAGAGATTGCCCATATCAGATTAGCTTGTAGGGATGCCTGTGAGAGGTTGTCTTGATTGTTTATTGGTATGGAAGGGTCCAGCCTACTGTGGGTGTTATCATTCCCTAGGCATGTGGGCCTGGATAAGAAAGGAGCCTGTATGCCAACAAGTCTCATTTCTCCATAGTTTCTGCTTCAGTCTTGCTTGAGTTTCTGCCCCTGACTTGCCTCAGTGATGGATTGTGATCTGAAAATGGAAGCCAAGCAAACCCTGTTCTTCCCTAAATTGCTTTTGGACACAGTGTTTTACCACCACAACAGACATCAAATTAGAACAGGCTTCAAAGTTGGGCCACAAAGATATAATGGCTCACGAGCCTTACCAAAATTTGTTTTAAATCAAGGACTTGGGGCATAGCTCAGTGACACAATCTTGCCCAGCATCCATGAGGCCCTGGGTTTAATCCTCAATGTTACAAATCAAAGAGACAAATCCTAAACCAGGCAAGACACACCTGAAGTAGAAACTTATGGTTTCTTTGAAAAGTCAGTTATGTCAAATGATGTTTTGCTGGGGCATGTAGGTAAAAGTATGTTTTGCTATAGCAGACATGTGAAAGGACGCATGATGTTTAGAAAGACTATAAACATGACCCCACAGACAGTGGGAGCTGGTGCACTGGTTTGCCTTGCTCGGCCTCCCTAGTCTTCGCTGACAACAGGCATGTATTGTTTGCCTTTCGTCGCGTTGTTGAGCTTCACTTGTGGTGACTCCATAGAGATAAACTCGCCAAAGAACTTCTCATGAAGTTCCTGTTGTTTCTTGCTGTTTCCACAGATTTGGGTGATTGGTGAGCCTTGCAATTTCCTCTGGATTGAATGCTCTTGCTGATTTGTGTGTGGTGTCTGCCGAGTGGACTGGACTGCAGTAGCTGATTCATGTTTGGTGTTTGCTAGTGGACTGGACTGAGAACAATGAAGACTGTAATTGCCCCAAAGAACTATTTCTAAGCGCTTGCCCCATAGCCTAATAATGTTTTGTTTTCCCACTATCTCTGATAGGCAGTGGGCTAGAGGGGGGAGGTTGAACCTTTATTAAAGTAGACTGTAAAAAATATATATACCCGCACAAGCCCTCAATTCTCACGCCCAGCGTCATAGCCAAACACACCCAACAGTGAGCATCTGTGGGTGACAAGATCCAGGTGTCCTCAGTCCGTGAAGTCATGGATGGAAATCACCTAAGCTAACATACGTTCAGCCATGATGCTTCATCAGAGGGCTTGAGAATTGGGGGCTTGTACAGTCATATATATAGCCTACCACTGAGGTAGCGGAAACGAACAGTTATTAGGATACAGGGAAGAGTCTCAGGGCTTAGACTCCAAATGCTATAGCATGGCTGCCCCATTGTCTTCTCAACTCTTCATTCAGATCTTTCCTTGGGGCCCAGTTGCCCTGACTCCCATTCTTCCCATGGTTTCCTCCAGTGGCCAAGCTCAGAGGGATGTGCTAGGGGGTTGGGCCTGGTACAGCACTCCTCACCTTGTATCTTCTTCAAAGGGCATCATGGCAGATGTTCCAAGTTAACACCCCAGTGACTGGGCACCATTTATTTCCATCACAGGAACTTCCATAGTAGCTTTTTCGTCTCTTCTGGGGAGAGAAGACCATGCCAGGGCTTCTTCCTGTCTCTCAGGAGTTTCTGTCATCCACACTCCCACAAATACCTCCTTGCTGAACTATAACTACAAAACCAGCAAGCCCGTCCCTGGAGTCTGGACATGGTTGACATTGATGAAGAGTGTCTGTTCTTTATTCTTTCCTATCTGATGGCTTCCAGTGAGCGTGCTTACCTTTAAAGCATTTGCACATCTTATTTTGGTTCTCTGTGTTTACCCTGCGAAACGCAGGCTAATGATGCCCATCTCACCTCCCTCTGTCCCTTCAGAAAAAATAGAGCCCATAAAAACCACCAGACTGGTGACTGAGCAAATGGATTGGCATCATAAAATTTTGATTTAGAGGTTGAGCAAATGTGATGGAATGTTCTGGCATGCCCTTCGGAATTGTGAAAGCTATTTTTGGCACGTGCACATTTGCATACAATTGTCAGAAAGGAGCCTCCTCTCCATTTTTTTTTTTAAATGAGAAACTTTGAGTCAAGTTGGTATGGGACAGGTCTGTGTCAGGTGACTCGGGCTTGATGGAGCACACTGGCGAAGGCAACATGGTAATGTTTCGAGGTTGGTATTGGGGCAGGATTGGGAAGGCGAGTACAGACAGACACAAAGGAAATGAATCCTGGGTCTCCCCAGCTTGCTCATCACTTAAGCAGAAGTCTCAGCAGTAGGGGAAGGGCCCGTAGTGGCTCAGGAATTAGCCGCAGACTGTGTGGCTCTTCTCGCCCTGTATAACAGATGAATAACTCTCCCCCTGGGCTGCTGGAGCATGCACAGGACCTGGGGACTCCTCACTGTCCCAACACCAATGAGCTTTAAAAGGACCTTCAGCTTTTCCTGCCTACTACTTGTAGATTCGAGCCTCCAGATGCTGCTCCATGCCAAGCCATGCCTGTCCCCTGCCATGCTAGCCATGGACTCTTCCTCTAGAACTGTAAGCAAACCCCCAAATGCCTTTTTTATTAAAACAAGAAACCTCCATAAGGATGACCTGGTGTCAGTCCAGCTGCATGCTGTAAGCCCTATAAGTGGCCCTGGGCGGGCAGCACAATCACATCTTTCCCTTGGGATCCGCTTTGCTGCTAGGGGTTCTCTCTTCCTTTTTCTTGACAAACTGCACTCAATTTATCGCCTGTTCATCCTCTGTTTATGTCCTCCTATTCCTGGGCTCATAAGGAAGACAGAAACCACTGGCTCAGGGTGGCTTTGGTGGACATTGACTGTTTGAGACATCAATACCCTAAGTTAAGATCAGCATGAGCAGAAAAGGCTCTGTCATGCTTCAAGAAACAGCATCCTGCTAAGTCATGTCTTCCGTCTGGGGGAGGTGCGTGGGGAGGGGACCCTTCTTTCCCCTCCTGTCATTTTGGAAGACTCATATATAACAGAAAATGTTCTGGAAAATGACTTGTTAAAACTTTCTGTGGCCAGCCCCAGTGGCACCAACTGTAATTCCAGCCACTTAGAGAGGCTGAGGTTCACCTGGAAGATCGAAAGTTCAAAGCAAGCCTAGGCAGGTTAGTAAAATAAAAACTAAAAATCAGGCTGTGGGTGTAGAGAGGTCCAGCATACAATTCCTACACACACACACACACACACACACACACGCCCAAGTCACATGAAGTGTCCTGTGAAGTTGTGATAGATTCAAATTGAGATTCAAAGGTATAATTTTTTCAGGATCCCAGGGACATCTAATTTATAGGAACATCTAATATAGGGACATCTAATTTATAGGAAAGACAACCATCGAGAGAGCAATGTGAGGCAGCACACAGGATTGGGGGTGGGGGAAGTGTCCCCAGGATGAGCCTAAAGTAGCATGTAGCATCTCTGTTCAGAATTCACAAGGAGCTGGTCACAGAGGTAGAGGAGAGGGCTCGTTGTGTGCCGGGCCTGGCCCTGTAGTATTTAATCTTTCCACCAGCTCATTTTGTGGCTGGAAAACAGAGGCAAGTAGTCATCCACATGGCACCCAACTGAGACCCCTCCAATTCTAGATGCGGCTGCCTGGGGTTTGCAAGCCCCTCCCCCACCCGGTGGGTACATCAATCATTTTCTAGAAATGATTCCTGAGGCTCAAAAGAATGTCTTTCTTGCCCACAGGCCCACAGAGGCAGCCAAGGGCCTCATGTCCACACTTTTGCCTGACTGTCAACAGTTCAAGCTTCCCGTAGGACACAAGTCTGCCTGTCCACCCGGGCAGCTGGTAACTGACAGCCTGGATCTGGTCAGGGCTGCCTAGGTTCCCCATTCAATTGTGTCTTAGTTACTGTATCATTGCTGTGGTCCTAAAACCCTGATAAAGCAACCTAGTGGAGAGGGAGGAGGGAAGTCCTATCCGCGGGAGCAGAAGCTGGCTGGTTACATTGTATCTGTACTCAGGAGGCAGAGGTGCTCACCTGGCTTTCTCCCTCTTAAACAGTCCAGACTCCCCCTTTCAGGAGTAGGCCCACACACCATCCTCTCCCAGGCCATTCTAGATTCCAACAAGTTGACATTTGACGATAAGCATTACAAATGTAAAGACACCTGCGGTGGTTGGTTTTAATGTCAACTTGGCAGGAGTTAGAATCAACTGAGTCTGGAGCTTCAGCTTGGGGATTGTTCCGATTGCCTTTCTATGTAGGAAGTCCCACCCCAACAACAGGTAACAGCTTCTGCTGCAGGCAGATAAAGCAGGAGCAGCAGAAGGAGGACAGCTCCCCCTTGGCTCTCTTGCCTCCTCTCTCACCCCCTAGCTGTTGCTGGGGCTAATTCTTCCCTGATACCGGAATCAATGTTTCCAGGTTTCCAACATCCGCCTTTCTCTCAAACATTCTTATCTTCCAAGCTCCTGATAACAGACACCGAGCCCTGAGCGTTCGTGGGATTTTTTTCCAGCTCAAAGTTCCAAAGGCCTCCTCCACATTCCTTCCCACAAATGAATATAGTCAGGTCCATCACAATGACACCCCGCCCTGTGAACGATGTCTGTCCTACGATGTCTGTCCTGCCTTAGTTTCTGCCACAGAGATCATCAAATTTACCAACGCTAATATGGGGAAGCAAGTGTGTATTTCACAGACCACAGTGCACCACTGTGGGAAGCCAGTGCAGGAAGCCAGCATGGCTGCTTAAAGGAAAGACTGCAGGGTCCACTGCTGATGTCTCTGGCAGCCCTGAGGCCTTAGAAGCAACTCGGCTCACTCTGTCCTCCTCCAGCATTCGATTCTTCTACCCACCATCTTCCAGAACAATCGAATTCTGTCTTGACTGTGTCGCCCAGTGTTCTGGTGCCTTTCACAGCTGGGCCTGGAGTCCTGGCTCTGAGGGCCTGGGCTGGGCCTAACTCATTAGCCTTTACACGTCTTATTACTTTCATTTTCTCCTTTGTACTCGGAAATGCATGAGGCGTAGGGAGCTGTCTCCATTGATTCACTGGTTAAATTAGCTGCTATTTCCTTCCCTTGCATTACAGGCTCAGAGTAATTTGTTTATGAATCAAATGTTCTGTAGGCTCTGAAGGAAGGCTTAATATGCACTCATTACAGCCAAGCCCTAATCACCCTAAATCACAGGAATTGCAGGCTCGCAGACCGTTGGTCTCCTGCCATGGGCTCGCTCCCCTACCTGACCAAGGCGGTAAAGCAAAGATGGGAATTTTTATCCTGGAAACAGAAAGGTCCACACAAAGCAGGAGCACATTGGAACTGCTTTCTTAGAAGTCTCTAAAAACACGCCAAGCTTGGGATACAAGATGGTTAGTCGATTTACCTTCTTCGTGACCTCCAGAGAAGATACACCAGGGTCTACCCGCCTGTCTCTAACTGTCCAGGGACTTCACCCACTCTGTCTGTTTAGGGTCACCCACAGGCTTAGCTCCCACCTATCTGTCCTAGTCTACTTCCGGCTTTGCATAAATATCCTGTCTGGTCTTTTCCAGTGGATGTTCAGTGATCTGACAGCCATCTGGGGGCCAGTACAGTCGTCCAGGGGGCCCCCAGCATAGCTATCTAGTGGACAGCCCAGCACAGCCGTCCAGGGGTCACCCCAGCATAGCTATCTAGTGGACAGCCCAGCACAGCCTTCCAGGGGTCACCCCAGCATAGCTATCTAGTGGACAGCCCAGCATAGCCATTCAGGGGTAAGACTAGCATAGCCGTCCAGGGGCCAGTCCAGCATGACTGTCCAGGGGCCAACACAGTGTGTGTTAGTCAGGGTTTGTACTCCTGCTTAAAGCATCATGACCAAGAAGCAAGTTGGGAAGGAAAGGGTTTATTCAGCTTACACTTCCACATTGCTGTTCATCACCAAAAGATGTCAGGACAGAAACTCACACAGGGCAGGAACTTGGAGGCAGGAGCTGATGCAGAGGCCATGGAGGGATGTTACTTACTGGCTTGTTTCCCCTGGCTCACTCAGCTTGTTTTCTTACCCAACCCAGGACTACTAGCCCAGGGATGGCACCACCCACAATGGGCCCTCCCTCCTTAATCATTAATAGAAAAAAATGCCTTACAGCTGGATCTCATGGAGGCGTTTCCTCAAGGGAGGCTCCTTTCTCTGTGAAAATTCCAGCTTGTGTCAAGTTGACACACAAAACCAGCCAGTACACCCAGCATGGTCTTCCAGCTGCAAGCTCAGCATAGATGTGCAGAATCTTGTGCTCAGAGGCCCTTCCTGGGGAAGGTGAAACTCGCAAGAGGCTGGATTCGAACCTCCAGCCTCATAGGAGAGGATGGCACCTGCACACACCCTATGTAACTCTCATCACCAGTGCCTCTCAGGTCTAGATCGATTACTTATAAGGTGTAATAAGCCCAAAAGAGGACACAGTGATGGGAATTTTCTGCTCCTTTAACAGGAAGCCCCTAGAAATGTGGTTACAGTCTCTTCTGCTCTCCCATGGGATAAGGTGGACTGGAAAGTCCTGGGCAGAGAGAGCCTTGTTAGTGGCTTGCCTCAAGAACACACAGCCATGGCCCTTGGCCTTTCCTTTAAGGTGTCTTGCTCTGAGCAACCTAGAAAAACTAGCACATCCCAGGTGCATGGAGACATGGCACAGCTCCCTAAGACCTGTGATCTGGCTGGGGGCTCCCAGGGGGCAGGGCACTGTCCTCACTCGGCCATAGCCTGCTTTATCCTTAGTATCTCAGATATGGCCTTACAGGAGGGTTTGATGATGGCATGTAGACAAGTGGAAGACGGACACGTGTCAAAATCAGCAGGTGGGGGGTGGAGTGCTCTTTGAAGTTCCTGTCTGTGTGTGAGATGCAGGGTTGAGGCCAAAATACAGAGTTCTATGAGTCTGAATCCAGGGACCACTTGGGGAGCTTCTTCCATGCACTGCTGACCCCGCTTCTCAATCCACCAGAGAGGAAACTGAAGGGTCTCAGGTCGGAGCTGGGAAAAAGTCGAACCCCAAAGCAAGAAGCTCAGGAAATTTCCACTGCGCACAGCAGGCATTCCCCGTCGGAAATTTTATTTGCAGATTTCATTAGAAAGTAGTTTACGGCACATATTATGCAATGCCGGGGAACTCTAAGCAAATAAGAATCTATCTGCCTCTGTGGTGGAATCCATGACATGCGGGGGTTTTATTGCAGAACATTTAAAAAGCAAGTCATATCTGTTTCTGTTTTTGCAAAAGCATGCTGTCTTCTGGATTCCATTGACAATATGAAATGTCTAAACTAACCACATTAGAATATTACTGACTATGGTTACTGAAGGCTAGGCCAAGGATTCAACAATTATCCAGTATCTTCATCTGTCACCAAGAATGCTAACGGAAGTTTTTGGTGTCGCCAATATTCCAACCTTCATGGGCGCAGACTGTGACTCTGTGTGGTGGTGTGGCAGTATGTGGCAGTGGGCCAGGTGAGATACTGGCTGAGCATAAAGGAATACCTAGGCCCAGAGTGGGAAGAAACGGAGAGACACTGCTGGAGGCTATTGCAGAAGCAGCTCTGGCTTCCTCTTCAGCGCCTGGGTCTTCTCCAGAGCTCTCTGAACCTGTGGCCTCTGGTCCCTGTAGGCTGTGACTGACAGCCTAGCCTAGGCTTGCCCCTCAGTCTCTTCCAGATCCTGCAGGAGGGCAGAGGGTGACATATTTGTGTACTACTGTGCAGTGCCCCTGGCTGAAGCCCGTATTCTCTAATTGCTGCCCTCCACAATCTCATTTTAAAACGTAATGAAGGTGGTTACAGGAAACTCTTTAAGGCTCACAGAAACGAATGGGTTTATTTAAACCCTTAAGGAACTTTAAGCCCTCCCAGCTGGCAGGCTCCGGGGCAGGAGCCACTAATTGGGTGCTGTAGGAGGGTGGGCTGCCGGGCCCTCTACGGGACTGCTCATTCTTTATCCAGTCTCTAGGAAACAATGACCAATTAGCCCATCTGTTCAAACTTCCTCTTCTGAACACAAACAAAGCCAGCCAAAGACCAAAGTCCTTAACATCGGACCCAGCTGGACAGAGGCTCTGTGTGCAAATGGTGTCAGGGAGGAGCAACAGCCAGCAGGAGAGGAAAGAAAACCTCAGACACCTGCTGGGGGCAAAGCCCTATAGTGACAGTAGAGTCTTGGGGGCTGAGAGTTGGGCAGGGGTCTCAGTGCACTCCTGGGGACAAGAGGGCTCTTATCTATGCTTTGAACAGATGCCCTCCCTTCCGTTTCAGGTTCACTGAGCCGAATGTTTGCCTGTCTGCACAGCACTCAGTTCTCTGAGCTCAGTCTGTGAGCATTTGAGTTGAGCATTTCTATTCTGGAAACTTCGTTCTTTAGTCAGGACTTCCTAGACAATGCCTCCTTGGGACCACTGGTTGCCTGAGAACTTAGGCAGCCCAAGTATACAGATACATAGATATATAAAATGGATTTTTAAAAGACCAAACATCCATTGGCAGTAAATCATAAATTTATTTTCAGACAAGTCTCTGCATACCTTTCTAATCTTTACCATCTACTAAAGACAAAAGCAGATTTGCATAAGGATGAGATGAAGATTCTTGCATAATTTTACATGAAGTAAATTTTGGCTGGATACTTTTTAAAATTATCTTGTTTTATGAGTCTGGGTGTTTTGCCCGTGTGTACATCTACGCACCACATGTGTGCAGTGCTCGGTGAGATGACGACAGGCCATTGGATCTCACGGAAACTGGAGTCACAGGATGCTGTAGGTGCTGGGAATGAGCCTGGGTCCTCTGCAAGAGCAGTCAGGGCTCTCAGCCACTAAACTAACTCCCCAGCCTCTTGGCTGGGTATCTGACACTTCAGGCCATAGATCCTTGACGTCTTTTCAGAACTGATAGATATTTTATTTTTGTAATTATTAATACGGAGAATGGTGCTTTAAGTTAACACAAAGAAGGATATTTGGGATCATTTCAGAAACTGTTGAAAATCTATCCTAATTCCAATCCAATATTCATTTAATGATTCCCTATGTGACTCAAGTCAGCGGCTCGAAGATCCATTTCTGAAATCAAACACTCTAACACAATCTAATCCAAAGAGATACTAATTCGATTCTTACACGCTGAGAAACGACTGCAGGAAAATATTGAAAGCCGTTGTTTTCTGTAATTAAACCATTATGTTTCTGCAAGAACACAAAAAAATTGGTATGAACAACAGAAACACAGCAAGTTCACCGCACACTGCTCTCCGAGCTCAGGGGTCTCAGGAAGCAGTCTCTGCTGCCATACGGTGACAAGCGTGTGCAACCTGTGTTCAGAACCAAGGCCATGGTGGAGTTGGGCAGAGAGACGTGGCTCGGGGCTGCCAGAAAGTTCTGGTTCCGTCGATTGGGACTCCTTAAAGACTCTGTTAGCATTAAAACCAAAACCAAAACAAAATAACAACAAAAAACAAACAAACAAACAAGCAAACAACCCCACTTACTTCCTGACATGAAGTTTTGACTCACAATATAAGAAGCTGAGTATAGGATGTGTAAACACCACACTCTCTGGTTTCCCTTCTCTCTAGGTCCCGACTCCGCCTGGGATTGTGCAGGGGGCTATGCTCCAGACCTGTCTGTTTTTCCTGTGTGTGCACAGGGTGAATATTTAGACAGAAACCACGGAGTGAGAGTCTCTTTGTCACTTGTACGCTGGCCTGTCACCAATAGGCTCAGCTGTTGGACTTTGCTGGACCGTGAACAATTTCTGAAGTTCAAGGGTCTATAGGTTAGGATAGAATAGGATGTAATTTGCTCAGCCATCCCAAGGACTCATGAGTTCTAGTGTGCCCTGGCTGTCCATCCCCCTGGAGAAGTTTTGTGGGCTGACAGTTGAGTCCTGGAGATTTCAAAGTCCAAAGAGCTAGCTGGCACTCAGCGAGAGGAATGCACCTGGAACCTCTGGGTCGTGACTGATTAATTAGGGAAAGACTCCATGGTGCTAATTGGCAGTTGAGTATTTTCTGAGTTTTAACATTCATGCTATGCAAATGGTTAGATTCCTAACAATATCTAACAAGATCATTTGAAAGTGAATGTCTCCTGAGAAACGCAATCACCTTTGGGGATGGGTGTGGGGCCCTGGGCTGTTGTACACATGCATATTAGGAGAAAGTTTGTCTCTGCTGGTTCTGATGTTCTTCAACAGATGCAGACACGGGCCAATAAATGTACACAGAGTGCATTTCTAGCTACCTGTTGCACGAAATCTACCCATTACACTGCAGAAATGTGACAAATAGCTTCTTGCTCTCACCAGATGTGGAAATGTGCTCTCCTTGGACATAGAGAGATGCTGGTGTCTACAGCTGCCCTCCCCCACCCCCATCTGCCGCAGAGGAGGGAGCCGCCAGCAAGGGCTCAGCTCCGCATTTCCACGTGGAAAACTCTAAATTGAAATCCTTACCTGGAGGGACCAGAAAACCAAAGGAAAGAACGGTTGGGCCCCAAAGGGATCATTTTCTTCTATAATGAGAATTTTAAATGGTGGGTTTAAATTCTTTGAGAAACCCTCTCAGAAACGTGTGGGCAAATGATGGTTTCAGAATTACTGGCAGAGATGTCATTAAATTAGAAAGAGAATATCTTTTTATTTAAATTTCCCAGCCTGAAGAACCTTCTCTCTTTTCCAGGAGGAGCCAAACACCCAAGTGAAGGACTCCTCCAGGCTGAAAGGAGGGAGGTATGGGGCCTAGCATCACAGGTTCACAGCATGGGGGGGGGGAGGGGGTAACTCATGACACTTCCTTTCCGATATGCACACCCCTCCTTAATTTATATGTTTGGACACAGCTAAGCCATAGAATTACCTGAATGACACCCAAGCTTGATTTGGCCCATATGCACCTGTGTCCCTACGGTTCTGCACAGAGCGGCAAGATGTTAGGTTTCCCCTGTATCCGTGTTCTGTCCATGCCACTCAGGATGCACAGCTCAGAATCCACATTGCTTTTCTTTCTGGCATTCACAAATCCCCGGCTCTGTGCCATTGTGATGGGTGTCTCAGGGTTCCGAAGACCCCTAAACTCAGGAGACCCTTACTCAAGTCTCATGAAATCACAACCACCCAAAAATCTCAAGACACTGTACTTGGATGCAATCAGCAGAGGTTTATTAGGGAGAGTTGGCTAGCCAAAGTCAATTCAGTTCACTCATGCAGGAGTTGAATTGACAAAGCCAGTCAGTCTGAGAAGGGTTTTTAAAGGGGGAAAACACAAACCTGGAGAGTGAGGAAGGGGTGAAAGGTTGCTAAGGAAATATAACAATAAAAATAGGGGAGAATTCCAGAGGAACGCAACCTAAGTGAATCAGAGTCATGTGGAAAACACTCTGTATTCTCAAAATGTAGTCTTGCCCTGTCACTAGCTCAACTATTTCTCAGTTGGTGCCCTCTCACTTGTCCTGTCATCGTGGTTACTGGCTTCCCAGCCCCACCTAGATGACTTGCATCTTTTTGTGGTCAGGAATGTGTCTTCCTGCTTTGGGCCTTTCCCACCCACAGGTAGGTTCTCTTCCCTGAGGCTTGAGGAATGTTCCTCTGACTCAGGGATAATGTCCTCCTCCCGGAATGTATCCCGGGGCAATGAAGGCCTGAAATCTTACATTCAGTTCTGCTTTCTGGAACCTGCATTCTTTTGCTCAGGTCTAGGGGTAAAGAAAAAGCCTATATATATTTTATAAAATGGTCTTTATAATTTTTCACTCTACAGTTCTACCCTTTGGGATGGCTAGCACTCATGCTTAATCTAGGTCTTGCTACTTCTAGGAAAGCCCAGGACAGAAGGGGAATTCCCATAGGAGACTGCAGGAGAGAGAGCTGACCCTGCCTTCTGCTGATAGCAGTATTGGGCGGCCTCATCAGAGCTGAGCTGGAGAGCTTGCCCTGGTGGTGTGGATAAGGGAACCCTGAGGGGGACCAGCTCAGCTGCCACCCAGGTCCAGATCCAGGGCTGTGAGTTGGCTCACTCCAAAATCTATAACATCTGCCAATGGTTGGGACACATGAAAGGGCCAGTCCTACTGATTGAAAGCTGCAGGATCTCCACGACTCAGGGCAACCACAGGATATCTGAGAGGAGTTCTGGTGAGGATCCAGTGTTGATGATGTCATAGAAGCCAGAGACTTCAAACCAGACCAATGACTCATTGCATGAATATTTGCAAGTAAAGATGTGTGGACAGAGGGACACACTGTGACACATTACCGCTTCTGTAAAGCCCACTCGAAAAAGAACTCACGATCCCCGGAGAACTGCAGATGCACCCCAAATCACTCACGAGAAACACAACTTGATGCAATCGCATGAGGTTTACTGACTAGCCAGGGCTGTCTTCCCAAAAGCCCACGCAGGGGCAGAGGAATTCAACCCCGAACAAAAGAATTTTACAGCTTTTAAGGGGGAATCTACAAACCAGGTGGGGGTGGAGTTAGGGAAGGGGGAAGGCTGAGAGTGGAGTTAGGAAAGGGGAAAGGAGGGGGAACAGGTCACTAGGTCATCAATACATTTGATCTCAAATTCTTAAGATGGATGGTATGTCACTTTATAATTGGCTATTTCGAACTAGTTTCACACTACATATCATGAGCTCCAGTTCAAGGGGGTCAGGCTAATCTCGAACTTTTAGCATCCTGGCACCAACTGTCTCAGGGTTGTTAGTTCAAAGTGCGGCCAGGCTAATCTCGGGCCCATAGCATCCTGACACCATACATCTTATGGTTTGTTTAGTTAGGGCCATCTATTCAAATGGTCAGCTAATTTCCTGGGACTGAGGCTACACAGTGTTTGACTTACAGGTTTTTATGTCTTTGCTTTTAAGAGTACGGTTCAGGGGATCAACTTATGATTTTTCTATCTTTCACTTCCATAATGAGATGTTTCCTATTTTTTGTTTGTGAGTTTTTATTAGGGAGGGGATATTGCAAGAGTGAAGGGTGGATATGAGGGGATGGAGAGATGAGTGGAACTGGGGTGCATGATGGAAAATTCACAAAGAATCAACCAAAACATAAAAGAAACAAAGAAACAAGGAAAGAAAGAAAGGAAAGAAGAAAGGAAGGAAGAAAGAAAGAAAGGGGAGGGGATAGAGGAGAGGGAGAGGAAGGAAGGAGGGAGAAGTGAAGGGAAGGAGAGTGTGCCCTCCCCCCCCCCAGCCTTGAGCAGGCCTGAAAGACCTTGTTTACCACAATAAACCAAATAATAGGACCTAGGTGGAGTTACCCACCTTGGCTGCAAGTACAACCTGCTACAGGAACTTAGAACTTCCTTGAGACATCTCTGATAGTGACAAAGAATGGGTTCCCCCACCCATCTCTGGCTGAAGCAAGAAGGGGTTCAGTGGGGCTTTCTCTTTAAGTTAGAAGAGCTGAATATTAAACTTTGATCCTTGATCGGAAAACTCTGTTTCGGCTTCATGCTTTTCTCACCTCTCCGTCCCCCCCTTTTCATTTCCAGCCCCCCTTTCAGGTGAACCCAGTTCTTCCCTGGCGGCAGGTGGCTACAGGAAAGGAACAGAGGGGAAGGAAGGTGGGAGGAGAGAAGAAAGTAGAGGAGAGAGTTAGGGAAAGGGAGGGAGCAGAGGGAAGGGGAGAGGGGAAGGGAAGGAAGGAAGGAAAGAGGGAGAGGGGAGGTGATAGAAGTGAACAGAGAGGAGGGAAGGGGAGGGGAAGGGAGGGGAGGGGAGGGGAGGGGAGGGGAGGGGAAGGGAGGGGAGGGGAGGGGAGGGGAGGGGAGGGGAGGGGAGGGGAGGGGAGGGGAGGGGAGGGGAGGGGAGGGGAAGGGAGGGGAGGAGAGACTGCACTAAGTTGTCCCAGGCAAGGCTTCACTGGGCTTCTGAGAGAAAAAACAGCAACATGAACTGACCTTGAGGAAGTCAGCCTACATTCCTCAGGGTTATCTGCAAATGGAACCCCTCGGAGTTTCTCTTTGGTTTTGTTCAGTTTGTTTGTGAGACAAGCCCTGCTGGTCTCAAACTTGCTATGCTGTTAAAGGTGACCTTGAACTTCTGATCCTCCTGCCTCTACCTCAGGATCAACCTGACCTCCCTGATGCTGGTTCAGAGACATGTCCCATCACGCTCAGTTTATGGGGTGCTGGAAGTCAAACCCAGGGGTTCCTGCACTCCAGACAAGCCCTCCAACTGACCCACCTCCTCAGTTCAGTCCACAGCGTCTTAGTACACAGCAAGAAAAGATGGTAGCATTTGTATGTGGGAAGTGGGGAACCTGGCTCGCAGCCAGCCTGAAACAGCAGATGACTGTGTTCAAAGAGTCTGAACCATCCTGTCAACATCTGAAGTATCTCACAATCTTGCCTGGGTTCAAGCCTGCAGCTGGCCAGGCCCCAGAAGAGACAAGCAGAAAAATCAGGATCCCAGAGACTCCCCAATGGTTTCAACACATGTGGCTGCTCTTACTTCAGAGGTTAATTCTTTAGAGCATGGCAAACAAGCAGACCTGTTCCTGCTGGCTCAGTCTGATCCTGGAGTCATCCCTGGACTAGGCTGAAAAATGGCAAGCTGAAAGAAAGTTACTTTTTGGCTAAACACAAATGTTCTTGGAGAAATAAATTTTTTCCTGTCCTTAGACTATGTAGCAACATTCCAGAGTCCAGGCCAGCAAATGTCTGCTCATGGCAGGATCAACCTGATTTCTTCATAAAGATCCTGGAATCTGCCCGCCTCAGTGTCTCCCAGCACCCCCAGACAGAACGTGTCCTGGGTAGTCAGCTCCGCCAGAGTTCTATGATTCTGGCCCCACCTACACATCTTGGTCTGGGCTAATGTCTCCAGATGCCAGACCCTAATTCCAGAAACTGTGGCTTGGTATGGGGGAAAGGTGTTTGAGGCTGGGGCTCTCAGATCTTCCACTGTCTCCTATGTCTTCATATAAGGTGCAGAGGGAGAAGGAAGAGTTAGAAAGAGGAGGTAAGAGACCGCAGGGCAGAGATACAGTCAAGGCTGAACAGAGGAAAGTCCGATCCAGCAGCTGGAGGAAGCTCGATTTTGACTCTCCTGCTGAGCCTTGCAGGGAGCCTGGAAAGTTCTGGTTTGGACTCTGACTACTGGAGAGAAAGTAGTGTGTGTTTCTCACTGCCTGAGTAGCGGTAGTTTGTTGTAGTGGCCACAGGAGGCTCACCCACTCACTGTCTTCCCACCCCGACCATGCACCTATCTTTTGAAGCGCCTTCTCTCCCTCGTCTACCTCATCCATATAATCCCCCAAGGCCCATGTTCACTCCACAGCCCCCTGAAGAGCTCAAGTCACCTCTCCACTACATCCCCCAGTACATGGTGGCCCCCACAGGACCCTGGCCATATAGCCTTCATTCAAAGTCTCTAACAGGGTTGCTTTTGCTGGGATGGAAGCACCAGGACCAGAAGCATCTTAGTGTAGAAAAGATTTGTTCAGCACCATATACTTCCATATCACTATTTGTCATCGGAGGAAATTAGGACAGGAACTCAAGCAGGCTCAAACCCTGGAGGCAGGAGCTGACACAGAGGACACGGAGGAACACTCCCTACTGGCTTGATCATCATGGCGTGCTCAGCCTTCTTTTTGATAGAACCCAGGGCCACCCACAATGCACTGGGCTCTCCCAGATCAACCACTATGAAACTGTTCTACAGGCTTGTCTACAGCCCGATCTCATGGAATCATTTTTAAAATGGACCTTCCCTTCCCTCCAATGACTCCAGCTTGTTTTGAGTTGACACAGAAGTAGCCAGCACGCAGACCATGGGGTCGTAGAGGATTGAAGCTTTTCTGGCACGGGGGTCTCTTGACACTTGCAGGAGCTCACCAGGGTCTAGGGATGGACAGACGTACATACCCACATGTTGATACTTGCCTGCTGCTGCTAGGTTTTCCCTCTCCAGAGCTGGAGGTGGAAGTACTTGGAGACCTCTCAGGTGTGATTAGGCAACACCGATGGTCACATGGACACGGTTTGGAGTCACTGAGGAGAGTACCTCCTGTCAGGTCTGGAAAGAGACTTCCAGAGAGGATTAGCTGAGGTGGGAAGAGACACTTTGTAAGTATCCTCCAAAGGGTGGGCAGGAGGCGAAGGGCTCTGAGGAGAAGCAGAGCGTACCTGTATTTGGAGACCACCACTCCAACCTCTGCTGAAGTCAGACTCCAGCCTCCTCAGACTCCCGACCTTAACTCAGTATTGGTGACTCTCCAGGAAACCTGTCAGCTTTTGACCAAGGCAGCAGCTTCATGGACTAAGCAGACATCATTGTTGGACTTCCCAAACTGTGTTGTTTAGGACAGTTTAAAAGGTCTCCTGTAATATGTTTGCATTGTGTTGGTTCTTACCTCTGGAGAACCTGTCCAGTGCTGCTGGCTAACATGGCTCCTGTTGCTATGGGTTCTGGTGAAGTTTTATCTCTTACAAAGAGTCCCCAGCAGAAGTAAAGATCATCCCAACCATCCTCTGCTTATAAAGATTGAGAAACACTCAAGAGGCCAGCAACAGATGGCCAGAGGCTGGGGGTGGTAGCTCGGGAGGTTGACAATGAGAGAAAAGCCCAAGCTCTGGGCTCAGTTGCAGCTTCACACCACCAAGCCCTCTCCTGCACTGAGGAACAAAGCAGGCCATCAGCGAGCAGGGGGCAGGAAGGGCAGGAAGCAACCACCTCCTCCGGGGTCACTCAGCGGACACCTAACCCAAATTGAGTGAGTCACTATGTTCATTTGGAGAGATCTCTCGGGCAGGCGCAGGGTCTTCAATGTCCTGTTCTAAATAAGGTCATGAACTTGGCAGTGTCTATATCCTTTACAGTTCTAAAATAAAATGACCTTCAGTGACCCCTGCTCCCTGGTGCTGATGCTGAACTGGAGCAGCCTCTAGCTCAACAATGCTGTATTGTGGATGGACAGCACCAGATGCCATGAGAGGTGAGCTCACTTCCCACTTCCCCACGGAGGCAAGCACGAAGCAGCCTCCAAACAGAGGCCACAGTGTGTCAAACCACTGGGTGTGGCACTTCCAGCCACAGACTGGTCTGCACTGGTCTTTCTCTGCTCTCCGGGATGCTTACCATTGGAATGGCCTGGAGTGGCAGAAGATGAGTAGAGAGAAATCAGCAGGGCGGTACCAGAGGGTGCAACCAGGGACCAGGGGTGGGGCTGGGAGGCGGGACCAGGGGTGGGACCGGGAGGCGGGGCCAGGGGTGGGACGGGATGGGAATAGGAGGCAGGACCTGGGGAGGAACCAAGGGGGCTTCAACCTAGAGGTATGGATGATAGCATCTACATTCTTCCATGGTGTTGGTTCTGCCAAGTTCTTCTTTCGAATATTTCTATCACTGAAAATTTTATACATCATACAATGCATTTTTGATCATCTCCAATCACCACCACCTCCATCCAGCTTCTCTGTTGCTGCCCACCACGCTACCCTGCCAACCTCATGTCCCCTTTCGTTGTTATTATAAATAACCGTGAGTCCAGTTAGTACCGTTCCTGTGCTGCGTGGGGGCCATCCAGGGGTCATGGTTGACCTTCCTGTGGCCCCTCCTCCCTTAGAAGCAGTCATCTACATATGACTGGCTGGATCTTCTGCAGGCCTGTGCAGGACAACTGAAGGAGCATGCACCAACTCACAGCATCTGTGGTTAACTGCACAAGGCCTCAGGCTATCTCAATGCCGTCGAAGTTTGAAGTTGTGCCTTGCTGTGGGTCTAGACATCTGCTAAGGAGACGACAGTAAGGTGAGAAGGTTCACTGTACAGTTCCGCCTGCCACAGAGCACACTCTCTGCCCTGGGAATTCTCATCCATGACTAGCAGGAGAGGAACACAGCAGGATGAAGTCTCACTGGGAGCACTGCACCTTGATTCTGCTGATCCCACAGCTCCAGTGGCTTCTCTGCAGGAGCAGGACCCCTGCTGAGGCTGGCAGCTACATCAGCCAGGTAGTTAGGAAGCAGCAAGCTGAGCCTTGCTCCTGAAGAACAGCGATTGGCTCCTTCCACAGTCTGCAAGCATTCCCCTTCTCCTCCACCCCCACTCCTCTGCTACTTACTGTAGATGCTTTGCTATCATGGAGAAAGAGCTTCGTGCAACCTGGCCCAGGAACAGGGCATCAGAGGTGGACATTTTCTTGGACCTGGGTAGATAGGAGGCAGCTCTGAGGGAGGAAACATCTGCTGCTCTGTCAGGTAGGCATGAATATAGAACACACACACACACACACACACACACACACACAGAGAGAGAGAGAGAGAGAGAGAGAGAGAGAGAGAGAGAGAGAGAGAGAGAGGGAGACTGGCCACAGTCAGCCATAGCAATGCCTTTAAAATGTCATATGATGTCATTGGATCATCATGTGATGTCATTGGATCATCATGTGATGTCATTGGATTGCATTGAGATACCATTGGAATGTCATGTGATACCATTGGAGCTATTTCCAAGACACTTTAAAATTAACTGGTGTGTGTGTGTGTTTGTTTCATTTGTGGATCTAAAATCCTGGGTGGGCGAGTGGGTGTGACTTGCCGAGAGCACAAAGCAGTATAGCCAAATCTCACTGCAACATGTGTGATCACCACACTGTATTACATATCTATACTTAGGACCACATATGTGTGATTACCGCACTGCATCACAGATCTATACTTAGGACAACATATGATAACATATGTGTAATTACCGCACTGTATCACAGATCTATACTTAGGACAACATACGTTAACATACATGTGATTACTGCACTGCATCACAGATCTATACTTAGGACAACATATGTTAACATACATGTGATTACCGCTCTCTATTACATATCTACACTTAGGACAACATATGTGAGGTACAGGTGAATAGACCCAGAGGCATCGCAAATGAAGTCTCGGCTATGCTGATGGTATTATATGGTGTTTATCCAGCCTATTAACACCGTTGAAATTGCCATCTTGGCACTTATCCAACACAATGTCTCATTCATGCCCTGACTCATTAAAAAAAAAAAAAGCGAAACACATGGTGTGTGTGTGTGTGTGTGTGCACTCATGTGTGCCTCTGTGTGTGTGCACACGCATGTGTGCCTCTGCATGTGTGTGTGTGTGTGTGTGAGAGAGAGAGAGAGAGAGAGAGAGAGAGAGAGAGAGAGAGAGAGAGAGAGAGGACCTGGATATTCCACAGTGAGTGTGTGAGGCCACAGGTCATTCTCAGGTGTCAACCCTCTTCTTCCATCTTTTGCAGACACGGTCTCATTACCACCACCTATACCAAGCTTGCTGGCTTCTGGGGTCCCCTTGTCCTCTCTTCCTACCATCCCCCAGGAGGGCTGGGATTACAGATATGTGTATGACCATATGTGGTTTTTTTTTTAATAAGAGTCTGGGAATCTGAACTCCGCTCTCTTCTCGTGCACTCGTTAAGTTTATTTTTTATTTTTTGGGTTCTTGTTTTTGCCAGCTTGATATAAATTGGGGTCTTCTGGGAAGAGGGTCACAGTTGAGGAAATGTCTCCATCAGATTGGTCAGTAGGCAAGCCTGTGGGATATTTTCTTGGTTAACAGTGTGACACGGCTAGGGTCCTTGTGGGTGGTGCCAACCCTGGGCAAGCTGCGCAAGCCATGGGGAGCCAGCCAATGGCAGGCTGTGCAGGCCATGGGGAGCCAGCCAATGGCAGGCTGTGCAGGCCATGGGGAGCCAGCCAATGGCAGGCCGAGCAGGCCATGGGGAGCCAGCCAATTCCGTGCTTATCTGACAACTCTACTTCAGGTCCTGCCTCCAGGTTTCCAACTTGAGTTCCAGCCCTGACTTCCCGCAAGGACTGACTGTGACCGGGACATGTAAGGCAGGCAAGCCCTCTGCCCCCAGTTTCCTCTTGGCCACAGTTGTTTATCACAGCAACAGAAAGCAAAGTAAGACATCACGCTTGTGCGGAATCAATGTACCCACCATGCCATCTCCCCAGCCCACACTTGCTTCCGACTCTCAACTTTATGCCTGAGCCCTGCCTTTGCTCATGTTTGTCACACTTGACTATGTACACACATAGGCATGCACACACACATGCACACAGACAAGCATATATACACAAATACACATAGGCATGCATATGTACACATGCACATGTAGGCATGCACATACACTACACAAATGCAGGCATGCACACACAGGTATGCACACACATTACACACATACAAGCATGCATACACACAGGCATGCATACACACAGGCATGCACACACACTACACACAGACAGGCATGTACACACAGGCATGCACAAACACACTATACACACACACAGAAGCCACATGCAGGCATGTACACACACACACGTATGCACACACACATACCACACACAGGCTTGCACACACACACACAAGCATGCACACATACAAGCATACACACACACAGGCATACATATAGACTTACACAGAAGTCACACACAGTTGCCCAGCAACATTGCATAAACCGGCATGTGTGCACATCTACACACTAACATACACACAAAACCATCTGCATGTAACCACCACACACTCCCCTGACTTTTCTGATTATTCCACAGTCTTGTCCCACAGTTATCATCAAAAAGGTTTTAATTATTCCGTTCCTTGATAAGGTTCGAATCCACCCCCGCAGCCACCAACTTTGGAAGAAATAAAAGAAACCAGAACAAAACTTTTGCCTTGGCGTTCTTGTGTCTCCTTGTGCTTATTAAATCCTGGTGTCGACATTCTTGTTTGGGGGAAAATCATTGGTTTGGCTTTTTTTTTGCAAACTATCAGATGTTTTATAACCCTTCTAATGGCATGTTTGGTGTGAAATTAATTATCAAAGATTCTCAGAGAGTTTTAAATTAGATTCCCTCTGCTCTTCGAGGCAAACAACTGGTCCTGTTTTGTCACTAATATAAGGTTCCCATTGCTGCCTCCTTTTTTTCCCTCTGCAATGAAATGATAAAACAAATCTTCAACTTATTTTAATGTGCTAATTGGGGGTTATTACGGCTCATTTTATTTACATTGAAATAAAAAGGCACCAATTCATTTTCTTGCACAAACAACTTAGAAAGGGTTTTAATTGCCTCCTATACAAGCCTGTATTTGTAAAGGGAAATGACATATAAAAAGCAAGGGTCTGGAAAAAAATTTCTTTTTTTCTGGGCAATGGGCTAAATTGAACCCATGGTTTCCTAAACAAATACCTACTGCTTAGGCTGGCCCTCCTTCTGGTCGGCTGATTCACAGTCTTGGGCTGCACACTTGGCAAGAAAAAAGCACTCAGAAAGAGTAGGGAGACTCTGAAAGAGGAGCTAACATGGCAGAATATCTGAATATTCCACGTTTCCTTAATGCAGATTTTAAGATTCCACTGTTGGCAGCAAGTGCACGCACAGCTTAGATTTAATACCAGCATCAGTCCACTGCCCGGAGCCTGTACCTTTGACCCCTAAGAATGCACAAATCATGTTTTACGTGGGGTCCGTGCAAGCCCTTTGGCTGATGCTCTTGATCCGACTACAAATTTATCCTTGTTGATTTGCCTTCTGGTCCTTCCAGCCTCAAAATACCCTCTTGGGGCTTTATAGACGGCACGGTTAATTATCGTGCGGGGCGACAGGTGGAAGGACATGTCATTAGGAGATCACTATCAGATAATGCTTGTTTAACACTTCAAGTCAAGCATGGGCTTCACACACTAGTGGATCCTCTGGTTTCTAACTGGGGGCTTGTGCTGGTGGAAGTAGGAAATGACCCCCACAGGCCGCAGTATTTGAGCATGGTACTCTCCAGTTGGTGAGACTGGTGGGGGGGGGGGTTGGCTGCCTTACTGGAGGAAGTGTGTCCCCAGGAGAGCACCCAGTAGCACCCCTGGTTTGCTCTTTCTGCTTGTGGTCATGCTGTGAGCTCTCAGCTTCCAGCCTGGTGCCATGCCTCACCCCACCCCACCCCACCCCACCCCACCCCACCCCCACACCATAAGGAGTCTCCTCCTAGAATCATAAACTCCAAATAATCTCTTTCTTGCCTAAATTGGTTATGGTATTTGATCACAGCCATAGAAAAGAAAGTAATGTAATTGTTCACTCCCGTGTAGCATCCTAGTTGTAAGCTGCCGTTTGACGAGAAACGTCCCCCATAGGCTCAGGTATGTAACACTTGGTGCCCAGGTGATGGTGTGTGGTAGAAAGTTATCAATCGGCTCTATGCTCCTGGAGGTGAGCGAGGGGCTCTCCACCCCCCCCAAGAGCTTTGAATTCATAAATGAAAGACACGCATATGCAATCTTTATAGTTAATATGCCTTACTAGCTCAGTGATTGGGCATATCCAAATCTCTCTGTGGCTAGCACACACTCCCCTCTGGTATTCTTCAGTTAACACTTTCTAAATCTATATTTTATCTTTGCTGCCTGTTTCCTTCTGGGCAGCCCTCCCATGCGGCCCCTTTTCCTTTGCACCTACATTTTGGCAGTCTCACCCTCCTGCTCCTTCACAGCGTAGCCAGTCCTACGCCCCTTTCATGGCAGACTCCCTTCTTCCCTTTATCCCTTGTCAGGGAAATCTAAAAGTCCCGCCTGCCTCTGTCTCCCTGCCCAGCCATTGGCCGCTGGCAACTTTATTTCCCAATCAGAGTCAACTGGGGGCAGGCTTCCTTTAGCCTAGGTGCTGGACAATGCACACGGGTTTTTTGTTTTGTTTTTAAAGGGAAAACAATTAGCATAAGAACACAAGCCTACAGTGGTGCGGTGTGGGCACGCGCAGCCTTGATGGGGAAGTGCCTCACTGGGCACCAGCTCTGAGGGGTTATAGTTTCATGCTACTTCCGGTTTATTCGATCTCTCGGCTTCCTTTTCCTGCCATTGTGCTGTGCACTCTGTTCCTGATAGACTCTTACCTGTTTGGAACCATAAATCCAAATGGACGCTGCATTCCATGAGTCATTATTTGTTTGTTGTTGTTGTTGTTGTTGTTGTTTTGTCACAGTGTTTGAACTGGTGAGCTGGCTGGCTTTTGTCAGCCTCACACCAATTAGGGTCATAGGAAAAAAGGAACCTCAAATGAGAAAAAGAAAAAAGTGGAGAAGGAGGAGGAGGAGGAGGAGGAGGAGGAGGAGGAGGAGGAGGAGGAGGAGGAGGAGGAGAAAGCCTTCCTCGGATTTCCCTGAAGGCAAGCCCGTGGGGCATTTTCTTGATGGTTGATTGCTGTGGGAAGGCCCAGCCCACTGTGGGCGGTGCCAGCCCTGGGCCAGTGGTCCTGAGCTGTAAGGAAGATGGCTCCATGTCAAGCTAAGGAACAAATGATCGAGCAGCCTTTCTCCGTGGAGTCTGCTTCGGTGCCTGCCGTCAGGTCTTGCCTTGAGTTCCTGTCCTGACTTCCCTGAATGATAGATTCTGCTGGGAAATGTAAGCCCCCAGTTATATCTGATGGGGGCGATTATCACATTGATGGAAGCAAAGTAGGTGAATATTTTATCACCAGTGCATAAGCTCACAGTCTCCAGAGGCTGAGAGAGGACTTCTGCTTTGCTGCCGTGTGTGAACGGGTGAAGGACAGAATCGGCAGATAAGTAAGCTGCGTAGGACCAAGGACAGCAACCGAGCAAGACTTGGAGCCCTCCATCGCCTCCAGCACGTGAGGCAGCCCCGTGATTCTGCACCTGCAGGAGGACAACAGAGGCCTGTGGGGATCAGTTCACCTCATTTTTGTTCGATGTCGGGAACTGTTCAGCTGAGAGTTTCTTCTGCCCAAGTACACTGGTCTAGGAACTTCAAAACCATCTCTTGTCTCTGGCTGTCCCTCGTCAGACACCACAGATGGTTGGTGTTGTTGGAAACCCAATGTACAGACTTCTCCAGGGAGCAGGGGTGACCCCTACAGCATTTCTGTGGGGAGGGGCAGGGACTGGATTCTTCAGGGGTTTCTGGGATCTCATAGCCCATGCAAGCAGTGTGCTGCTCACTGCATGGGAAATCACTGGGAGGAGCTCAAATTTGAGTGGCAGCCGTCTCTGTTAGACTCGGATCCAGGAGCCAGAGTCTGAGTATTATCTATAGATCTGTGCCTTACATTTCCATGTGAGGACAGACCAGGGCCCATCTCCCGAGGCAAGCCAGTCCCATGGCACCGATGGGCCAGCTTCTGCTGTCGGGTGGGTGGGTCTGTCCTGGGGAAAGGTCTCTCCAATTGTCTTAATTCTGTTCTTTCACAGTTCCCCCTCTTGTGTGTGTGTGTGTGTGTGTGTGTGTTGTATAATTATAGATGTTTTCAAGTGACCTTAGACAGTGGGCAGGGAGGCCTCAGCCCTTCTGGCTTCTGTCTCGCCTCTTCCCAGAGGACAGGGAACATTCCACAAAGCTGGGACGCTGGGACGTGTTTGTCACCAGCAGGATCTGAACTGTCTCCTTCCAAGAACAGCTTGACAATGCCTGGCACTGTGGTGTCCCAGGGCATGGGAGGGTGGAGTGAGGCTCTCTGGCAGGAAGTGAGGAAGGAGGGAAGGGAGATATTAGCTCTGGAGGCTCTTTGTTCTCAGGATGAAGACAGGGTGGCCAAGGCTAGGGACACAAATCAGAGTGGGATCCCCCTCTGGCACCCACCCTGAACTTTCTGGTGGTTGTGAGTGCCTCTTTGAGACACTGCTGGGTGTTGTCCATGGCCTATTTTTAAGACTCCACAGGGATTACATAGCTACAGCTTGCCCTTAAACTTTGGCCCCAGCACTAAGGGAACTGAATACGGGCTCCCCTCCCTGTGTGGGTCAGGGCTGGTTACCTTGGACCCACCCTCCATACTGCCCTGAGTTCCTGTAGCTCCCCAAAAGAACTCCAGCCCTAGAGCACTTGCCCAGGCTGTGCCAGGTTTGCCCAGGCTCTGTCAGGCTTACACACTACAGTCTAAGCCTTCAGCCCCCAGTTCCCTGGCCATTCAGGTATCTGTGTTTGACTAAGACCCCCATAGAACATACCACTTCTCTCTTTATTTTTTTATAAACACATCAGGGGCAAAGGGTAAACTCAAGCTTGATGCAGCCATTCCAGGACAGGAAACTTGATGACTTGGCCCCAGACCTGGGGTGAGCCTCCATCTGCAGTTTCCGTGAGCACTGGGGGGACAAGGTGGGGGGATAATTTATCAGCAAACCCACATGTGTTCTGGCCCCAAACATTAGCTAGCTGGAGATATAGAAACACTGAGATCTGGAGGCTGCTACAAGTTATAGATTCCACTGAGAGAAAACCAATTCATCCTCCCACTTCCGAGGCATCCCAGACTCCTCTCTTGTGTCTTGCCCTACAGGCATCTCTGTGGGAGGACATCTTTCGACACTCAGAGAGCTTACTAACAAGAGAAGCCCACTGGAGATGGCCCTTTAAGCCTTTGGCCCCAGGACGAGTGGAATTGAATATACCCTCTACCCCTAAATGTTAGCCTAGGCCTGTTAGCTGTGGTCCATCCTACCATGCTGTGAGTCCTCTGAGCAGAGGTCAGGGACACTGAGCAAAGATCTTCATTTCAAAGCTCTAGCCATGTACTAACTTCGAAGAATGAGATCTTTCTCCCAGGAAACACAAGGAAAAACACTGTTGGTGGTGGTCTGGGTAGACAGGCTGTCTGGCCTGGGAGCCGCCCACAGCAGAGGGCTGTGGTTCTCCTGAGCGCCAGGGATCACTCTCTAGGTGGATGCAGTTGTCTCTCTTTCCGTACTATTCATGTTTTTCTCTCCTCCTTCGTTTTAGGGACCTCGGGCTGTAATCAATTCCTGAATGTGGCAATAAATCAAAGCTCTGAACATTACAAACACCTTCCTCCTTCCACACGGCTCTGCTGCTTGCAGCTAAACCTTCTCCGTTCTCCTGAGTGGGTGTGACCTGCTGAAACCTCACTTAGACCTTCCGGGCTCTGATTCTGGGATTAATCTGTGATCTAGTCTACAGGCCCTAGAATTAAAACCAACCAGAGGAAAACCAGCCATAGGCTCTGTTGTTCCATCTCTGCCACCTCATCCTTTTTCTGGGTCTAGACTCTGTTCCTCAGAACAACTGTTCCCTGTGGGATTCCGGGGAGGCTCTCAGTCCTAGCGGAAGCTGTCACTTCCCTTCCTAAGCTGCACAGTTTGTCTGTGAAAGCATCTTCAGCTCAGAATCTCCTCTCTGGCATACCCTGCAGACAGGCCGCTGTAATTGACGACAAATGAATATAATAATAATAAAAAAAAAGCGGGGACACCACCATATAAACCTCTCTGTGCCAGCCTCGGAACTAGAACAGCCTGCAGGCTAATCTGTGCCCGTCCCAAATTGCTATTGCATTTGCTTTCCTTGGCCTGTGCACACGCAGCTCTCAAGAGTTTACATTCCCAGCCTCCTCCACAGCATCAAACAGAGGGACAGAGCCTTGATTCTCCTGGGGGGCAGCTCCCCCCACATTTGCTTCAGATAAAGAGCCCCCACCGAGGAACACAGCACAGGAAAAACTTCCTGCTCTAAGAAACCCTGAGATGACCACTCGGCACTGAACTTGGAGGATACTTAACTTCGTATCCTTCTTCCTTCAAATGGTGCCTGTATTTTATGTTTGTGAGGCTTGGGGGTGGCAGGTGCATACCACACAGAGCTGCCTCCCAAGGGAAGGGTGTATACTTTTCAGAGGCTGGAGTTTTAGTGCAGCTCTACCTCAAGGTGTCCGGGATAGTTCCTGGAGCATTGCAAGCCTCAGTTTCCACATCTGACAAGTGGGCGTGACATAGGACTGAATGTGGAAAGGAAAATTGTGTGTCAATCAAGTGGGAACTGAGCCTTTACTGCTTTAAGGAAACCAGAAGCCAGAGCTGCGAAGGTGGCTCTATGTGGGAAGAACATTGGTTGTGCAAACGTGAGGACCTGAGTTCAAATCCCTGCATACACACATAAAAGAGACAGATCTCTGATGCTCGCTGGCCAGCCAGTCTAGCCAAATCAGTGAGCTACTGGTTTAGTGAGACAGACCCTGACTCAGAAAGTATAGTGTGTGTGTGTGTGTGTGTGTGTGTGTGTGTGTGTGTGTTTTGCTGGTCTAGTGTGTGTGTGCGGGGATGACTGAAAAGTTACCTGACATAAACCTCTGACCTGCACACATGTCCTCACAAGGGAGTGCACACGTGCACACACAATACATTAGAAACATACCCTAACATGCACGTGGAGTTGGTAGCTCTGAGGCTATGGTTATGCCGGGCACAGTCCTCCAGGGAGCCCTAGCTTGTGGCTATGTTGGCAGAGCGAGCATTACTGGCAAGCAGCACAGCACTCTGCCCAGTGGTTCTAGACTGTGTGCTATGTAGTTGATTGATTATCAAGAAAGACAGCCAGGCAAAGAAAGCCTGCTCTAGCTTGACAGGGCGTGACAGGGCCCTGAGAATGATGGACACTCTGGGCCCATCCCTGATTGCTTCAGGAGGCTCATGCTTAATTACTGGGTGGAGTTTCAGAAAGGGATGGAAATAAACATGGTGGTGGTGGGGGGGGGGGGCAAAGCGACGGTTCAGTAATGGAAGACACTTGCTGTCAAGACTACTAGGCCCCAAGTTTAACCCCAGGACCCAGCCCGTGGAAGAAGAGAACCAAACCCTACAAGTTGTCCTCTGACCTGCATGTGCTCACGGTGGCATGCCTGGGCTCATACAACACAGTGAGAAGCTGAGTAAATACATGCAAAATAAAAGTTTAAAACATCAGAGGGGAAGCTCGGGTGTGTGAAAGGTCACCATGCCCTTGAGACGCTCAGAGCCTGTTGCTGCCTCCACAAAGTTCCCAAGTCACCACTGCACATCAGTGACATTGATGACCAGGGTATGGATCATTCGAGAAGAGAGGGGAAGTTGGAGGAAAGACTTTGATTAGAGATAATACTGGGATGTAACCTGCTCCTGACACATTCCAGTGTGGGGTACTGGGTACAACATGTCCTCTCTACTGTGACCTACCTGCCCAACCTCAGATGGTGCTTAAGAAGCAAGTGGTGGAGAATGGGCTCAAATCTGGGCCCCCGTGCCCGCCACCTTCCTCCCTCAGTGGACCAGCAGGTGTCCAACGCTCGCGGGTGAGAGACCCCCGATGTGCCTATCAATTTCCCACATGATCTAATGCAATTAGTTCCCAGCGTGTTGTGGATGTGTCTCCTCTCCTGATTACAGGGCCGGCAGAACAATGCTCGCATGATGAATGAGGTGTCTGGGAGCCTACGTCGCAGCTTCCGTGTGCCTACTTCAAAGACAGCTGGGGAAACTTGAGATGAATGACATCACTGGGTTAGTCTCGCGCTAAGAACTCTGGGATGCCTGTTTCTCGGCGGTCTCCTATCCCTCTCTCTCTTCTTCCTCTCCTCTTCTATCTCCTCACCCTTCTCCTCCCTCTTCTTTATCCCCTCTTTTCTTCCTCTTCTCCCTTCCTCTCCTTCTCCCCTCTCTTCCTCCTCTACCCTTCCTTGCTTCTCTCTCCTCTCTCCTTCTTCTCCTCCCTCTCCTCCCCCAAGCATGAAGTCTGCAGGGCCCCTGGCTATAAAACCCCTCCATTACTTACCAAAGCTCCCATGTCACATAAAACTTACATTGTAAAACTAAGCCTGCCTTTCCCTTGATCCCTAGCCTTGTTCTAGGGGTCGTGTCTCTGAGCCTCAAGATGGGTGAGGAAGAGATTCTTTCTTCTGTATGCTATGAAGGAGCACCCTCGTCTCACACTCACCTTGATCCAGGCTGTTATGGTTGAGGCCGCATTAGATCTGCATGTCTTAAACCCGAAGCACCTCTTAAACCCCCCACCCCCGTTCTGCTAGCAGAGGTGCAAGCAGACTCCCTTGAATTCCCCTCCCAAAAGATTTCTCTGGCCTGGGTGCCCACTGGCTCTGCTGAATGTCACAGATGCATGACAGGAAGTGAAGAAGCTGAGGGTGACCAATTTGCATTGGCAAAACCACGTGTGTGAATGGCACTGTGAACCCTGTGAACGGGGCTGGAAGTCTGATGATCACCTCTCCATCTTTCTGTCCCTGCCATCCGTCACAGCGACGGCATCAAATCCCTGATTCTACTCTGAGCCTCCACAACACTCCAGGGTCTTCTCTGCACCAAGCACCATTCAGCAAGTGCCGTGCTCTGAAGCCACCTGCCTCTCTGGTCATAGTTATAAGGAATGTAATTTCATTATCACACAGGCTAAGAAAATATTTAGATCTCAGAGCCAGCCACTGTCTCTCGGCGTCACTTCAGCCACAGGCTGTCCCCTCCTTTGAGGTCAGTGCTACCCTGACTTCTGATCACAATCTTCTTGCTTGTATTCATTAATTTGACGCCATGTGCACATCCCAGCATGGGGAGTTTAGGCTTCACATGCTCTTGATCTTTTTAGAAGGGGAGGCTAGACTGTGCATGTCCTCCGTGGCTTGCTGTTTTCAGCCAACCATTTACCTGCTTGCTGGTGTATATATCCCCACGACATACCTATATTGTTGATGCCGTGGCTGGCAGGTGCTTGAGGTATGTGCTCTGCTGCTGGGAATTTCTGACCAGATTCTTTGCATCAAACATACATCTGTACCAGCAAACCATTGCGTGTTGGCACCCTGTTGTGCTGATTCTCATTTGTCTGATTGGTAACAAGAGTGCATGTCTTCATCCGTGGTTTTTTTGTTTTGTTTTGTTTGTATTTTTTGCCAATATCTTCTCTTGTATAGTACCAAGGGTAGAACACAGGCTCTGGGTTACACCAATCAAACGCTGTGCACTGAGCTCCAGCCCGAGGCTCGGTGTCATTGGTCCCATCTCTGGAAGATGTCACCTACCTTATGCTTTGTGTCTAAAGCCGTTCACTGTGGATTCAGACAGGCTGTGAACCTCCCTACGGCAATAATACAGCCGCCTCCATCATCCAGGCACTGGGCTGCTACTGATCCTGGTCTTGCCCGTTGTGATGGCTTACTTCACTCCTCACATAGCCTGCCTTTCCGTGTTCTCTGTGGTATCTTTTGGTAAACGCTCATAATTTTAATGTAATTGAGTTTATTGAGCCTTTATTTTATGATTGGTGTTTTTGGCACCTTGTTAAAAACAAAACCTTTCTCCCCTCTATAATAATTCTTGACTTACAGTAGGGTATAGCATCCAAGCTTGGTCCACGGAAGCTGTGTCTTCCGATCCCCCGAGGCTGTTTATTGGCTTTTATATATAGCTGCTTTTCTTCCATCCCTTGTGACCCCATAATTCTGTGCTGTTTATTTTATGATTACTAGGGTAAGGTGGTGGAACACACACATTATATGGCCAGTCATGTGTGTCCACTCTGTCTACAGTGTCCCATGAGCAGCCGTGATCCAGACGAGCGCTTCTGCACTGGGGCTGGTCTCCTTGATCCCTGCCTGGGTTCTGCCATGGATAAAGGAATCTGGCCTGAAAGATAAAGTCCTGAAGAGAATGGCTGAGCTGTCAGAGCCAGAACGCATGAATCCTCACACAAAAGCTTCAACAGAGTTAGCCAGTTCAGGCCAGTCTAGCAGAGCCACCAGGCTGACTTGCTGTTGAGGTGCTCTGTGATGCCACGGCAGATGACCAGATGCTGGCCCTGGCTCATCTCAGGTGTCCATGCTTCTGTCTGACCCGAGCTTTCTCTTTAACTCTAATTGTTTCATCCGATTAGTGCCACAGACATGTGATCGGGCGCAGCCACAAAAGCACCGTGTCACATCTCCAGACACAACACACTTCTAAATGTCATGCAACTCTCCCATTCAGATTGTTTTAAATATGAGATAATGTGAATTAAAAAAAAAAAAAAAAAAAACGCGTTGAGTCTTTCACTATTACAGTCTCTTCTATAGCTCTGATGTGCTTTGTCCCACCATGGTTAATAGTGAATGTCAATTTGTTGGGATTAAAGTTGTCATGGAAACAAATTCCTGCCTGGGAGCATCTAGGTTAGATTAAGATGAAGCAGCACTATGCCACAGGCAGAGGTCCCAGACTAAACAAAAGGGGGGAGGTGAACGAAGAACCAGTGACCATAGCTCTGCTTCCTGACTGCAGGGGCAGTATGAGCAGCCACTTCTGCTCATGACGCCGTGGTGGGCTGTGCCCCCAAACTGTGAGCTAAAGTGAACTCCCTCTAACTACACCTGTTGGACACTTTGGGGGAAGAATGGGACAGTCAGCTCAGACATCCACAAGGTCTCATGGTGGGGCTGGTGTTAGGAGCTGAACCTTGACAGTAAGAGTCTCTCAGAAAGTCTTTGTGTCAATGCTGAGGCCTGTGAGGTTTAGTTTCTCTTCGGCTTGCAGTGTGATACCACCATGATGAGCTCCGCAGTGGAAAACTTGGGCAAGTTGGCTCTTGCTAGGGGCATCAGTAACAATGCATGTATGTCAGTCTTCATAACTCTAAATTGTTGGGTTTGTTTTGGTTTTGTTTTGTTTGTTTGTTTTTTCCTGTGGTATCCTGTCTTGTGACCAAAGTTATGCAATTCCCTTCCTTCCTTCCCAGAGGGAAAAGACGGCAGAAGTAACTCCAATGAGACCTCTGCACCCAGCCTCCTTGGTGGTGTTCATTTTGCCTTTCACACACATGCCTGATAGTCACTTGAACTGCTTTTAGTGTTGCTGTTCATAAAATTTGTCTGCAGAATACAATGGTTTTGGACATGTAATTCTGTTATACCTTTTAAAATCCTCCTCTTTCTCCTCCTCCTTCTCCTCCTCCTCCTCCTCCTCCTCCTCCTCCTCCTCCTCCTCCTCCTCTTCCTCCTCCTCCTCTTCTTCTTCTTCTTCTCCTCCTCCTCCTCCTTTCTGCCTTTTCTTTTACTTCTCCTCTTCCTTCTCTTTCTCTTCTCTTTTTTCTCCTCTTCTCCCTCCTCCTCTCCCTCCTCCTTCTTCACCCTCCTCTTTCTCCTCCTTTTCCTCCTTCTCCCCCTTCTCCTTCTTCTTTCTCCTCCTCCTTCTCCTTTCTTTTTTTTGTACTCAGTTTTCCACTAGTTGAACTGCACCCCACTGGAAGACTCTTTCAGCCTCCTTCACATACTTCCCAGGTGACATGTATCCTTACTTATAACTTCTTGACACCGTCTGGAGTTGCCTGAAAATGGAGGAGCCTCAACTGAAAGACTGCCCTGATCAGACTGGCCTGTAGCAGTTCTGTAGGGGTTGTCTGGATTGGTATTTAATGTGGGAAAGCCCAGCCTGCTGTGGGCGGCACCATCCCCTGTCCAGCTTGCTGTGGGCGGCGCCATCCCCAGCCCAGCCTGAGCATGAGCTAGCAGGTGAGTTGACAAGCAGCTTTCTTCCATGGTTTCTGCATTAGGTTCCTGCTTGCGTTTCTAACCAGTGTTGACTGTGACCCGGAAGTGTAAGCCAAATAAACCCTTTCTTCCCTTAAATTGCTTTTGGTCATGATGTTTATCATAGCAACGGAAAGCAATCTAGAGCAACAAATGTTAAGTTACTTCAGCATTTCCTTTGACGCACAATGCTGTGAGGGACAGGCTGTGCCTGTTGCCGTGTGCACGCTAACCAGCGATGCCGGCGTTATGGGGTTCTGGATGCCCTCGGCATCACTGGCTGATGCCCAATATCCCTACAACATGGTGCATGTAATCTCACTGTGAGTGAAAGTTCTGTGTCCCGTGCCTTTGCCAACACTTCTCAGCCATACAAATTCATACATTCTGTTTATTTAAAAAAAAAAAAAAAAACTTTCCTTAGAACCCCTTTCCCTCTGTATGTCTTTAGCGCACGTAGAAAGGACTTCATTTGCTTTTTGGCCTCCAGTTATGCCACACACCAGCTGCTGCCACTGAGTGCTGCGGCAGCCCTTCCTGACGTCTTTGCACCTCAGGATTTCCGTGTCCCAATTCTCGCTCCTTCGTAGACTTTTTTTCTACAAACATTCAAAACTCCCTCCCTCATTCTTCCTCAACCCTCTGTAGCTTCACAAACGGATCGCGACTTTAACTGTGAACATTTATGTTCACATACAATGTGGTGGTGTTGATACATGTATGTAGTGTGTAATGATCACACCAAGTAGCCCAGATTCTTCCCTTCTCCGTGTTCAAGAATTTGATTAAGGGACGGGAGAGATGGCTCAGTGGTTAAAAGCATGTGCTGCTCCTCCAGAGGCTCTGCCTTCAGTTCCCACAGGGCAGCTCACAACCACCTCCAACTCCAGCTCCAGTCAAATTTGACACTCTCTACTGGACTCCTCAGGTACTGCATACACGTATAACACAACACACACACACACACACACACACACACACGTACATAAAAATAAAATATTAAAAAAGAGAGAGAGAGAGACTTGGGCCTGTACTTGATTCCCAGCATCAGTGTGGCAGGTCACAACTGGCTATAACTCCAGGTCCAGAAGTTCAAGGGCACCAGGCATGCACATGGTATACATACATACATACATACATACATACATACATACAGGTAAAACATCTGTATACATAAAAAATAAAACCTTGCCGGGCAGTGGTGGCGCACGCCTTTAATCCCAGCACTTGGGAGGCAGAAACAGGCAGATTTCTGAGTTCGAGGCCAGCCTGGTCTACAGAGTGAGTTCCAGGACAGCCAGGGCTACACAGAGAAACCCTGTCTCAAAAAGAAAGAAAGAAAGAAAGAAAGAAAGAAAGAAAGAAAGAAAGAAAGAAAACCTTTTTTAAAAGAAAAAATAAGCTTGAATGATGCATTATAGTTGTGCACATGTATGAGGCAGAGTGTGATTATCTTTTATTTACATGTACAGTGCATACATGATCAGACATGATCAGACAGGGATGTGTAGCATTCCCTCCTCCATATCACCTTGCTTAAAATCTTTCAACTCCCATTTTCCATTTTCATATTGTTTACTAGATGCACACCAGACTTTTATGACAGGCACCAATGCTTCATGCTGTTTTATTATATGGTTTCCAGATGTGTGTTTGTTTTTTTTTTGTGTGTGTGTGTGTACATGAGCATATATGTGTGGTGTGTGTGTATGCATGCATACGTGTGTGTGGTGTGATAAGTGTGCATGTATGTGCATGTGCATCCATGCATGTGTGTGTACATGTGTATTGTGTTTTTGTGTGTGTGAACATATATGTTTTTGTGTGTGTGTGTGGTATGCAGGTGTGCATGCCTGTGTGTGTGTGCACTCATATGTGTGTGAGAGAGTATATGAGTTTAAGCAATTGTGTGTGTGCGTGCACATATGTGTGTGTGTTTGTGTGTGTGTGTGTGCGTTTGTGCATGTGTATGGTGTGTGTGCATACACATGTATGTGTGTGTGTGAGAGCATATGAGTACATGCAAGTGTGTGTGTGTGTACATGTGATGTGTGTTACACCCCGCTGTGTCTAGAATTTTTCATTCTCTCTCAGGAGATCTCTGCAGATCTCCAGGCTTCATTATCTCTTCTTTTCCATCCCTTCATCCTTTCCATCCATCCTGTTTTCCACTTCACTAATGTTCTCTTCAGCTCTGTCTGGTTCTTTTTTCAATCTACCTCCTGAATAAAAAAGTTTTTGTCAACATTTTTCTTTCCTGCTATGTTTCTTTGGCTACTTCTCAGTTCAAGGAACTTACTTTCTTACTTTCTGATTGTTCCAACATAAAAGCTTTTATATTTATATTCAATTGTGTCCTGTGATCCGATTTACTCAATGGGATGAAACAAGAGGCCCATCCTCCACTGCAGGTGGCTTTAACTGCTGCCAGCACACCTTTCTCTGTATGGAAAAAGTTTGAGGTAACATAAACCTTTACAAGAAAAGGAGCTGGAAAGCCTGTGAACAACCTACTAAGCACCTGGACTGCAACTACTAAGTGCAGAACCCCACTCCCACATCCTTCACCCTCCACCCCCATTGACAGATTGCAAGTTATTAAACATGGAGACCTCCTTTGTGATAGTTTGAGTGAGAATGCTCCCCAGGCTCATAGATTTGAATACTTGGTCCCTGGTTGGTGGAACTGTTTGGGAAGGATTAGAGTGTGGCCTTGTTGGCGGAGGTATGTCACTGGGGGCTTTGAGGTTTCAAAGGTCCACAGATTTCACAGTTATCCTCCCCCCCGCCCCGGTGTGTGTGTGTGTGTGTGTGTGTGTGTGTGTGTGTGTGTGTCTTTGTGAATCAGATATAACCTCTCAGCTATTGTTCCAGCACCATGGTTGCTGCCCTGCCTGCCATGATTCAGTCACAATGGTCATGGACTCTCACCCACAGAAACTGTAAATCTCAAATTCAATGTTTTTTGAGTTGGCTTGGCCATGGTGTTTGATCACAGCAGTAGAAAACTAACCAAGACACACCGAGATCCTTGCTCTGAAGAATGCTACTAACCATTTTGATGAACCACAGAAAAGATCACTGCAAATGCAGTTTGTACCAAAGGGTTTTGAAGAATGTGAGTCATGGCCAACTTCATCCCTCAAAGAGAAGAAGCTACATTTAAACCAGTCTAAGAAGTTGGTACTGTATGGTAGGTTCACGGTTAATGTTGGTTGAGTGAATTAATTAGAACATTTGCTTAGACCAATTCAAGTGATGAGCTTCCCTTTCAGAAATATGTACAGATTTTTTTAGTTCTTCTTCTTCTTCTTCTTCTTCTTCTTCTTCTTCTTCTTCTTCTTCTTCTTCTTCTTCTTCTTCCTCTTCCTCTTCCTCTTCCTCTTCCTCTTCTTCCTCTTCTCCTCCTCCTCTTCCTCCTCTTCTTCTTCCTTCTCCTCCTCCTCCTCCTTCTCATCCTCCTCCCCATCATCATCTTCTCCTTCTCCTCCTATTCTTCTCCTCTTCATCATCATCATCCCATCTTTTAAGCGGGACACGCTGATAGATTTTGTCAACACAGCTGTAATAAACTTCAAGAAAGATGAAACTTCAGTTAAGAAAATGGCCTTCTGGAGTGGTCTGTGGGAAAGCCTGTGGTGCATTTTCTTGACCGATGATTGATCTCAGAGGTCCCAGTTCACCCTATGGGTGGGTGGTACCATTCCTGGTCTGGTGATCCTGAATATTATGAAAAAAGCAGACTGAGCAAGCCTTGAGGAGCAAACCAGTAAGTAACGCCCCCTCCATTTCCTCTGCTTCAGTTTCTGCAGACAAGTTTTTGCCTTGAATCCCTGCCTTGCATTCTGTCAGTGATGGATTGTTACCTCAAGTATGAGCAGAATAAACCCTGTCCTCTGTAAGTTGCTTTGGCCACGGTATTTTTCATAGCAACAGAAACCCTAAAACACAGGGTTTCACACATCCTCAGAAACCTTGAATTTGCTGTGTAGTTGAGGAGGATCCAGAACTTCTAATCCTTTTGCCTGTTCCTTCTGTGTACCAGGATTGCAGACAAGTCCCACCACCCAGTTTAAATAAACCAGGGCTTCCTGGATGCCATGCAAACCCCCAACCAAAAGACCTACACACTCAGGTCCTGGATCCTGTTTGTTCTTGGGAATGATGCTGAGCCCTGTGATGGGTACTTCCCCCAACCTGTCTCCAGCTGAACAGACAGGAACCACATAGGGACCACTTCTGCCATCTTTTTATTGCTTTATGTGGAGGCAATCTGAAAGTGTCTGACCTT
Organism: Arvicanthis niloticus; assembly: GCF_011762505.2. NCBI lineage: Eukaryota > Metazoa > Chordata > Mammalia > Rodentia > Muridae > Arvicanthis > Arvicanthis niloticus. Next base: position 3,084,327 of record NC_047662.1, read on the forward strand.
GGGTCCAGAGGACCCTCTTAAACTCCAACCTCAGGGTCCATGAGAGGCTTTGCAAACCCATACAGTTCCCTCATGGTGACTATAATGTACAGAAGATGTGGCTTCCTTGACTAGCAGAGATGGAAGGGTGGCTGCTGACTGCTTCCAGCTCACCCACAAGATGAGGCTCCAGGTATGCCATCTCCCAGAGCAAAAGCCCTGGCTGGACTTTGCCCAGGTTGTCAGAGAAAGCAAAAGTGACCCAAATAAATTTGAATGTCAGATGAATATGAATGGTTTTGGTGTAGCTGTGCTTCCAACACGACATGGATGTCTCAGCTAAGGTTTCTATTGCTGGGACAAAACACCATGACCAAGAAAGCAAGTAGGAGAAGAAAGGGTTTATTTGGCTTACACTTACAGATTCTAGTCCATCACTGGAGGAAGCCAGGACAGGAATTTGAGCAGGACTGGAACCGATGCAGAGGCCATGGAGGGGGCTGTTTACTGGCTTGACCTTCGTGGCTTGATCAGCTTGCTTTCTTATTGAGTCTAAGACCACCAGCCCAGGGATGGCACCACCCACAATAGGCTGGGCCCTCCCCCACTGATCACTAATTGAGAAAATGTCCTACAGCTGGATTCATGGAGGCATTTTCCCACCTGTGGCTCCTTCCCTTTTCATAATTCTAGCTTATGTCAAATTGACACAAAACCAGCCAGTATGACAGGATAAGCTCCCATTAAAGGTTCTTTATTGTCTGTCTGAAAGTCAAGCCCAACTGGGCATGCTGTAAGCATTTATTTTGTATGTCTCACAACTATATTCTGGGGGGGGGGGAGAGACTTGTGTTGCTCTCAGCATCTCCCCTCTCTATCCCCTGCCCTTCCTCCCCGAATCCTGCTCCCCGGCACCACAATCTGATCCCACAGAAGCCCTGATCTCAGACTAAGACAGTCTTTCAGTCTTCAAAGGAAAGGCTCGTTTTTTTTTTTTTTTTTTTTTTTTTCCTTCTGAAAACTCAATTCAAAAGGAAAAGTCTCTTAAACCCTCTTTAACCCAAATCACCAGCCATTCCCCTGTCCCAGCGCTGATCTGGGTGGCTGTGGTGAATGAAGGGCAAACTCCCTACCCCACCGCGGCTCCTCGTTTTCTTCTGTAGCCCATCACCTTTGAAGTGAGGATCAGTACTAACTAAGACTAGTGCTTAAGTCGGAGCTTTCAAAGCCCCATGACCTGGTTAAGTCACCTGTGCCCTACTTTGGCAAGATACATTTGAATTCTTCAGCTCCATGACAACAAACTTCCTTTACAAAACGATATAAGAAGCCCAGGGAGAGGAAAGTAATAAAGAACCATCTCCCTGGTGGGTTAGCTTCGGCTTCTAGAACTTTCCTCATTCCTGACAGACTGATGTCTTTCCATAATGTGCCAATTACTTGGAAGAATGTTTCAGATGAGCAAAACCCTCCACAGACATTCTTCTGGGACAGGCTTGAGAAGTCCACCTTCGGGGGGAATTTATAAAGATTTAGATGGTGGGATAGGTGTCAAGGGATTCCTCCCTCCCCCAAACTATAAGATGAGGTAGTGAAGAAATGAAAGCTTTGATTAGCAGCAGAATGGGGGTGAGGGTTGGGGGAAGGGGGTGCACTTTCTGATAGTTTGTCTTTATTGAGGATGGGTATGCTTTCTGCTATGGTTTGTCTTTGCACACTCCAGAAGTTCCTGGTAGGTCCTAAACTGAAGCCACTTCTGCTTCATGCCTCTCACATTCTGACAGATTCAGGATTGTATGTGTGAGTCCCATGACTGTAACAAAGACCCAAGACCCTCAGCTTATGAACAGAAAAGGCTCCTGATTTTGAAAGTTTCATTTCATGCACAGTTGGCTGCATTTTGGCTATGTGATGAGCTGCAAATGATGGAGGCCCAGCTGAGGAAGGTGCCCACATCATGACAGGAAACAGAACACAGAAGAAGAGATCCTACCCTTCCCACCAAGGAGTCTCCTGAGTTAAGGATCTCCAGTAGGTCACGCCTCCTGATGGTCCCATATTCTCTGAATAGCATCATGCTGGAGACTTTCAGAAAATGGGTCTCTGGTGGCCACATCTGTTCAAATTATAGCAACAGAGGGGCAGAGGGAGATGACCCAGATAGTAAGAAGCTTGCTGCATAAACATAAGGCATCGACTTTAATCCTCAGAACCTACCCAAAAAGCAGGGTGCCGTGGGGCAAACCTATGATTCCAACAATGGGGAACCATAGGCAGGAAGATTCCTGAGGCTTGCTGGTCATGTAGCCCCAGCAGAATCAGTGAGCTTCAGGTTCAGGAAGAGAGACTGTTTAAAAACTGAAGTGGAGAGGAAGTCTACTGTGGACACTCACAGGACATTCACGTGCATGTGTGCACACATATGCACACACACAGTCATAAAGCTATATCTGCGCCACTGGCATGGCAGATGGAACTTACTAAAGTACATCAGCTTGATTGGAAATGTGTCTGAAGAGCCTGTGATGTGGGGCATCCTAGGCTGGTTCACAGTTGAACCCAGTCTGGACCCAAAGCCTCAGAGCATCACCAGTGAAACCTTGGGAAGACATGTAAATAGCATCAGCACCTCTGTGATTTGTTGGTGCATCCCTAAGGATTCTGGTGCCCATCCTGGCCCCAGCTAGAGACTCCTCAAATCAATACCACTGTGTCTGGGATGAGCCGTTGAGATGGAGTGGTCTGGGATTTTGCTCAACCTGTAGTTGATTGCTCACGGTGTGACTGTGCAGAGCCTTGGAGAGCCTCCTCTCCAAGGGCTATCGATGAGCCTCTATGTGCCATACCTATGGTCACCTCTCTTCTCTGGTTGAGTGAATGAAAGGTTTGGAAGCCACGATCAATCCCTAAGGTCATCCCAGGTTGCCTACGTCTGCCTCAGCATCACCAAAGGCGGTGTTACCCAATCTGGGAACCTTGCTGTGCTCCGGCAGTACTTTCTGCTGCTTTTTTGCCTTGCCTGCGGTGGTTGGTTGCAGATGGCACAGTGAAGCTGGAGCTGGGATGAGATCTTAGTACCCTGCACTCCCAAGGCCTTTAGAGCCTCACAGCTGTGACGTTTCTCCAGGCGCCTTATGAGTCTCTGGGTGTCGCTGAGCGGCGAGTCACCAGGTGTACCTCTAAGTAGCAAAATTAGGAGCCATTCAGTGTTTTAGTGGTGCAATTAGCTTCCCAGTATGAGCACCGAGATTTTTTCTAATTAAAGCAGGAACTGTTTCTCGGTCTATAATAATCTCATTTAAAGTGTGTCCAAAACACTTGCCACGCTTTGTTTCAGAGCATCGGGCCTGTGCCTGTTTTTAAGCGACGTGAAAATTGAGCCCCAGGAAGCTGCAGCCTCGATGGTTCTTCAACAGACGCTTTGCAGGGCTGGGCTCTACACACACACACACACACACACACACACACGCACACGCACACACACATGCACACACACACACATACACTCACAGGGCTGGGTGAAAACTGTGTGGGATGCTGGCTCCTCCTTGAAGGCTAGCTCAAGAGTCTGTGGGAGAGATGCAAACATGCCTTCCCTTTAGGGAACATTAGGCCACCATGATGAATAGATGCAAACTTATGAGCAAATCTAAACAAAGCACTAACTCAAAGCCTAGCCTAAGGACCCTACTCTACTGTCCCCCAGACTTCTCCATAGAAACAACTGGAGTTATTTCTGCAGGTTGTCAGAGGAGGAGGGGGGATGGCTCAGAGATGAACAGTTCAGAGGATCTGAGTTCAAGTCCTAACATGCATGTGCATCAACTCACAATCGCATGTAATCTGATGGCGTTGGCTGGCCTCCATGGGACCTTGCAGCCATGTACACGGAATGAGTAGTAATATTCTAAGACTCTTTTTGAAGGCCATTACCTACACACACATACATATTTCCTGTGCATGTATAATATAACCTTCCCTTCTTCTCTTATTCCTACCCTTCTGCTAGGATCTCTTTTTTCCCCTACACTTTTCTCCTACTCTCATATCAGGTATTTTAATGAGCCACTGGGTTTCACCACATAGAGGCATGGGTGAGGGGGTTATGAACCGCAGTCCAGGTCTGCTCCAGCCATGTTTCCGTTCCTCTAGCCCCTATTTCATCACTCCCTTCCCAGACACCAGTCATGAGCTTTCCAAACTCTGCTTACCCTGATAATGCTTCCACTATCCTTCTGTACCTGACTGGTTTCATTGATCACACTGCCCCAAAGTTTCATCCATGCTGCAAGGGACAAGGTTGTGTCATTTTGAACTGTTTATGTGCTGAGACAGTCTTCCTATATAGAGCCCTGCCTAGCTTAAGACTCACAATGCAGACCTCCGTGTGTGTGTGCATGCATATAAGTATAAACACATATATACACATAAAAATATACATATACATACACATATACATGTACCCACACATGCACACATATATAATACACACATACATGTAAACATATATGTACACATAAATATATGCATGTATACACATATATGTACACGTAAACATACACAACACATAAATGTATACATATATACACATATACACATACATATATACACATATACACATACATACATATATATACATATACACACATACATATATACATGTACATGTATACACACATGCATACACACATATACTACATGTATACATATAGATGTACATGTAAACATACATGTATACATACACATATAAATATATACATTACATATACACATACACATATACACACAATCCATTGTGTGTACCCATGGATATGAAAACACATGGCACAGAGAAGTCTGCTTATATTATATATTGTCAAACAATAAAATAGTCCATATAGCTGAATTATATAAAAATATAATACATTCATCTATATTTATCCGTTGATCATTTATTTATATATGTATCCTTCAACCTATATATATCTATCACCTACCTATCATCTATCATTTATCTAATTCTAGTTCTCTTCTATATATTTATATTCTAGTTATCATCTTTCTTTCTCCATCTGCCCTCCCTACCTTTCCTTACCCACTGCTCTATCAATGGACTCACATCTCTGGTCATTGTGATGCTCTTGTGCATAGAGTTCTAACAATCCTCAGGGTACGGAGGAGCAGATGTCTTTTCCTTCATTTTTCATGACCTAGGGGAAGGCACTGGGCCATATCGACTTCTGCTTTTTGAGGCTCCATTTTCGTCTTTTCTATAAAGATGCTTCAAATTTCCATCCTCCCCAACAGAGTTTGAGTGCTCTGCTTCCTCATCTCCATTCAGGCGGAGTTCAACACAACACAGGACGCACTCACTGGATGGTGAGAGTCAAGAGGGTGGGTAGATTGCAGATCCAGAACCTTGGACAGCGCCCAGCATGCTATGGAGGCTGAGTCTGCGGTTGTTGTAAGAAAGTATCAGAGTGAAGTTAGGAACTCAGACTCGGAAGGATTGCTCATTATTACACCGGATACACCCCTCTGTGCATAGCATCCACCCACTTCTCCGACTCCTTTCTGCAATAAAGACGGAGACAAAGAAAGACCCTTTAGAAGACACACAGGTCCCTGAATGGATAACTGTTCTTAAGCCTTTCAAACGCAACCGAATCTCTGTCCTCTTCCTGCATAGGAGGGTCAAGGGCAGGACAGCCAAGCTCGGGCTTTACCTGTGCAAGTCCTGGGCTAACTGGGTGTCTTCTCCTGCCAGTGCCCACCACAAAGACAGAGCTTCATTTGCCACTCGGTCAAGGACAGGTTGTCAGCAGGCGCTGGCTCAGAGGATGAAGAGGCTCCTCCCATACTGCGTAGCTAGAAAGGTTATCGCCTCCTCTCCTGTTGTTTAAAAATATCCCTCAGTGGGAAAAATCATCGCCCCGGGGAGCAGCAAAATGGGCTGGCGTGGTAAGCAAGTGGCACTTTCTGAAATCCAGTAGAGAAGCCAGCAGCAGCTTGCCTGGGCGTCAACACTGGGGCCTGAGACTTCTAACCTTTACAGCTTGGAACACACATGGTGATAAAAAGCCACTAGGAACCGCCAGAGAACAGTGGCTGACAAGGACTTGAGTTTGCCTTCGGACTCAGGGAGGAAAGGCTGTGTTTGTGATCTGAAGGTGCACGAGGCCTGGGCGGGCAGGGGGACGGGGTGGGTGGTGGGGCTTATTCACAACAAACATTATCTACCCGTTCATATGCCGAGCTTTCTATTTAGAGCTAATTTGCTGAGGCATGCACTCCACAGTCTCTGGGGAGAGGCAGGTTCTTGGGCACTGGGCCAGGCAGCCCCTTCCACCTTGCTCATTGCAACCAGCTGTAGCAGGTCCCGTGCAGTGGGCTCAGGCTGGAGGAGTTCCCTGAGAAGACCTCTTGGGTTGCAGGCTGTGCTGCAGAGACTTATCAGGGAGAATGCCCAGCCTGGGAGTCTCTTCTAAATAAAGTCCCAGAACCAACTCTGCCCTGCCACAGTGACTGCATCTCCTCTCTCCAGTTTTCTGTTGTAGGATCAGAGATGATCCCAGAAAACACTGTCTCTTTGAGTCAGGAACCCCAGCTCGGCTCAAGTTCCTGCTGCCAGGAGTCTGGATGTAGCTCAGCTGAGCACTGTGCAAGGCTGAGACCAAGGTGGCTGGGGGCGTGGCCTTATCTGTGGCTTAGGAGGGATAGGAGGAGACTGGGCTCTGATAGATGCTTGGGGCCTGTCTCTTGCCAGCTGTTAGCTTCTTGCCCTGTGTCCCCCACAGAGATGACAGTGCTGACTGCTCCCTCACAGTCAGTAGGGGGCATCTCCATGAGACCCAGCAGATACTGGCAGGCAGTGTCACCCTGTGTGTCTCATCACCTTCTCCATTTGCTCTGTCTCCTCCTGGAGGTCACAGGCCCTGTAACCCCACAATAAAGGGGAGCCAACCCCATGAAACCATGGACTCTGGAGATGGGGTGTCCGGGACATCTTGCTGCCTGTTTTTCTTTCAGCTATCTGTAAACGCCCACATTAAACACCGTCTTTGTCCTTGAAGCAAACTTCTGTCCCCCACAGTGATGCCTGGATGCTCGCCCTAAGCTCCTGGAGATCAGAATGGGAAACAGCAGTTTGTGGTTCTAACTCAGGTCTGCCTCCCTCCCACTGTCTCTCTTCCCCCACCCACATTCCTTTGATGGTAGCTCTGTTTTTCCTCGTGTTTGGGTAGAGGCAGCCTTTGCCTCTCTTCCCCCTCCAACCCCCATGGAAAAGCTGCAGACTCCACTTCAAAGACTTTCAACCAGACATGAAGTAAGCCTTCCCTCCCTACCCCCAAATTAAGCCAGCTCTGCCACCATGACTAGGTCCATGGCTTCTCTCTCTCTCTCTCTCTCTCTCTCTCTCTCTCTCTCTCTTTTCCCTTTCTCTTTTCTCTCCTCTTTCTCCCCCTCCCTGTGTGTGTGTGAGAGACAGAGAGAGACAGAGAGACAAAGAGACAGAGAGACAAAGAGACAGAGAAGGAGAGAGAGAGAGAGAGAGAGAGAGAGGAGATCAATGTTAGATTCCCAGAAATCCATGTTGGTTTTAAAGACAGTCACACAGAGACCTGGCATTCAATGGTTAACCAAGCTAACTGCCTGGGAGCCTAGATATTTGCATGGCTTTGCTTCCCAGGGGCTGGGATGCAAGCCTGCACCATCCATGTGTAGCTTGGCTGAGGAACTGAGCTCAGGTCCCCAAGCATGCAAGGCAAGGGCTTTACTAACTGGGCCATCTCCCAGTCCTTTCCTCTTCTTTTACTAAGCCCTCTCACAGAACAGTCCAGTTACCAGGTAACTGAGCACTGGGCAACATGACAGCCATGGTAGATTTCCACTGGGTAGCATCTAGAAATCCAGTGTTTTCTGTTCTAATCTAACAAGGCTGTGTTTTCCCCAAACCAGTCATGTTCATCTTTCAGTTTCCTTTGTGGTCTTCACTGATTTATAATCTCATGGGCATCTCTATATGTGCCCATGAGGACATTTCCAGATGGGTTAGGTGAGGTGGGGAAGAGTCACCCTGACTGTATACAGGTGGCACCTTCACATGAGAGCATCTCATGAGCCGGGGTCTCAGACAGAATAAAAAGGAGAAGCAAGGCCACGCATACTCTCTCGCTGGCTCGCTCGCTCGCTCACTCTTGTCTCTGCTTCCTGACTGCAGGTGCAATATGACCAGCTGCCTTGTGCTCCCACTGCTACGCCTGTCTCTCCAAACGGGACAAAATAAGTTTCCTTTTTCCAGGTGCTTCTTGCCAGGAGTTAATCTTCAATCACAGCAAGAAGGGAAACAAGTAATCCCTCTTCTAAATATTTGGCACATTTAACTTAGAGTTGGGTTTAAGATTGGACTGGGATGGCCGGAACTCTGATGCAGAATCCTCCGTGCTTTGGAGAATCAGGCAGTATCTATAGCCTTCCTAATGCTGTGACCCTTTACTACACTTCCTGTTGTGGTGACTGACCCTCCCCCCCCCCCCAGCCATCAAATTATTGCATTGCAACTTTGTAACTGTAATTTGCTACTGTTATGAATTGTAACGTAAATATCTGGCATGTAGAATATCTGCTGTGCAACTCCAAAGAGGTGAACCCACAGGGTGAGGACGGCTGGTTGAATCCCTTGTAACTCCGGAGGTGGGCTTTTTGGCCAGGTTCCTGTGGTCTCTGGTCTAGCGACAGCGAGAACTAGAAAAGCTAGACTTGGCGCTGGCCATCTCCTACCCACCTCTCTCCCTCCCCCAACTTGAGAGCACTTGCAAGGGATTCTCTGGTTTATGAAAATATCACTTCCCCTGAGAAAAGCTTTCAACACACTCAGAGGGCTTTATTATCTTCAGCTCAGCTGTACAAAACAACAGCTTCCTAGCAGCTCCTTTACAGGAGTGCGGCTTCACTGGAGTCCTGGAAAGACTGAGAATGCGGGGCCTGGGCTGCAGCAGCTCCACCTCCAGGAAGTCTGCGCAAAACCTCACGGTAGACAGTTGGCTTCCCCCGGAAGGATGCTCCGATGTGCCCATTCAGTACATTTTTCTTAATTTTCTTAAACCTGGCCTAATTCCACCTTAAATTAACGTTAAATAGCTTTATTAAGGCAAATTGACTTCAATCTCTGGTCTCCCCAGGAGCTGGCAAGCTTCAGCGGGCTCCGGTGGCTTCAATGGTCTCTGAAAGCACTTTCTGCAGCCTCATACTACGAGGAACATCAAGGCTGGGAAAATGGACGCCTAGATGATTAAACTGCATTGTCCTTTGTCAGGGCTTTAATTGCTCACAGTAGGACTGCTGTTAACAGCTGCGCTTTTAGTTCCCATCTCTCTCATACTGCACCCTGTAGCCAACTCATAAAGATGGAGAAACCCAACCCCACCACAGAAACCCAACCCCACCACGGGTCTCTAGGGCCAAGGAAGCAGCAACTAAAGCCATGGCGATGGTGCCAACCTAGCAATGGCCTGGCCTCCTTTCTTCATCTGGGAACCTAGACAGAGGTCCTGTCTTGAGAAAGTGGGCCCTGTGCGAGATTGTGGGAGCACAGGGGACCAGTGAGCGCCATGTTTGTATCTTCTCCAAACCTAGGCACAAGGCAGCAATGGCTGAGTCTCCAAAGTCTCAACCAAACACGTGTCCCCAGTCAGCTCGGAATTCTGTTGCCTAACCACAGAGCTCTAGCTGGGATAAGTCAGCTACAAAGTAAGGTGTGTACCAATGTGGAGGATGCATGGACCTTAGAGGGGAGAGGAAGAGGGAAGAAGGAGGAGGAGAGAGAGAGGAGAGAGAGGGGGGAGAAAGGGGGGAGAGAGAGGAAGAGAGGGAGAGAGGAGGAGAAAAAGAGAGAAAGGGAGGGAAAGAGAGGGAGGGAGAAAGGGAAGGAACAAAAGTGTGTGTTGAATGCTGTGAGGGACTGGGACTGGGTGAGTACACACACAGGATAGGCATGAAAGTGTGTGTGTGTGTGTGTGTGTGTGTGTGTGTGTGTGTGTTCATGTGTCTATGTAGATGATGTACAGACATGGGAGTAAGTGTTTTCCTATGTGCAGAGGGATAGACGGATATATTTATGTACACACACACACACACACACACACACACACACACACACACGTTTAACATTAAATATCTCTATCCCTGGATCCAGTAGCAGCACACCAGCCTCGCTTTCTACAGAGTTGACCTGCTCCTCCAGGTCCTCAGAGGGCAGAAGAGCTGACCTGCCTCCCCATCCACAGAGTGAACAATGTTGCCTCTGCTGGGTAGACAGCTGTACCTTCTGATGGACCCTGGTAGGCAGTGCAGGGCATTACCAGTTACTACAGAGCTGAGAAAACCGCTGAGGACTCCCTGGTGCCTACACAGACCCTGCCGACTTCCAAGCCATGTGCTTCCAGGGCCCACCCACCTCCCACTGAGGTCATGGCAAACCTACTTTACTTTTATCAGTGAAGAAGCAGCCATGGTTTTCTGGCCTCTCCCGTGTTTCCCGGCTTGTCAGCTATGCCCCCACAGGTAGCTTTAAACTGAGCAAAACGCTGATTTTTTTTCCCAACAATGCTTCGCCCTGATAGACTCCATTTTAAAGATGGAAGATTGCTGGACACCTATGTGGACATTGTAAACACCCTGCCAAGCACTACACATGAGACACGGACTGGTAAATAGCTCGTTCCCAAGAGTGTAAAGGTCTCAAATGATGGAAGTGAATTCAGGCTGGAGGAGCACACAGATGCATTAGAGTCACATCAGAAAAACCAGGACTGAGAATCTACCTAATACTCTAGTCTGAAAGAAGAATGCAGGTCTCACCTGGAACCCAATTAAAAAAAACAAGCAAACAAACCAAGAAACCAAAATTTAACTGCAAAAATAACAACCCCACTGGCCTGCCATCTGACAGCCTGGCATCTGTGCCAAGGGACCAACAGACAGAGAAGTACAAACTGTCCACAGGGATTTACCTCTGCCTCAGCCCTGTCTATGGGTCACTGGCCTGGTCTTACCTTTACAACCTCCACTGCTCTCTGAATGAGACCTGCTATTCTGCTGGGGGCAGCAGGCCCAGCCCAGCTTGGGAGAGAGTCTAGGGTGACACCAGCAGTGACCACAGAACCTTCCTCAGCTAAGGACACAGAGGGAGATGGGATCCCCTCTGTCCTTCCCGGCCTTATTGTTACAGCCTATTACCCTTGCTCCCCAGCCCTGCGGGGGTCTCTCTGTAAAGACCCCAAGCAGCATATCCTGTCTCTACGTTCACAGCTCTGATTCAAGGCTCCAAATGTCGCAGGACCTCCAGGGTCCTTCCTCTCTCCTGCCATCCCAAAGACTGCAGAGCCTCTGCCACTGCTGAGGTGGAAGATCTCTCCCATGATAGCATCCACAGCAGTCTGATTTACTGTCAGTGATCTAGAAGCTTCTACAAAGATGCTTCTAGAAAGAAGACAAAGAACACGGACTGATTGCTTTCTGGAGACTGGAAGCCTGTGGACTTTTCTTCTAGACTGTTCCATTCAGGGCTAGTGAGAAGGCTCCATAGGAAGAGACATTCGTGCCCAGACAGGCATGGTGACCTGAGTTTGATCCTTGGATTTCACAGAGTGGATGGAGAAAATGGGCTTCTGAGATTTGACCTCTGATCTTCACATGTGTGCTATGGTATATGTGTGGCCAACATGTGCCTATGTGCACACACACGTACAAATACATGCACACACACACATACAAACACACACTTATACACACAAACACACATATACATACATGCACACACACAGAAACACACACATGCACACACACACATGCACACTTACACAAACACACACATGCACACACACACATATACAAACACACACATACAAACACACAAACACATACATATATACATAAACACAAATATACACACATGCACACACACAAACACACACATGCACACATACACATGCACACATACACATATAGACAAACACACACATGCACACACACATATACACACACAAACATGTGCACACCCACTCTCTCTCTGTCTCTTTCTCTCTCTCTTTGCATGGTAACGGGGGCATGTGCTCCACACATGAACAGAATAAAAACTAGACTGGAGAAAACTCAATCTTTAAAATACTTCCTACACAAATTCAAGGACATAGGTTCAATTCCCAGCAATGCCAAGAGTGGTTTTGTGTGTTTGTCATTCCACAGCTGGGGAAGCAGAGACAGGAGCCTCCTTGGTAAATTCACAAGCCAGTCTAATCAAACCAGTGAGCTCCAGGGTCAGTGAATGACTGTATCAGTGTGTGTGTGTGTGTGTGTGTGTGTGTGTGTGTGTGTGTAGTGGAGCACTATCAGAGAAGACGCACAGCATCAAACTTTGGCCTCTGAATGTACACAGGCAAATATGTGCGTAGACACACAAAGAGTTTTGACAGCCCTGTGTCATCTCCCGCCCACACCACCCGTGTTTACCTAAGACCCTTCAGACCCTGTTGATGAACATCTGATTGAGTGACCTCCATCCCAGGGGTCAAGACACAGGCAAGCTCCTGAAGGGCCTCACAGACTCAGGGATGGGCTGGGATGAGTTGAGTAGAGGGCCAGAGGACCAGGGCAGGGGGCAGATTTCCAGGGACGACTCAGGATCTCCAGGGGCCATGAGTTCATGAATAGAGCCCCTCTGTGAGCTGCTGCAGGTACCAGGGGTGGGGGGTGGGGTGGAGATCAGCTGACGCCTGTGTCTTGAGGGAATGGTGGAGACTGTGTAGCTTGTAACTTAACTCCCATGGCAAAGACAGCTAAGCAATGCTTCTCACACTGTATTTACCATGCTTATGACTGTTATAATTTTACTCCAGCAAACGTTTTTCTTCCTTGGAGAAACATATCCTTAATCTTGTAATAAAAATCAATGAGAAGTTTCAAATCTGTACAAATAAATTCAACATCGGGGTCAGTGTGCTCGCACCAGGCTCTACCTCATGAGGAACATCAGAGTCACTGACCAGACCCCAGAGCCCGGGATGGGAGGGCACCAGACCTGCCTTTCCAGAACCTTCCATCGTGACTGCAGTCTGCCAAGCAGCCCAAGACAATTACCCTTTTCAACCTTAATCGATGTTACAGCTCACCTGGAACGAGATACCTCTCCGTTTGCCATTTTCGACTACATTTTCCCGTGATTAGTAACCTTGGGTTTTAAAGCGTGTTCTCGGGGATTCTATCTTAATCTATATGTTGTTTCTAAATCAATAACCAATAACCGATTTGAGCTCATTTAGCACGACTTAGCTTTACACAACGCGGGTGTTTGGAGCTTGGCGGTCAATTTATGTGAAGGGTGCTTGGATTTTTTTTTTCCCCTGAGGCTCTGCGGCCATCTGCCATCCTGCACACTCCTCTCCAAGCTCACTCCAAAGACCACGGTGAGTGAATCGCATCTCCACTTTCGTCTCTAACCCAGTCCTCTTCCTGCCCTTCTCCTGTTATCCAAAAGCCGATTTCTTTCTTTAAAATCTAAAGAAAGTAGACATAATGATCTCTAGGGAGGAAGGGGAGATTCAGACGTGTAAAACGGATGTCTCAGGAGCTTGGAGAGATCTTGGCCACTTTCTGTCCTGAAGGACAGGTGCACTTAGAGGAGGCTTGTCCAATCCCACCTCACAGGCCAGGTGAGGCTGAAGGTAGCTAAGACTGGGACCTGATACAAAGCTGCAACTGTACAGCATTAGGAGATTCCTTTTTCTTGCTTTTTTTTTTCTTTTAAATTTCAATTGTGAGGTTCCAGATTGTGAACTTGGTAAGCAACAACACTCTGTCGCAGTGCCAAGACTGGACACACCTGATGGAAACAGGGCCTACACAAGAGTGATTTACTTGATGGGGGTAGGAAGTAGGGGATGGAAGTGGGGGATGAGAGTGGAGGATGGGGTAGGAAGTGAGGGAAGGGAGGGGAGATGGGAGTAGGAAGTAGGGATGGGGGTAGCAAGTGGGGGATGAGGGTGGGAAGTGGGGAATGGGAGTGGGGGTGTTGAGGGCAGGAAGTGAGGGATGGGAGTCTGGGATGGAGGTAGCAAGTAGGAATGTGAGTGGGAGATGGGGGTAGCAAGTGGAGGATGGGAGTTCGGGATGGGAGTGGGGGAAGGGGTGGGGACAGGGTTGGAAGAAGAAGTACCTTAAGTTGGAGGTGACCTCCGAGGAATCAGCTCTGTACACATTTCACTGTGTTGTCCAGCTTTCCCACTGTAACCATGTCAGGGCAGGGACAGTGATGATCTGTGTCACACATACACACACACAAAAAGTGTTTGTCAAGTGACTCAATAAAGATATTGGAGAAACAAACAAACAAACAAGCAAAAGCAAATAAAGGTCTGAAATCTAGGAAGTGTGTTTCCATGTCCCGGCTCTGTGTCCTATGCTGTCCCAGCCACCCTAGTTCCAGGGGGAGTCTGCCACCACAGCATTGAAGATTTACTCACTTGATGGTGACAGGGGGATTCTTGACTTGTCCAGTTTAGATCTCATGGGATTCCAGGGCTACCCCAGGAGTTGGTGACAACGCTAAGCTCAGTTTTGTTTTCCAGGATGCTGAGTCATTGGTCCAAGGACATCTCAAATATGTCCTCTTGGTTGCAAAGCTATGTGCTGTGTACTAGGTCCCTCTTGGATCTTTAGTCTACGCCTTTCTCTTTTCTCAGCACCTGCCCCCCCCATCCCTTCCCCAGGCAGAAGAGAAGGATGGACTCCCCAAAAGTGTGCCCATCAACTGCTTCCCCAGGACCTGCCAGCCATCGGTTCTGGGGCATCAGACCCTGTAGAGTTGAGTAGTAGCCACTGACCATCCCAGAAACAGAGAGCCAAAGAGTCAGACAAAGCCCATGGGACCTGCAGGAAGAGAGCCTCCAGGAACCAGATTTGGGTCTTCAAAAATGACCAATGGTCCTGGGTTAAAACCTGGGAGAATGCACATATGCCGGCCTGGGAGCCCCTGCCACGCTGGACCTTGCCGTTTGTTGTGGTGGGACGGTGGGACGGTGGGACAGCAGCTGGGGTCTTAGTTAGATCATGGGAAGAAAAGGAAAGTTGGGAGGGCAGGAGTGGTGTCCATAAAGGAGCCTCTCAGCCTCCAATCCTGCCACCAAGGATGCAGAAACTCAGCATCAGCATCAGCATCAGCATCAGCATCAGCATCAGCATCAGCATCATCAGCTGCCTCTCCATCACCCAGAGTCTGAAGAGTCCCAGTTACATTGGTAATGTTTATCAAGATTGGCCAAGCATTGGCTCTGCACATCTGGACACCTGCCACTTCCAAACCAATTCACAGCTTTACAAGGGAAGCATAGATGGTTGTCTGCTGAGGACAGCCTGCCGTGTGACTTTCCAACCTCACAGGGACATGGGGATGCTTTCTACTTCCACGACCAGTCCACAAAATAGTCAACACTTGTAAAACAGGCTTCCTAGTACATAGACACGCCCAGCTTTGGCGGGTGTCAGAACTGTCCAATCAGGTTAGGCTGGGTGGAGCTTTAGGGGGCTGTATGGAGGGGCACACACAAACACGTAGATGAGATTTTCACTGAGGGTGAGGACGCCATTATTAAGACAAGCCTCTGGCCTCAGTGGAGGGGTATCCACATAGTCTATGTACCCAGTATAAAGATGAGAAAACTGAGGTATAAAGATGAGGTAATTTGTCCAGGGATCCATAACCAGCCTTGGGACATAGTGTAACCTCAAATGTTACTGTAACATTGGGCTGAAAATCTCCTATCCCACTCTGATGGGGTCTTGCAGGATGCATCCTGGATGGAAAGACATGCATACTGTGGCTTTGTCTCCACACTGGGATGAACATGGGGATGCTTGTTTATAATCCCATACCGGTCCTAAGCCAAGTCATCAAAGATGAATGAAAAAATATTTCAATCAAAAGGCCATGCTGGGCTGGCAAGCAAATGAAGGTCCCAAAGACAAGTCTGAAGACCCGAGTTTCATGTCCAGAAAAGGAAATCAACATAATAGGCGTAGAGAAAGCACAATTATCTGAATAGCACATATGCACACATACCTACACACACCTACACACATATACCTCTACATATCCCTATACACACACACCTGCATATACATACACACACATCGGAACACACGTACACACACATGCGCGTACACACAAGCGTATACACACCTGTACACAACTACACACATACACTCCTGCATGTAGCTATATATACACACACCACACGCCTGCACACACACACCACACATACCTGCACACACATAAACACCTACACACACACAAACAAACAAAAATACATACATACATTCATACATGTAAAAAATTGGGCTTCAAAGAATCCTTGAGTGTTTAAAAAATAAAAAAATGACACATTGAACCTCTATTACATGCCATTGAGTAGGATATTTTCAGGGACAAATAAAAGTATAATTTAAAAAAAAAACCCTTCATTTTAATTTATTTATTTCAAGAAATCTATGTTTTGTGGCTACCTCGTCGGGACACAATGCTCAGTGCTCAGGTTTTCCACACCCTGCTGAGGCTGAAGAAGTCAGGAAGCTGTTAGCTCGCTGAGTTCCAGCAGTGGACCCCCCAGAGCCTGAGCAGACACGTGCAGGAGGCTCCCCCATGGCTAGCACCCTCAGTCACAGTCCATGCAGAGCAGGCTTCCGAGAGGTTCAGGAGGGATTACAGCAGACAGGACGGGCACTCCTGCCACGGAAGCTCATGTGTCCTACTCTGAACCTGCAGCAACTGAGGGTTGTTGTTGCCCAGATGAGGTTGGACTCTGGCTGGAGACAGTAGAGTTGATTCCGCGTGCTCACATCTCTCTCAGAGTCAGTGGAGCTAGAGAATATATCATCTGGAGGGAGAAGACAGAGCCAGGGCAGCTGGAAGCCAAGAGTCAGCTCCGGGAACAAGAGGCTCCTGGATGGAGGACCTCACTGGCTCTCCAGACCAGCAGAGCGCCTCCTAATGGTCAGGGCACCAGCCTGCGCCACAGCCAAGCCATCAGGCATGGTTTCAAATAGCGTGGCCTCCCCGGACAGGTATCATCTGTTCTAAGTTGTTATCCTTTCTTCCCGCTGATGCGACTGGAGATTGGGAGGATACGTCAGTGGGGCAGTGTCCCGGAGCACAAGAACCTGTCTGGGCCCAGGTGTCTCTGAGAGACGCAAGAACGAGGTGCCTCTCGTGTGGGTATTAATCGTCACCTCTTGCTTACAGCAGCGAAGTCAATATCCAAACTCATCAATAAGGACGCCAGAGACACATTGATAACTTTCTTTCTCCATCTTTGGAAGTCGCGAGACTCTCCCGGGCACTTATAAAATTGCGTGTCACTTTCCTAAGCTTAAAATGATTTGGAGCAGAAGCCCGTCGCCTCGTTTGTCTCCCCAGCCAGTCAATAAATCTGACAGACGTCCCTGAGTTATAGCTGGAGTGTTGGATCTTCAGAGTACAAGCCGCTTGCTACGTTCCTAAGAAGGAACACATGTGTCTCCCGGAAGGCCCGGGTGGGAGAGCTTCTCTTGCGGGATCGCGGTCACGTGTGAGCCTCATTCTCTCTGTCATAAAGCTCGATGATGGGGTTGTAAAAGAAGTAGGTGGGGAACGCTTTGCAAGAGCCAACAGCCAGCGAGAGGAAGAGCTTGAACGGAGAGAGGGAATCGCTCCCTGAGGAGGTGAACCCAGCGTGCGGAATTGATGAAGACACTTGAAGATGCTGGGGGTAGGTAATTGCTAAACAAGTCAGGGCCGTTCTCCTAACAGGCTTTGGCACCGGGGAGAGATGGGAAGCTGCATGGTTTCAAGTAATCTACCCAAGATGCCTGAGTGCTTTGGAGACCGTCTTCCTTCTCATGTTTGTTGAGTGTACTCTGGGGATCAAAGTGAAGCATCTATGTCCAGCTTGTCGTGCACAAGCCTGGCCTGAGTGTATTCAGGAACCTGATTGGCTGCTGCTGGTCTCTGGCGTTTTGTGCTGACATCCCAGGACAGGTCAGGGTGTGCATAAGACACAGAATGATGGACGCTATGTTAGGAGCTTTGCCTTGGTGTGACAAAATGCCTGAGGTTGTCAGCTTAAAGGAGGAAGGGATACCAGAGCTCATGTTTTCATAGACCTTACTCTGATGCTTGAATCTGATGCTCTGGGAGCCAGAGCATCCTGGTGGGAGCATGTGCAGAGGATGCTGTTCACATCGTGAAGGCTGAAGGCCAAACTAGAGGCAGGAAAGAGTGGGGCCCAAGTTTTCCTTCAAGGGCAGACCCCCAGTGATTGGCCTGCCTGCTTTCCTTCCTTCCTTCCTTCCTTCCTTCCTTCCTTCCTTCCTTCCTTCCTTTCCAACACCCCTAAAATGTCACCCCTCCTGGGCAGTGAACAGGCTGGTGACAGAGCCATCAACACAGGACATTCTAGGGATTATTTAATATGCAAATTAGAGCAGAGACAGGACATCTGCTGGAGGGTGAACTTGAAGTCGGTCTGGAAAGGGGTATTCTGGAAATGGTTTATCTGGAGAAGCATGAGGATAGCTCCAGTAACACTTGATGCTAGCCAAAAAATAAAAATATGTTGGGTGACCATCTATGGAAAGTTTATGTATAGCGAGGTGATCACACTGTGGGTTACTAGGCAGCATGGAAAAAGATGAACCATGGACACAGATCTACATGGGCCAAAAGTAAAAGGCTTGGAAGACAGAGGCAGAGGGAAGCTGCTACTGCAAGAAGCATGGCTGTGCTGGCTAGTTTTAACTGTGAGCATGACACAGTCTAGGGTCACCTGGGGAAAGCCTAAGCAAGGGATTATCTACATTGGGTTAGTCTGTGGGTATATCTGAACATGGTGTGGCTAATTGACTGGGGAACATGGTTGCCTTAATTAAGTTAATTGGTGTGGGAAGAGCAAGTCCACCATAGGTGGAACCATTCCCTAGCCAGAGGCTCCTGAACTATATTACTGGAGAGCTGAGCACAAACAACCATGCATGCCTGCATTTATTTCTCTCTGCTCTGGGCTGCAATCAGATGCCTGGAGCCCCGATTGCTCTGAGCTCCCTATATTGGTAGATTCTAACTTGGAATCATGGGCTGAGATAAATTCCCTTCTCCCTGAAGTTTGCTTTTTGCCAGGGTGTTTTATCACAGCAACAGAGAATGAGCTAAGATGGTGGCTTTGACTCTGAGATTCCAGATAAAGAAAAAGGAGGTGAGAGAAACATGGTGGTTCACTGTCGTGGTGGCTCTGGAGGGGTGGTGACATCTGGGGAGGCCACACAGATATGTTTCTCAGGCTCCCAGACATACTGTGGTGGTGTTTATATGATCGGCCCAGGGAGTGGCACTATTAGGAGGTGTGGCCCTGTTGAGGTAGGTGTGGCCTTGTTGGGGTAGGTGTGGCCTTGTTGCAGTGGGTGTGGCCTTATTGGAGTAAGTGTGTCACTGAGGGGGTGGGCTTTAAGACCTTCATTCTAGCCGGGCAGTGATGGCGCACGCCTTTAATCCCAGCACTTGGGAGGCAGAGGCAGGCGGATTTCTGAGTTGGAGGCCAGCCTGGTCTACAGAGTGAGTTCCAGGACAGCCAGGGCTACACAGAGAAACCCTGTCTCAAAAAACAAACAAACAAACAAAAACAAAACAAAAAAAAACCCCTTCATTCTAGCTGCCTGGAAGTCAGTATTCTGCTAGCAGCCTTCAGATGAAGATGTAGAACTCTCAGTTCCTCCTGCACCATGCCTGCCTGGATGCTGTCATGCTCCCTCCTTGATGATAATGGACTGAACCTCTAACCTGTAAGCCAGACCCAATTAAATGTTGTCCTTATAAGAGTTGCCCTAGTCATGGTGTCTGTTCACAGCAGTTAAACCCTAACTGAGACACATACTTAGTAGTACTTTGTAGCAGAGTGAGGTGGAGCAAGTCCAGGGTAGCCATCGTGTGTGTGTGTGTGTGTGTGTGTGTGTATGTGTGTGTGTGTGTGTGTGTGTGTGTGTGTGTGCTGAGAAAGGAGCATGCCCAGCTAAAGATGCCCGTGGAGGATCACACCTTGGTATCCAGGAGCCACTGTTAATACTGTTGTCATATCATGTCTGTTGAGTGCAATCTCCATGACAGGAGACAGTTCACAATTAAAAATGGCAGCCGCTGTGATAAATGTAACACTGCTATCTACTGGCGCTAGCCATAAGGAGAACTTGGAAACAGGACCTTGTGAATTAGCTCACAATCCTGGACCTCAGACCAAGGAGCCAAACATTAGAATACTTGATACAGTTGACAATGAATATTAAAAATCCATTTGCAGATTCAAATGAGAAAAGAAACAACAGCAGACTGTGAAGCCTAGACAGGAAGCAGGCTCGTGTGGCTCCCTGGGCCACAAGCAGGTGTTCCCTCCCACACAAGGGAACCGCAGGGTGCTGCTGGAGCCTTGGGGAATCCTGGTGAACACAGCCATTGCCTGCTGTGCGGGGTGCGGGCATACATGTGTGCAGGTGCATTTGTGTGCAGCGTGTGTGGAGCAGTATGGTAGTTTGGGTATGCAATTTATGTACAGTAGCATTTGTATGTATGTATGTACATATGTATGCACCTACATATGCATGTATGTATGCATGCATGTAAGTATGTATGTATGTAACTAAGTATATATGCATGTTTATGTGTATGTATGTATGTATGTATGTATGTATGTATGTATGTATATGTGCATATGAAGGCCAGAGGTCAGCCTTGGGTGTGGTTCCTCAGGAGTCATCCAACTTATTTGTAAGGCAGGATCTCTCACAGGGACCTAGATTTCAAGTCCCGTCAGGCAAGGCTGTCTGGCTACCAAACCCTACGGATTTGCTTGTCTCTACCTAACCAGTGCTGTGATTACACATGGTTCTGCCACACCCAGATTTTAACTCAGGTCCTGGAGATTGAATTCAGATCCTCACATTTGCAGCATGTACTTTGCTGACTGAGCTAATCTCCCTGGGTTTGGTGCCTTGTAAGGTCAGGGGAGGTGGGCTTGTCTGTGCCCACCACACTACAAAACAGCATTGTAAGCCATAGACACATGCCACTCACAGTTCCCAAGCCTGGAGATCTGAAGTCAAGGGGCCATCGCACCAGCAGACAGCGTGCCTGGCAAAGGGCCATCCCTCCGTGAGGCCTGCTGCCAATTGCACCTTTAGGTAATGGAAGGGACTGTGAACAGAAGGCACCAATTTCATTCTTTGTGGTTCAAAGACCCCCCAGACTCTCTCCCAAAGACTCTCACCTCACACTGAGGGCTGGGTCTAACATATGGGTCTCAGAGACCAACACGTCAGCTTGCCAAGGACATAGCTGCTAACATCCCCCTGACTCTTTAGTGGCTATCTGGAAGCCAAGATAAAGGTCCCGAAAACTAGAAAGTAGGTGAGGTTGGGAGTAGGGGCACTCGAGTGTCCCATGAGTCGGATGGACCCTGTAGACTAACCGCTGTTTCTGCACTTAGAACTCTACGCTGTAAAGGGTAAGCGGGCAGAGTGCCGGGGGACAGTGCCGAGCACCCACGGCGGTGTTCCTGCAGAGCCTGAAATCCCTGCAGCTCTTGAGATTGTTTCAGGAGGCGGAGATGCCCCCAGCTCTTGTATGATGTGAGCAAGTAGATGACAGTTTCTTCAGATCCCAGACCCCCTCTGGACTGAAGAAGGGGGTGTCTATAAATATGATTTTATAAAAGCTGTCAACTTTTAATAAAAAAACAGGTGTCGCGGCTTTGCAGTGCCTCCGTTTCTGCGTCCCTGGGACTCGTTCCAACTTCATAATGTTGTCAACTCCAAAATGAATTACCTTCTACAAGATAAAGTGAAGTTCACAGGGAGTTGGAGGGCCAGAGTTCTGAGCAGGTTTTACCCTCACCCACCCATCCACCACCCCCCTCAAACACGCACGACAAGGAACACCCCAGACTGGGGCATTTCACAGCGTGGATGTGACACGTGAAGCTTTTGCAGAAAACCAGCTGGGAATGTTTTACCTCCGTTTGGAACACGGGAGGCACAAGTTCTGAGCAAGCAGAGACATCACCGGCTTCTCAACAAAATGTCAGTGTCCGCTAAGAGCCTTTGCCTCCCTGGGGTCCCAGCTCAGCTCCAGCGTCCTCCCTCCCTCCAGTCGTCTGTGGGACGATACAGAGAACCTCAGGGTCACGGTCACTTTTCTGAAACAAAATGGCTGCCAAAGTCCAGCTAGAGGAAGAGGGCTGTCAGAAGTGCTGTCCCTTGCAGCAGCAGGAGCACGAGGTGGCTGGTCGCGTTGTCTGCAGCCAGGAAGCAGACAGCAGTGAACACACATTCAATTCATCCTTTCCCCGTTTCTTACACAGTCCACGATGGTGCCAGCCTATGCAATGGTGCCACCCACCTCGGATGGATCTCCCATTAACCATGTCTAGAAACTCTCTCAGTCATTCTAGGAAGTTTACTTGTTTCTATGGTAATTTTAAATCCCTTTAAATTAGTGAGATTAACCCTCAGTAGGTCAGCAGAACTCAGTGTGGGGCTCTCTGCCTCTTTGGGCCAGCATGCACTCCACCTGTATAGGAGATTGGGGGAGAGGAATGCTGTCAGAACCTTCCATACCAGCAGAGCGTTCCTGTGTGACCGTGACCAACTGGTGGGGCAGACACAGCACAAAGCCAAGGCTCGGACATGAACAAAGCACCCTAACTGGAGAGCCCTGTCCCCATCAGGGCACAGGTGAAGCCTCCTCTTCATAACCAAGCATTACGTCTAATGACACAGACTCCCCTGGAGTGACTGCAGGCCTGGCCATGAGCCAGTGCAGGAAGTGACTGATGGCCAGGGTGACGGTGACGGATGTGTGACTTTACTGTCCAGCTCACACAGGCTTTGGGAACCACAGCCATGAAACCAAACGGCCATTCTCCGTGCCCTCTGACCCTTTGTTCCTCGGCAGCTTGCCTCCGCACTCGGCACACGCTGCACTTCATTTTCTCAATTTTCTTTCTGGGAAGGAGACGCGGGCGGGCATTGAGAGTCCTGGCATTGTGCCCTCTGCAGTCGGGCTACGGGCTAGCAGAAGAGGCACCTCTGCTTCCCTTCCTCTTTCCTTTAAGGAAATCTCTCTGCTACATTTCATTTTACAGAAGGGGTGTGTGTGTGTGTGTGTGTGTGTGTGTGTGTGTGAATGTATGAGTGAGAGAGTGTGTGTATATGAGTGGTGTGAGTGTGTTTATGTGAATGTGTGTGTGTGAATGTGTGATTGTGTGTGAGAGAGTATGTCTGTGTATGAGTGGTGTGTGTGTGTTTATGTGAATGTGAATGTGTGTGAGAGAAAGGGAATGTATATGAGTGATTTGTGTGTGTGTGCATGTATGTGTATGAATGGTGTGAGTGTGTATGTGAATGTGTGTGTGCATGAATGTGAGTGTGTGTGTGAGTGGGGTGTGTATATGTGAATGTGAGTGAGTGTGTGTGTGTGTATATGGATGTGTGTTTATGTGTGTGCGTGTGTGTGTGTGTGTGTGTGTGTGTGTATATATACCAGTGGTCAGTGCTGGGTGTCTTTCTCAGTCACTCTCTACCTTATTCTTTGAGACAGGGTCTCTCATGAACCTGGGGCTTACAAATGTGGCTCACAGGACTGGCTGGTGAACTGCAGAGATCCTCCTATTTCTGCCCCCCAACACTATGATTTATAGATGCATTCTGCCCCACTCAGCTTTTCTGTAGGTTCTGGGATTCCAAACTCCATGTTTGCATGGTAGGTGCTTTACCAGATGTGCACACACACACACCACACAAGGAGTAAAGACCAGACCCTAAAAAATCTCTGCAGGACAGCGAGAAGAGATAGAAAAGATGAAGTGACCGACTATGGAAGGAGGCATTGAAGGGTGGGTGAAAACAGCACCCAACAAGGAACCCTCTTCATGTCAGCCCACAGCTCCAGCATGCGTGTCAAGTGATGTCAGACTCAGGCTTTTGCATGCATGTGGGACTCTCAGAGTGCAGCACACTAGAACATCCTGCCACCCTCCAGCCCCTGAGTACCTTCACGGAGGGCATGGAGAATGGCGGTCCTACTGCAGAGCCCAGGGTTGCAGGAGGACCCTCTGCCTTGTGCAGGTCACAAGCTACTCCCTGCAGGCATGTAAGCACAGCCTTTATGGATGGCATGGAGAATGGCGGTCCTACTGCAGAGCCCAGGGTTGCAGGAGGACCCTTTGCCTTGTGCAGGTCACAAGCTACTCCCCGCAGGCATGTAAGCACAGCCTACGCCTGAGCTCAGAGTCTCTATTGAGAGAGTTGCTGAGGGAGACAACTAGACACTGAAACCCTAGCTGGTTATCCAGGGAAAGAACAACCAGGTATTGCAAGCAGGTTTATTCCCCAAACAAGAACACGGTCAGTGTTTTCTAACTCAGCACACAGATGGAAAAAGAGGATATGACAGGGTCTTACAGAGACATTCGACAAAGGTTAACCTCCACTCACAAAACAAATTCTAACTATGATATAACCACAGGAAAGTGGTTAAACAAAGGTAGTTCATTCTAACAGAGTGTTGAGAGTCACTCTGAGTGGGTAGATCTGCAACACTCCCCATGGAAGTCAGATCCATGGGTATCAGGTTCTGCTTGCTGTCCTCTTAGCTTCAAAGGCTGTAGCAAGACACTGAGGGAAAAGCACTTGCCTTGCTTGGGATCTTAGCCCTAGAAAACACCAGGAAACAGATCAGTAGTTAGGGAGGGTCTTAACTCAGCTCTGAGAGAAGTGATGAGTCCAGACGGTGTGGTGTGTGTTCTGCATTTTCCACAACTGAGGTCACTGGAACAGTGCTGCAGCATGCCATCCTGTCCTCACTTGCTTACATGGACCAGAGGCATGCCACCCTTACCTTGAGGCTCCTGATACATGTGGTTGTCATCTTAATTTTCAAGATGGGTGAATAGATGAACCAGTGTGGGAACAGGCCTGGGAGCCACAGACTGCACTGGAGACACAAGGCCAAGCCACGCTCCACGCCTCTCTCCTGACACTTACGCTGCTGCCTCACGCTCAGCGTGGACTGCATGAGGCAGCATGAGCAGGAGGCTCAATTACCAGAGCCTCTTGTTTCTCTGGTCACTGTGTATACAGACCCAGGACACACACAATTGCGTCCAAGACAAGCAGATTTCAGCCTTGTCTCTCTTCTTTGTCTTCTCCCTGTATATCTCTGTATCTTCCCCTCTGTCTCTCTTCTTTATCTCTCCATCTCTGATTAGTGCTGTCTCCCTCATACATGTATCTTCCCCCCTCTCTTTCCACCCTTGTCTGTCATCTCGCTCAGTGTATTGTCCTTATGTCTGCCTATGCCCCTCTCCTTGTTTCTGTCATTGTGTGTCTGTCTCTCTCTGTATCTCTCTCTATCCCTCTCCTGCCTCTGACTTTTTCTTTCCCCTTTTGACTTTCTCTGTCTCTCTGTCATCTCACTCCTCACTCTTCTCTGTCTCTGTCTGTCTCTCTGTCTCCATCTCTCTGTCTCTCTCCTGTCTCTGACTTTCTCTCTCCCCTTTTGACTCTGTTTGTTGTCTCTCTGTCTCTCTCTTATTTCTGACTCTGTGTGTGTCTCTCCACCCATCTCGCTCCCTGCCCTTCTCTGTCTTTCTGTCTCTGTCCTGTCTCTGACTCTTTCTCTTCCCCTCTGACTCTGTGTGTGTCTCTCCATCCATCTCACTCCCTGCCCTTCTCTGTCTTTCTGTCTCTGTCCTGTCTCTGACTCTTTCTCTTCCCCTCTGACTCTGTGTGTCTCTCCATCCATCTCGTTCTCATTCTCCATCTTTCTTCTTGTTCTCTGTCCTCTCTCCCTTTCTCTCTCTATTTCCCTTCCTCCCTCATCCCTTGCTTCCCTCTCTGTCTTTTGACTTCGTCTCTAGCTATCCTGTGTCTCTCCATTTCCTTTCCTCTTGTTTCTCTTCCTTCTGTCTCTCCTCTGTCCTTTCTCTTAAACCCCTTGCCCTGCTCTACACTGATGTTTGTGTGTGTAGATTCCTGTTCTTCTGAACGTCCCACCATGACCAATGTCTCTGTGTGAATCTACCCAGATTGTCTAGAACATGGAAATTGCTGACCATTTCCAAAGCAGAGCATCTGTTTGTCTCCCACTGTCCTTCCTACTGTCTGATTGACACGTGTGCTCTCCCATCTGATGAAACCTGTCTTCCCTTGGATGGGGGCTAACAATTTTACTGGTTTCTGGCAGCTTGGAATAGAACTGCAGAAGCATCTCCTTCTCGGTGTAACCTTAGCTATGGGCATTTATAGTTTAATGTGGAAGGATAGAATCTATATTTCTAATTTTAATTAACGTTGTCAAATGCCTTCCAGATGGCTGTAAAAATGTATGTCTCTACCAGCCGCCTCTGACTTGCTCTTTCTGGAGTGCCTTGCCAGCCATAGGTGTGAAAGCTCTCCTTAATTTTTATGGTCTGATTGTTGTAAAGAGACCGTCAGCTTTACCTTCCAACTGTACTCCCTGACTGCTAATGAGTGAGACGGAGTCCCATCTGCTAATTGTCTGCACACCTCTCTGTGGATTGCCTGCTGTGGAGCTGACACTTGGGAAGTTCCCCTACATGTCAGCCTTAGAAGTTTCCAGAGCGCAGTGGCTAACCCTTTGCCTCACACCTGCCTGCCTTTGGAAATATCTGCCTTTAGTTTGTTACCACTAGAAACTTTTCTTTAGCTTTCTCAGATATGTTCCAGCTTATATTTGCAGGACTCGCTGTTCTGTTGCTGTGATAAAATACCGTGACTGAAGCAGCTTATGGGAAAGGTTTTATTTGGGCTTACTGTTACAGAAGATTACAGTCCATAATGGAGGAGCGTCATGGTGGCAGGGTACAGTCAAGGCAGCTGGAAAAGAAAGCTGAGAGCTCACATTTTGAGGAGAGAGAGAGAGAGAGAGAGAGAGAGAGAGAGAGAGAGAAGAGGAGAGGAGAGACAGAGGCAGAGATAGAAGGAGGGAGGGAAGGAGGGAGGGAGGGAGGGAGGGAGGGAGGAAAGGAGGGAGGCAGGGAGGGAGGGAGGGAAGGAGGGAGGCAGGGAGGCAGGGAGGCAGGGAGGGAGGGAGGGAGGGAGGGAGGGAAGGAGGGAGGGAGGGAGGAAGGGAGAGAAAGGGAGAGAAAGAGAGAGAACCAGAGGCAGGAGAGGGATTTTAGAGGGATTCCATTCTCGAAGTCTGCCTTAGTGGCATATCTCCTCTGACGGTGCCACCCACAGAGGACCCAGTGTTCCAATGACACCAGGAACATCACAGCCAAACCATCACACAGTTGCTTCTGCTCTTATTTAGAAAATTCTCTTTTTTTTTTGAACATTTTGTTTCTGACAACCTCTTGAGTGCATTCCAGTCCTCCCTTATATGTCACAAGACGAGGACCCAGCTCACTTTTCTCCCAGGTGGGTGGCCCGTGACCTCCTGGTGTTGCATAATTTTGTTAATAAAGTGTTGTGTGCTTTGGAGCTCACTGATAAGCTGGCTCCAGAAGTGGAGCTGCCTACCCTGATTCAGAACCAGAGACATGGCCACAGGTTGCCATGTCCAATGACTGGTAGACCCAGCTGACTGTTCAGACATCAGCAGGACTTTCCTCTGGTTGGCTTTTGGTTGGCTTGTTTTGTTTCAATCACAGTCCAGAGCTTCGTCTCCTTCCCTGAAGGGCTTCTTACAGGTAGCACCTAATCTTTTTCTCTTATTTTCTTTTTATTTTTCAATTAGTTCTTTGAGAATTTCATAAGCTGTATTTTGATCATATCTACCCTCCCGGGCCCACCCCCTTACCTACTTAACCAACTTTATGTCTTCTGTTTTTGTTGTTGTTTTTGTAAACCCACAAAGCACAGTCAGCGCTGTCCCGGAACTCTTGTACGGGCGGCCCTTCACTGGAGCACAGTAGGCATACCGGGAGGGGGACTACACTGAAGAAAAAAAAAATAGGCTGACTCTTCCTCTCACAGCAGTGAGGGATTGCCAATAGCTGCCCAGCTAGAAGTGCACTGTTAGTGACATCTAATTTCATCAACTGCTTTCCCGTCCCCATCAGTGGGGTAAAATCTGTTTCCCTCCTTGGTTTCTGATGGAAAGGAACATGTGAATAGATTTTATAACGCTCAGCCTTGCGTCGCAGGCGCGAAACTCATCTATACGATATTTTTTAAAGGCAATTAACGGTCATTAAAATGAAAGGCCACATCTGCTACTGTGTTTTATTTGTATTTGTGTTCTAGCGGAGTCTTATTTGGTAATTGTGTCGCTTTGCATGCTGTTATTATTAACTATGTAATTTATGCTGGGAAGCTGGCCCGAGCTTCTCCGGGTGGGTTCTATCTCGTTCACACTCGGAGGAACAAGGGCTCCCCCAATGGCCGTTCCTCCTCCTCCCACCTTTGTGTGTCTGCTTTTAGTTTGCTATTCATTCATTGCTTCCTATGTATTTTTCTAGAATGTTCTGATCTCTTAGAGTTGAAGAGACGGCTCAGTGGTTAAGAGTGCTTGCCGGTCATCCAGAGGACTCATGCTTGGCTCCCAGCTCCAGTTCCCGGCGACTCACAATCTCCTGTAACTGAAGCTCTGGGGAATCTAGCGCCATCTTCTGGCTCCCATAAGCACTGCATGCATGTGGTACTCTGGCTGAGGAACTTGATACTGTTACTTGTCCCCATGTATTCAGAGCACATGGATTCTCACCTGCACGATCTCTGCCTCACCCACTTGCTACAGACCGGTCCTTAGTGTTTGGCCCATAGATATTTTCAATAATTTGCACACAGCCATTTGGAGGTTTTGTGAAGTTCCCACAACTCTTTCCTGTCCTGTTTATATTTAATGCTGTGTGTGTATCTACAGCTCGTATTTAAATACCAAGACACGTGACTTAGTAAGGCACGTAGATGCATTCACATATAGATACCTGCACACTCCTGTCACTGTGGATCTCCATTGTCAAAGTGACAGGCTTTGGAATCCCCCAGGGACACAAGCACCTGGGAAGACCTTTCCAGAGAGGTTTAGAGGTAAGAAGGGACTGTCCATCTTGAATGTGCAACATTAGATAAGCTGGGGTCTTGGGTTGGATAAAAAACGGAGAGAGCTGGTTGAGTACCAGCGTTCATATCTCTCTGCTTCCTGCCTGACTGTGTAATCAGCTGCCTCACGCTCCCCCAAGATTGACTCACCCCCAAACCATGAGCAAATGCAAACCTTCCTTAAGCTGCTTGTCTAGGGGTTTTGGGGGTGGGGAGGGGCAACAGAAAAGTAACAAAGCGCACACCTCCCCATGCCAGTATGTCTGTCTCCTCAGCCTGCTAGGGATCAGAGCCGTCCTTCCTGATGCGTCCTCTAGGGGAGTCTCTGGGCATCCGGTCCTGGAGCAGGCACCGACCCCACCCCCCCATCGTGGCAGCCTGGGTCCTGGGATTCCTTCACATCCAACCTCAGAACAGTAAAGGAGGGTCTTGGGTCAATATTACCTTTACCTTCCCTTTTCCTCTGGTGTGTGTTTAGACCTGCTGGGACTAGTTACCCCAGGGTGGGGTGATATCCAAGGGAGGCTCCCCTTCTCTGAAGAGGAGGGGTGATGGTGGGGAGGGATTTGTAAAGGTAGGGCTGGGAAGAGAGGAGGGAGGGAGGCTGTGACCGGGACATAAAGCAAATTAAAAAGAATAAAATAAATAAAAAAATTAAAAGTCTCTTCTAGAATCACATGGGCAAACCAAAGGGCGAAGAGTAAATTTACTAAAGAAGAGACATGATCCTGAGGGTTCTGCAGAAGATGGAAGAGTCTAGGCGACTTCTTCGGAGGACTCAGGTTCGATTCCTAGCACCCACAAAGCTGCTCAGAACTGTCTGTAATTTCAGTTCAGGGGATGTGATGCTCTCTTTTGAGCTCTGGGGTCAGCAGGCATGCACAGGGTACACAGACCTACTTACAGACAAAACACCCTTAAACGTGATGCAAGTGTATTTTAAATAAAATAATTTTTTTTGAGAAATTAAGAGTGTTGGATGGTTGGTGGCTGCACTGGGTGGGGCATGTGCTGATTGCTCAAGCTGACTGCAGAGTGGACCATTATAACTGCATGTAACTATGTGTGTTCTGGCACATAGTTACATTATAGCAGAAATTAGTAGTAGACCATCATAACTACATGTGATTGTATGTGTCCACACACACAGTTACATTATAGTTTAGACAAGATGTGAATACACTATTTCTTTTCTTGTCGTGTTTATTCATGTATGTGGATATGTGCACATATTCACAGTGCCTGCGGAGGCTATAAGAGAACAACAGAGCCCTGGAGCTGAAGTATACGGGGTTTTAAGCCACCAATGTGGGTGCTGGGAGCTGAACTCAGACCTTCTACAACACACGATCTTAATGGCTGAGCTATCTCTCCAGATGCAGAGCTCTTTTACTTTTAAGTATTTGTCTTAGTTAGGGTTTTACTGCTGTGAACAGACACCATGGCCAAGGCAACTCTTATAAAAACAGCATTTAGCTGGGGCTGGCTTACAGGTTCAGAGATTCAGTCTAGTATCATCAAGGTGGGAACATGACAGCATCCAGGCAGGCATGGTGCAGGAGGAGCTGAGAGTTCTCCATCTTCATCTGAAGGCTGCTAGCAGAAGACTGGCTTCCAGTCAGCTAGGATGAGGGTCTTAAAGCCCACACCCACAGTCACACACCCACTCCAACAAGACCACACCCACTCCAACAAAGCTATACCTCCTAATAGTGCCACTCCCTGGGCCAAGCACATACAAACCACCACAGTATTTTTTTTTTAATGTTGTTCCATTACGTTCTGGCTTGCACAGCTTCTGAGGTGATGTTTGTGGTCTTACTTGTCCCTCTGAAATAATTTCCCATGATTCTCAAGCTTTTAAAAATGTTTTCTTTTTATTTCTGCATTTTTAAAGTTTGTGATGTTTCATGGTATGGATTTTGACTGGGAATTATTGAGGCTTTTGCTTTTGTGAGGCTATGAATTTAACATTGTTAGAAGAAAATCATCTATCATTTATTCAGAAAAAAACTTTTCAATTTCTGTATTATGTGTTCTTCATTTTGTACATAGCATTTTTTTAAATTATTTTCTATTTTCCTCTTCATTGGGACCATATCTGTCACAAGACTTTGACTGCTGGTCTTTTATTAAGAAGTGTCTACATTATATATTAATCCTTCTCTGTATGTGTGTTTTTGTCAACTTGATAACCAAGAATCATCTGGAGAGAGAGTCTCAGTAAGAGTCTGTGCAGATCAGGTTGAGGCATGAGTATAGCATTGACTTGGTCACCTTAACTGATGTGGGAAGACTCAGCCTACCATGGGCAGCACCATTCCTTATGCAGACTCAGCCAACCATGGGCGGGCACTATTCCCTGGGAAGACTCAGCCCACCATAGGCAGCTAAGCAGAAAGAAGCATGCACACATTTGCTGTCTCTCTGCCTGCGATTGTGGCTGTGACTAGTTGCTTTCAGCTCCTGCCAATGACACTTCCCTGTTATGATAAACTGTAACCTGAATAAGCACCCCTTTCCCTGAGGTTGCAGTTGTTGTTGTCTATATATGCAGCTGGTTCACGGAACACTATAACACAGTTACCTGCAGGGGCAGTCATGAAGAAGACAGGGTCTGTTTGGTATGTACTTTAGCTTACAACACACATAGAGTGAGTTAGTACAGGGCACTAGGAAAGCGATGCTTCTCTGATGTTGAAAGGTTCAGTTGTGAACTGAGGTATAGACTTATCTGATTCCCACTGTCTAAGGTTGTCTTTTATTCTGGTCTGGAAACACAAACAGTTTCTAGCCTGTGTGAGCATTGGGAATGTCTTAGCCTACTCTTTCTCTGTCTCTCCCACCCCACCCAAGCCTTGTAGATCTCACTGAATTCTGACACTCGCGGAACCATCCACAGGACCATCCATGGATTCTTGGAGCCTAAGATGCCCTTTATATAGTCAGGTCCTGTTGATTCCAGCATCCTTGACTTGCTTCAGAGTCTGCTGGTTGGCAACCCACAGCCAACCCAGTCTGACTGTTTGGGAAGCACTGTCACTGAGTGGGGCCAGCACAGGGCCAGCATGGGGCCAGCACAGGACCAGCAAATAACCAGCATGGGGCCAGGACAGAACTAGCACAGGACCAGCACTGGACCACCATGGAACCAGAACTGGTCCAGCACAGCACGGGGGCAGCATTGGGCCAGCATGGGGCCAGCATGGGGCCAGCATGGGGCCAGCATGGGGCCAGCATGGGACCAGCACAGGGCCAGCAGGGGGCCAGCATGAGACCAGCATGGGCTCTGTGTTTCCATTCATAGAGAGGCACAGACATGTGTTTGTGTCAATGTCTATATATTACTGTGTAATACATTTTGTGAGTTTTTTGTGTAGCAAGAGGGAGACTCTGGAAACAGGTGACTCATTAAGACAAGAATGATGCCCTTGCTTGGTGGCACTCCTTCTTGGTTTGCTGGATTCTGCAAACATCTGGAAGTGGTTTGGCAGAGTTACTGTTTTCTCTATGATTCTGTGCTGCAGCCTGAGAACTCCAAACACCTGGAGCCCAGGGCTGTGGAGATGGCTCATCTGTTAAGAGCCCTGGTTGTGTGCACTTCTAGTGGATGGTTACCAGCACCCCCGAGGTGGCTCACAACTGTCAATACTTCCACTTTCTAGGGATCTGATGCCCTCGTTGAGCCTCTGTGGGCACATGGTGCACATACATGCATGCAGACAAAACACCCATACACATAAAATAACGTTTAACAAGACCCCCAGAAGCTTTTACCATGAGGGACCTCTCTCTCTCTCTCTCTCTCTCTCTCTGGTGTGTGTGTATGTATCTCTGTGTATATATGTGTATGTGTGTGTGTATGTGTCTATATATGTCTGTATGTGTGTGTGTATGTGTCTGTATATGTCTGTATGTGTATGTGTGTGTCTGTATATTTGTATGTGTGTGTATGTATGTGTGTATGTGTGTATGTATATATGTATGTATGTGTGTGTATGTGTGTATGTATGTATAAGTGTGTGTATGTATGTGTGTGTGTGTACTTTTTATTTTGTTTTGGTAATTTTTTTTGTCTTATTGGTTTTGTTCTTTTTTCTTGTTTTGATTTCATTTTAATTTTTTTTGTTATTCACAGTTCCTGTCTTTTATTCTGAAAGAGAAAGAGAGAGAGAGAGAGAGAGAGAGAGAGAGAGAGAGAGAGAGAGAGAGAGAGAGAACTAAGTTGGGTGGGTAGGGACATGGGGGGAATCTGGAAACTAGTGGGAGGGAAAAGAATATGACCAAAATATATGGTGTAAAAATAATAATGAAAAAAACTCTCAGAGATATTCTTAGAGGTCCTTCTCTCAGGTGATTTTAGATTGTGTCAAGCTGAGAATAAAGCTATCATTAATCTAATGATCTTGAAATAATAAGGCCAAACAAAAGTTTCTCTTTCAAAATTTGTTATTCATATGTATATGTGTTTGCTTGCCTGTATATATGTGTACCATGTGAGTGCAGGTACCAGTGGCAGCCAGAAGGGGGCAGAAGACCCCCTGGGGCCAGGGTTGCAGGTAATTGTCTCCTTTCTTAGGTCAATGCTGGGAACCGAACTCTGAACTTCTGTAAGAGCAGCAAGTGTTCTGGACCACTAAGCTGCCTTTGCGGCCGCCTAAATTTTTCCTCTTTTTAGCTGATTCTCTAAACTTGTGTTTAGATGCACAAAATGTTAGTAGTACATTATTTTACACAGGTGGGCTTTAGACAAGTGACCTGTCTGCAATGGCCAGATTCAAGCCAGGCGGCTGGCTACCTTGCTTTTTTCCATGAGATGACATGAAGAGTTCTGTGTGTTGTGTTTGGAAGAGAATCCTGGGTTCAATGGCTGAATCCCCCACAGGCTTCTGAGACAGAAACCCTGTCCTGGTCAGGGGCTCCACTGCTGTGATGAAACACACAGTCATCAAAAACCATATGAGGAAGAAAGTCCATCGTGGGCTTGTTCTACTCATGGTTCCCCATAAACTGTTCATCATCAAAAGCAGTTGGGACAGGAATGCATTTGGGGCTGGAACCTGGAGGCAGGAGCTGATGAGGAGGCCATGGAGGGGTGCTGCTTACTGGCTTGCTCTCCCTAGCTTGCTCAGCCTGCTCTCTTATAGAACCCAGGACCACCAGCTTAGATGTGACACCACCCATAGTAGGCTGGGGCCTCTCCCATCAGTCACTAATTAAGAAAATGCCCTTCAGGCTTGCCTAAAACCCAATCTTAATTAATTCAATCTTTCTTAATTGAGGCTCCCTCCTCACAGATGACCCCACCCAGCATCAAGCTGAGGCAAAACTATGATGCATACAATCAAACGTCTCTTAAGGGGCATCTGCGGGGACACTGTAGTGGCTGCTATGGGTCTTATCTTCTGACAGTTGACTGCCAGAACAGTGGTTCAGCTAAATGACAAAGAGCACAGGATCCTCTCCAGTTCACGTTGTCCTTATAGTGACAGATGCCTGCTTCCAACAGCGGGTGTTTATGCAGGAGACATTAAAAGATTAAAAATGACTGCGTCTTTGACAACAGACTGGTGGTCCCCATTCCATAATCAATATGCTAGCGTTATTATTATTTTATGAAAACAGTCATTCACTGTTTGGTGAGAGAGAATGACGGTATTGATCTTTGGAACAAGCATTTTATTTTCCATTAAGTTTTTATGGAGCATGACAAGCCTGTGGGCTGGTTCTGATCTTTCCCGCACATTAATGTATAGAGCTTTTGCAGATGTGGAAATTATGAGGGCTGTGTTCATAAGAGCAGCTCAGATGGTCCAGGAACACAGAGTAAACACTTCCTCGTTGGAGATTTGCTCCGAGCTTATTAGTTTTTGAGGCTTGTGAACTGACCCACAAAGGAAATAGAAATCTCTCCTTAGTGAGCAGAGAGAGAGAGAGAGAGAGAGAGAGAGAGAGAGAGAGAGAGAGAGAGAGAGCTTGAGAAATGTTAGCAACCATCAGAGAGTCTTTCTCTGAGTCTCCTAATGGCACAGTGGATGTTGGTTTCAGAAGCCTCAAAGCAACAATGATGAGAGACCAGGGTAATTCCATCACCCCCTGAGTGTGGCTCTCTCTGAAACATGACACCATCATCTGTCTCTACCAGACATTGCTCCCAGGGTGTCTTAGTTAGGTTCCTTGTTGCTGTGATAAACACCATGGCCAGGGCAACTTGGGGAAGAAAGGGTTTATTTGGCTTGCGTATCCTGATTTTAGTCCATCATGAGGGAAGTCCAGGCAGGAGCTCAAGCAGGAGCTATGAGGAAACGCTGCTAACTGTTTCTCCCGGGTTCATGTTCAGCTCCCCTTCTTACACCTCCCAGCAGCCCCTGCCCACAGTGTGCTAGGCCCACCCACAACAATCACGAGTGAAAAGAATGCCCCTGCAGACATCTATATAGGCAAACTTCTGGAGGTGCTTCCTCAACTCAGTTTTTCTCCTCCCAGGGGTGTGCATGCTGTGTGCTGTGCATGCTCACATGTGTGCATGCCTGTGCGGTGTGCATGCCTGTGTGGTGTGCATGCTCACATGTGTGCATGCCTGCATGGTGTTCATACCTGTGTGCTGTTCATGCCTGTGTGGTGTATGTGCATGGCTGTGTCCTGTGCATGGCTGTGTCCTGTGCATGGCTGTGTGCTGTGCATGCCTGTGTGGTGTGCATGCCTGTGTGGTATGCATGCTTATATGTGTGCATTTTCACATGTGTGCATGCCTTGCGGTGTGCATGCCTGTGTGGTATGCATGCTTATATGTGTGCATTTTTACATGTGTGCATGCCTGTGTGGTGTGCATGCCTGTGTGGTGTGCTTGCTCACATGTGTGCATGCCTGCATGGTATTCATACCTGTGTGCTGTTCATGCCTGTGTGGTGTGTGTGCATGGCTGTGTCCTGTGCATGGCTGTGTCCTGTGCATGCCTGTGTGGTGTGCATGCCTGTGTGGTATGCATGCTTATATGTGTGCATGTTCACATGTGTGCATGCCTGTGTGGTGTGCATATCTGTGTGGTGTGCATGCCTGTGTGGTGTGCATGCTCACATGTGTGCATGCCTGTGTGGTGTGCATGCCTGTGTGGTGTGCATGCCTGTGTGGTGTGCATGCCTGTGTGGTGTGCATGCCTGTGTGGTGTGCATGCCTGTGTGGTGTGCATGCCTGTGTGGTGTGCATGCCTGTGTGGTGTGCATGCCTGTGTGGTGTGCATGCCTGTGTGGTGTGCATGCCTGTGTGGTGTGCATATCTGTGTGGTGTGCATGCCTGTGTGGTGTGCATGCCTGTGTGGTGTGCATGCCTGTGTGGTGTGCATGCTCACATGTGTGCATGCCTGTGTGGTGTGCATGCTCACATGTGTGCATGCCTGTGTGGTGTGCATGCTCACATGTATGCAACCCTGTGTGGTGTGCATGCTCACATGTATGCAACCCTGTGTGGTATACATGCTCACATGTGTGCATGCCTGTGTGGTGTGCATGCCTGTGTTGTGTGCATGCCTGTGTGGTGTGCATGCTCACATGTGTGCTCTTGAGTGTGGAGGCCTGAAGCTGATGTCAGGTGTTGTTTGTTAACCAGCACAAGGGCCTGTGCACAGTTCTTCATCCCATATGATGTTCACTCAAGTTTACCCTCTCATTTCACTGATTCTCACTGAGCTGAGCTGATAATTTCTCACTGAATATTTGGGACCACGACGTTCTTTTCTGGCTTGGGAATTTTTGTGTGCACCTGAGTCTCTCTCCATCTTACTTTTTAGGCAGGGTCTCTCACTGGCCTGGAGCTCACTGGTCTGCACAGGAGTGAGCCCCTGAGACTCCTATCCCCACCTCCCCCATGCTGGAACCGCCACTCTCAGCTTTTTATGTGGGTGCTGGGAATCCAGATTCAGGTTGTCATGCTGGATGGAGCCATCTCACCAGCCCTTAGATGCTCCTTCTTAGGTCTGCACATTACAGATTGTAAAGTAGAATTCATTGCTCTGTGGAGATGTGTTCTATTTTAATTTCCATCTCCAAAAGATTACTCATTCATTCATTCATTCAAATACAAGAAGAACTTCAAGCTAAAGCCTTGGGCTGGCTGTGATAAGGATTTTCTCTAGCAGGGACATTTCTGAGAGGCACTCAGGTACTGTCAAAGGCTTAGAAGCATCCCTGGACTAATAAGCTAACAACCCCCCACCACATTTCTACAGCACCAACTGTGACTGTGTTGCAGTTCAGGTGAATTCTTACACTACCAAGAGTTAACAGAGACCCACAGGTGAAGGACCCAGTCCCAGAAGACCCCCATGTTTGCAAGTACAACTGTTAGGACCCCAGGTTGCCTGGCTGGATAACTTTTTGCATTACTATTGCAACTCATGGTTCTGAAACTTTCTGGGACAAGTCAAAGACACCAGAGACGTTTACACTTACAGGAAAGGATCTGAGAAAGGATACAGCTCAGAAATGTCCAAGTGGAGGTGCCTGTGGCCTTCCTTGACCTTTAGGAGACATAGCACTGGACAAAGGTCACAGACTGATGATCCCTGGCCTCATAATCTTACAGTCTTGTGCTTTAATAAGCACTGGTTTCTTTTCTCTGTAACTTGCTCTCTTACTACTTTGTGCTAATAAGTACTGGTTTCTTTTCTCTCTGGCTCAAGGACCTCTCACTGACCTGGCTTGGAATGCATTAACTCTTTTTGAGACAGAGAGAAAAGAAAAAGAATTAAAATTACACAGTCAATAGGCACAGACAGACAGGCAGACACACACACACACATCTCTCTCTGTGTCTCTCTCTCTCCCCCCACCCCCTCTGGTCAGGCCTGACCACCTGTCTCATCAACTCCATAAATGTTCATGCATGCTTGCATATGTTCACATACACTTACACATGTATGTAGAGACAAACAAACATATACATATATACATTTGGTGGATGAGGCACAGCGCCCCAAACTACCACTTTGTTTCTTCTCTCTGGCCTTTTTATCCCTTCTTAGACAAAGGTTCTTTAGAAAATTACATCATAGATAAAATGTTACACAAAAGGAGAGTTACAGAAGAATGTTGATAGTAAGTTCAAAACTGCGTTTCATTGTATAAGCTCATTATAAGTTCAAAGCAACAGTTTTACATAGCCTTGCTTTATCATAGTACACACCTGTGGTTTCATCCTTGAACCTGACCTAGAATGGATGTTCTTCCCTGATCACAAATTTGTCTCTAGCCTATTTCTCTTTTTAGTGTAATTGTGAAGAATTGTGTTCTTATTATGCAGCCTTTGCTTACTATTCTATGAGGAGGGGGCACATTCTATTCCTTTTGTTTTGTGTTGTTTTATTTCCCACTCCTCTTCCCTTTTCCCTCTCTTACTCTGGCCCTACTCTGGCTCGGCCCCCCTTGCTCTGGCCCAAAGGTTTATTTATTTATTATATATAAGTACAATGTAGCTGTCTTCAGACACACCAGAAAAAGGTATCAGGTCTTATTACAGATGGTTGTGAGCTACCATGTGGTTGCAGGGATTTGAACTCAGGACCTCCAGAAGAGCAGTCAATGCTCTTAACTGCTGAGCCATCTTACCAGCCCCACATTCTATTCTTTTTTTCCCCAATATCCATTCTACTTTATTTTTTTAATATTTTATTGACATTTCAGATGCCATCCCCTTTCCCTATTTCCCCTCCCTAGAAAACCCCTATCCCATGCCCCCCTTTCCTTTTATACATTTTTTAAATGTTAATCAAAGGCTTTATAAGTTTGGTAATGCTCAATCAGAAGTGTAACCCGAGACCCAACCTAGATATATAAACTATCTTTGACTGGTGGAGACACGTGAACATCTGCCTCCATGCCCCACCCCTTCTCTCTCTTTCTCTCTCTCATCACCTAGCTTCACCCTTCCTGTTAGAATAAAACTTTTCTCTCAAAATGCAATTAGAGCATAATTATTCCTAATTGTACCAGTGAGGTACAAGATAGTCCTAATACCCAGTCCATCATTTTGTTGACTAACCAGAACCTCTGTCATCTCCCCTAACTAAAACACTTAGTTTTGAACCTGGCTTTTTTCTTGGCTTTAGAATGAATGTCAGGTGAAAACCATCCACTCAGATCTTTTCTCTCAAAATAAATAGCCAGGGTTGGCTATGAGATTATAGGTCTTCAACCCCGTCAGAAATCCAGAATGACTGAGTTAACTGAAATTATGGAAAGCACTAAGCATAGCTTCTAAAACTTAGCCAATTTATAGAGACCACTGAACACCTGGAAAGCCCCTATACTACCAAACGTTGGAGCATCAAATCTTAGCCTTCTGGCCCAGAATCATCTGACAGACCTTAGTGATGCAGAATTATTAAGGGCTGGTTACTCTGTCTAGGCAGAAGTTATAATTTCTTAAATGGCACAAAATTTACCTTGATTTGAAATTTAAGGTTTTCATTGGTATGAGCTTCTTATTGACATAAAAGTGAGGTGAATATTGATACTCTCATGGGCATTGTGCCTGTATAACACATTTAGGAATTTCACAAGGCTTAGACCCAGTCCTTCTTTAACATTTTTAACTGCTTTAGGATGGTTAGCCTATGAGTTAAAGGACTATAGCAAATTCATGGCTTTGAGTTTATTGTTAGGGTGTTTTCCATATTTTATTTAGAAATAGCTGAGGGGAGTTAACAGACAACAGTCCAGGTTACCTTACATGGATAGTTGGTTTTCAAAACATCAGAAGTCCATAGAATTGATGTTACAAATATTTATATATTAATGTTCATTTTGATTAGAGACCTGTCTGCTCCTGACAGCTTCTTGTCATGGATTCTAAGAAGAAATTGAGCATCCTTGGAGTTACTCCAGTTGTGTGGTGACAGCCACTAGGCAAGAATTGCCTCTTCCCATCTACAGACAAATTACTGTCCAGAAAAGGACCCACATTCTATTCTTGATCCTAACTTTATTCTATCTTTCTGGCAAAACAACTAAAACCATCTCATAAGACTCTCCTCCTAAAACTATTGGAATCAAGTCAGGAATTCATCTAAACAGCATTGATTCATAAAAATTCATCTTCATGTTGATCTGCAGGAAATTTGGCCGATAGGGAGGGCTGATGCCCAGGGATCATTAGGCTATGTAATAGTGGTAGGAAAGTTATATCAGCAACAAGAATCAATCCTGAGATGAGATCTCTGAAAGCCCGCAATTCAAAGTTTACCCATCGCAACCGTGTAACACAGCGGGGCATCTCCAGGAAGGAGATGCATGCCTTTAGTTACGTGCATCCCTTTAGCCTTTTCTTAGATGGCTCCCGACATGAACAGAATCAACTATGCAGTGTGGCTTATGTGTAGAGCAGCTGTGCCTCAGTCCCCAACCCTGGAGTATGGTGCCTCTATGCCTCTACACTCACCAACCTGGGGCTGTGCACAGCCTGGCCTGTAAGAGCTATCCAGAGATTTCATTCTATGGGTTAAGTTGGTGTCACTGTGGTAGAGCTCAGTTGGCTGCCTTTCCCCACTGCTGGGAGTCAGGGTGTGGGAAAGCTGAAGATGTCTGACTCTGCAGCTTTCCAGTGGCTTCTCAGGAGGCTAAGTCCTCGTCAGGATTACCATTGCTGCGACAAATACCATGACTGAAAGCAAGTTGAGGAGGAAAGAGTTTATTTGGCTTACAGATCCAGACTCACAGTCCACTGAGGGAAGCCGAAGTAGGAACCCAACCTCCTGGACAGGAACCTGGAGGCAGGAGCTGATGCAGAGGACATGGAAGAATGCTGTTTACTGGCTTGTTCGTCGTGGTTTGCTTGGCCTGTTTTATAATAGAACCTAGGACCGCCAGCCCAAGGACACCACCCCCACCTTGGTCTGAGCCCTCCCACATTAGCAACTAAATAAGAAAATCCCCTACAGTTGGATTCTACAGAGACATTTTTAAATGGGTTCCCCTCCTTCCAGATAACTCTAATGTGTGTCAAGTTGACATAAAACCAGCCAGGGCGACTGACTCCTTGTCAGCTTGACACACAAGCACATCACAGTTAAACCACAGCCTTTCCTTTCTTGTTCATCTCCAAGATTACATATGAATAACCATGTGAACCTTCCAAATTTTAAAAGTCCCACAGTCTTTAAAATTACAAACACTTAAAAATTCAGTCTCTCTTAAAAACCAACGTCCTTGTAAAATTCCAAAATTTTCTTAAAAGTTCAAAGTCTCTCAACTATGGGCTCCTGTAAAATCAAAAATAAGTTAAATACTTTCTTACTTCAAGAGGAAAGGACTGGGTCACAGTCACAATCAAATCAAAGCAAATCTAAATTCCCAACGATTTAATAACTCAATGTCCAGTCACCAGGGACCCATTCATGACCTTCTGAGCTCCTTCAAATGACTTGGGTCACATCTCTGGCTCTGCCCGCTGCAGCACACACAGCTTGTCTTTCCGGTTCAGGCCAGCTCAACTCCACTGCTGCAGCTGTTCTTGGTGCCCAACCAATGGTACTTGTATCTCCAAATGCCAGAGAGTCTCGCTGCAACTGGGTTGCAATTTCACCAAAAACCTCTCCTGGGCTCTCTTCAGGAACTCCAGCCCAACCACACAGTGCCAAGCCTCAGCTGCTCTCCATGACCCCTTCATGCCATCAAAACTAGCACCATCTGCGTGACTCTCACTCTCCCACGTTTGTCTGCCAGTGTGAGGTACAACTTCGGCCACCTTGGGACACGGCTTCTGTGTGCAGACTCTGAACAACCATTTCTCATATTTTTTACCTCACAGATTCTTGTCTCTTAATGTCTCACTGTGTTATCAGTTCCTGCTAACCAGCACCCAAACTCCCAGTAAAGCGGAAGTTTCACTGTTCCTGGTTCCTTGATATCACAGATGATTCTTCAGCCCCCACTAAACAGAATAACAAATTCTCAACTGAAATCAGCAAATGGCCCACATAGAGCCTTTAAGTGAGAAAGGGAGTAACCCTAACCCTAACCCTAACCCTAACAACAACCCTGACAATGACCCAGGACATGACACCGATCATGAACACAACCCTAAACCTAACACTAAACTTAACACTAACCTAATCCTAAGCCTAAGCCTAAGCCTAAGCCTAAGCCTAACCCTAACCCTTAACCCTTAACCCTAACCCTAACCCTAACCCTAACCCTAACCCTAACCCCAACCCCAACCCCAACCCCAACCCCAACCCGAACCCTAACCCTAACCCTACCCCAACCCTAACCCTAACCCTAACCCTACCCCAACCCTAATCCTAACCTTAGCCCTAATCCTAACCCTAACCCCAACCCTAACCCTAACCCTAACCCTAACCCTAACCCTAACCCTAACCTTAGCTCTAACCCTAACCCTAACCCTAACCCTAACCCTAACCCCAACCCCAACCCTAACCCTAACCCCAACCCTAACCCTAACCCCAACCCCAACCCCAACCCTAACCCTAACCCTAACCCTAGCCCCAACCCTAACCCTAACCCTAACCCCAACCCTAACCCTAACCCTAACCCTAACCCTAAACCTAACCCTAACCCCAACCCCAACCCTAACCCTAACCGCAACCCCAACCCCAACCCTAACCCTAACCCTAACCCTAGCCCCAACCCTAACCCTAACCCCAACCCCAACCCCAACCCTAACCCTAACCCTAACCCTAGCCCCAACCCTAACCCTAACCCTAACCCCAACCCCAACCCTAACCCTAACCCTAACCCTAACCCCAACCCTAACCCTAACCCCAACCCCAACCCCAACCCTAACCCTAACCCTAACCCTAACCCTA
The DNA here is from genome assembly GCF_011762505.2 of Arvicanthis niloticus. Classification (NCBI taxonomy): domain Eukaryota; kingdom Metazoa; phylum Chordata; class Mammalia; order Rodentia; family Muridae; genus Arvicanthis; species Arvicanthis niloticus. The sequence continues at coordinate 3,127,243 of NC_047662.1, forward strand.
ACCCTAACCCCAACCCTAACCCTAACCTTAGCCCTAATCCTAACCCTAACCCTAACCCTAACCCTAACCCTAACAATAACCCTACCCCCAACCCTAACCCTAACCCTAACCCTAACCCTAACCCTAACCCTAACCCTAACCTTAGCCCTAATCCTAACCCTAACCCTAACCCTAACCCTAACCCTAACCCTAACCCTACCCCCAACCCTAACCCTAACCCTAACCCTAACCCTAACCCTAACCCTAACCCTAACCCTAACCCTACCCCCAACCCTAACCCTAACCCTAACCCTAACCCTAACCCTAACCATAACCATAACCATAACCATAACCATAACCATAAGTAACTTCCCTCTGGAGCTTCACAGACCAGGCCTCCATTGTCTGCCCTACTCTCCATATTCTTATCCTCCAAGTTCCCACAAAGCAGCTCACCAAGCTTTGAACACACAGTGGGTTTTAGAAAAGTTCCAAAGTCATCCTATGATCCTCCCACAAAGAACATTATTGGGGCTGTCACAGCAATACCTGACTCCGGGTACCAACTTCCATTCTCATTAAGATAATTATTGCTATGACAGATGACACCATGACCAAAAGCAACCTGGGAAGGAAGGAGTTTATTTGGCTTAGATATCCAGACTCACGGTCTATTGACAGAAGCAAAAGTAGGAACTCAAACTGGACAGGAACCTGGAGGCAGGCTGATGCAGAGGCTGCTCACTGGCTTGCTCCTCATGGCTTCCTCATCCTGCTTTCTTATAAATCCAGAATCACCAACCCAAGGATGGCGCCACCCACCAAGGACGCTCACACATGGATCTTCAAGTTTAAAAATGCACTACAGACAGATCTTACGGGGGCATTTTCTCAGCTGAGGTTCAATCCTCTCAGATGACTCCAGCTTGTGTCAAGCCAAGACAGAACTAGCAAGACATGGGCTTTCCCCTCATGAAGCTCTTCAGGGTCACAGCCAGAGTCGTTTCATCAGCCTGAGCTCAAAAGCAGTAAGAGAGGCCTTGAGACAGATGGAGGAAGAGGAGGAGGAGAAGGAGGAGGAGGAGGAGGAGGAGAAGGAGGAGGAGGAGGAAGAGAAAGAGGAGGAGGAAGAGGAGGAGGAGGAAGAAGAGAAAGAGGAGGAGGAAGAGGAGGAGGAGGAAGAGGAGGAAGAAGAGGAAGAAGAGGAGGAGGAGGAGGAAGGAGGAGGAGGAGGAGGAGGAGGAAGAAGAAAAAGAAGAAGAAGAAGAAGAAGAAGAAGAAGAAGAAGAAGAAGAAGAAGAAGAAGAAGAAGAAGAAAAGTAATAATAAGTAATGATAAGAAACCCTTCTCACCACCCATAGGGCATCTCATGTGAGCACCCTATTCACTGTATCTCAGACATTTTATCAAACTGGTAATAGGACAATGGGTGAGGACCACATAGATACTTTTATTATAAACATTCTGTGGTAGTTTTGGCAGTAATAGCCTTTCAACCTGCCTCAGGTGAACCCCAGATTCCATGTGCAGACCAGGCACTGGGAGGACAGACACTCTTACTAGAGAACTCATGGCAAACTCCTCCGAGTTCACAGTTGAGCCTCTCCTGCTGGGAAGCCATCACTTTTCTGATGCTTTGTATTCAATCTCTATCCATGGGTACGCTTAAGCTAAAGTGGACTGAAAGTAGACTCAATTTTCTTTATAAAGTCCCCAGAATAACAAATATGCCCATCTTCCCTAGTGGTGAAATTATGGCACTCCATGGGCCAGCCTCAGACATCACAGCAGAGATCGCCCTTGGTGAAATGGAGGCATGTTCCAAACATAAAGCTCCTTCCACCTGCTGCAGGAAATGAGGAGACTTTCTGAGGGCGGAGCAAAGTCTGTATGGAGGCCAGAGGAAAAACTTCTACATCCGGGAACTTAGATTCCAACCTCTTCCTCTCCTCCGTCCCAGCATTTCTGTGCCCCTTCCCCCACTGTCAAATTCACGATTTCTCCTCAGCATTCCTCACTCCCACCAGGAGCCTGCCAGTTTTTCTAGGTATACAGGCCAGCAGCCCCAGGGACCATTCTGTCTCTGGCTCCCCAGTGCTGGGATTATAAGTGTCTTCTACCACACCTGTTTTGTTGTGGGGTTTCTGTTTGTTTGTTTTTGTCTTTTATTCAAACTCTGAGAGCAAACCCAGGTCCTCCCAGGCCCTGGGTCATAAGACTCTGCAATACACAGGGGAGCTTCACCTGCCTACACAATTCCAGCCATTCTGGTGGACACAGCAGGACAGTGAAGTGTTCGAAACCCTAGGTGGAATGTGTGTCACCCCCATCTGCTGCAGTTTTCCAGCTCTGAGGAGACTGCTACAGAACCTCATGAGGCATGAGGTAGGCCAAGGCCATTAATGTTTTGCTAGAATTTCCAAGTGTGTACAAAATACCAAAAATAATCAGTGTGGAAAACAAACGTAATCTAAAAATCAAAGCAGGAACACAGTCCTGGATGCCAGCAGGGTGGGATTTCCTTGCTTTGATTTGTTCTTTTCTCCTCTGCTGTTTTCCTACATCTTCCCTGAAAGCTCGGAGACGCTGGACTTTGATGGATCTTGTGCAGCTGAAGACCCCTTGCTTCTGAACGCAGACCCCAGCGCTCCAGCAGGCTTCCAGAGCAATTAGAAGGACTGAAATGTTTCATTTGAAATTTCTGTGGCACACTTCAAAGCAGCGAGTCTGGTGAGCAATGCAGCCGACTGGAGCTAATATGGAACGGAATTAATGCTTAAAGATCTTTTACGGGCACAGACATTACTTGTGTGTTTTCTGTCTGTTTGAAGAACATTCCCCAAATCAAAAAGGGGCTGAGCCAGCAGGCCACACTGTTCATCCCTGGAGTTAGCCAAATGACATCAGGAAGATGTCCCTTGGCTCGCGCCAGCAATGGAAAACCATAAGGCCATCTGACTAAATTTTCTACATAATCGCTACAGGAAACATGGCTGAAATTTCAAAATGTCATCAGAGCTCATGGGAGACTCGCGATCACAAGCCACAAAAGGTCCGTACGATTCACTGGAGGTGAGCGAGAGTAACTTCTTGAATCACTGGTCTTCCAATCCCTTGCTTGCTGTGATGGTCTCTGTACCAAGTCCCATTACACACTGAAGTCCCAGCCCTGGCAGGACTACATTTAGGGGCAGGTCCCTTGGGAAAACACAGTGTTTTTACTGTCAACTTCTTATTCTTACTACAAACCTTATCACTCTGTCTTGAGTACCATGGTCCTTTCTACAACTGACCCTGCACCTTTTTCTATCTGCTCGACACAGATACTTACAAGTGTTATGTCACGATTCATTGTAAATGAAGTTGTGTGTGTGTGTGTGTGTGCTGAGAGCTGATGAGGCTGATAAGGGTCTAAGAAGAGAGGCATCAGAGACCTCACTACAACACAGAGACACCATGTGAGGACACCATAACGTGAACATTCGCAAGCCAGGGCAAGCGGCCGATCTGCTGCTAACACGTGGATGTTGCACCGTCTCTGGATCTATGGGAGAACGGTTGTTTAAGTCACACAACCTTCCAAGTGAGTAATCATGGCAGCCTGGAAAGACTGAGGCACTGCTCCTGTTCTCCAGCCTGGCCACACCCTCATGTTTTAGTCACCCTACACTGCCAATGGCTTCATTCTAGTATCTGGTGGTTTCCATGGCTGTGATAAAATACTGTGATCGAAGGTAACTTGTGGAGGGAAGGGATTACTTCAACTTACAGAAACATCACAGTCTATCACCTAAGAAACTAAGGGTGGGAACCTAAAGGCAGGGGCTGAAGCAGAGACCACAGAGAAACACTGCTTACTGGCTTTCTCTCTATGGCTTGCTCAGTCTACCTTCTTACATACAACCCAGGACCATCTGCCTCACTCACAGTCGGCTGCCTTCTCTGCCTTCCATCTCCAATCTTTGAGCTCCAGGACCATGAGAGATCCTGTCTCAACAAACAAGGTAGGGGGCTGGTGAGATGGCTCAGTGGTTAAGAGCACTGACTGCTCTTCCAGAGGTCATGAGTTCAAATCCCAGCAACCACATGGTGGCTCACAACCATCTGTAATGAGATCTGATTCCCTCTTATGGGGTGTCTGAAGACAGTGACAGTGTACTTACATATAATAAATAAATAAATAGTTAAAAAAAAACAAACAAACAAGGTAGGTGCTGAGGAATGACTCCTGCAGTTGGCCCCTGGCCTCCAAATGCACATACACAAATGTACACATGTACACGTACAAACACACACACACACACACACACACACACACACACACACACACGACTTCATTTTGCTTTCTCTGGTATGGCCAACCTTGCAAATACTCTACCCATGAGTTGTCCTTTGCAGGTCACCAGGGCAATGGTTCCCCTTCCTGCCTGACGTTCCTGTACCCGTCCCTAGGCTCCTCATGTACCTAAGAAGCTCTCAATCTGCTTGTAGATATGTATCAAGAAGGAAGGGGTGTGGTGAACTCCTACCCCTCTTGCAACAACCCTCACATGAAGGGAAACGGCAGCTGGTAAAGGGAAGCCCGATAGTCCTTTGGACAGGGGAGGCAATTCTGTGGTAGACCCATAAGGCTCTTCTGCGTGCCCCCATCCTTCACCCCAGGACTGAGGAATGTCTTCCAGCAGGAGTGTTCATGTCTGATGGGCCTTCTTTCTGTGAATCCTGCTCTTGGGGCTGCAACATTCACTGGTTAGTCCTGAGAAGTATCTGAGGGTTCCTGCTTTCTCCCTCCCAAGTAAGGTCAGAAGGTATCCTCTACGGGCTGGACAGCCACAGACAGCCAGTGGGGAGCAGGCCTATTCCTTAACCAGAGGCTTTTGCTTCTTGTCTTAGGGTTTTACATGTTGTGAACCATGACCAAGGAAACTCTTATAAGGACAACATTTAATTGGGCTGGCTTACAGGTTCAGAGGTTCAGTCCATTATCATCAAGGTGGGAGCATGGCAGCATCCAGGCAGGCATGGTGCAGGAGGAGCTGAGAGTTCTACATCTTCATCTGAAGTCTGCTAGCAGAATACTGGCTTCCAGGCAGCTAGGATGAGGGTCTTAAAGCCTACACCCACAGTGACACACCCACTCCAACAAGGCCACACCCACTCCAACAAGGCCACACCCACTCCAAAAAGGCCACACCTTCTAATAGTGCCACTCCCTGGGCTGAGCATATATAAACCATATACTTCTTAAAACACCCCTTGGATGGAAAGCCCTGATTTCTTCACAATCCACAAAGAACTAATATATCTACCTGGTGTAAGGTGTGTTCTTTGTGTCTGGTGTTTTTGTTGCTCTGATGCTTTTGGGTAAGCCTGGAGAGATTGCCTCTTCTAGGCTCATTACTAGGTAGAGACCCACGGGCCAGTGAGCACACTTCCCCTGTACGCATCCCACACTTCAAAGCCTGTGGTCCTCAACACCTTTTTCTTGGAACCCTTACACACCTGCCAGTCCTTCTTTCGCCCAAATCACAATGAAAGATCAACCCTTCAGCCCAAAGCTTGCCCAGATGACCCAAGCTGTGTGATCCAGCCTGCTTGACTCTTCTGCCTGCCTCCTTTATACAATCCCATAGAAGCCACAATAGGTCTCCGGCCATGTTTTCTGCACACATCTACAGCCTGGCCAGTCTGGCCCTGCCCCATGTGGCCCTGCCTGGTGCTTGACTGTGCCTGGTTAAACACAAACCAGACCCACTTGAACCTTAAAATGGTGCTGTCTCTCTGATCTTTCTAAATCTACTTCTCTGTGCTGCTGAGGCTGCACATCCTCTGGGTGCACAGTCAGCCCTTCTCTGAGCCTGCTCTTCCTTTACTTTCCAACTGAGGTGACGTCGATGGCCTTGGGGTTGTCAAGAGAGACGAGGGACATGAGAGGGAAAGAGAGAGGGAGAAAGAACTTAAGAGAGCACCAGGCACCAGGCAGGAAGCAAGCAGTTTGGTTACAGGTTAGTTTCTTTGTTGTGTACCTTAGGTACACGGACTTGGGACAGAGTCCCCAAAGCCACCAATTCCAGGTCTAATCATGAGTTCAGTGAGCTACTAAACAGGGTACGAAAACAAGTCTTTGAGAAGTCTGTGAACAAACACATGTTTCCTGGATCCTGTGGGATCTTCCCCTCAGGGGTATTCTTGCCTCTGCTTCCAGTTCCTTGTATCCTGAGTTCAGTGCAAAGCTTCAAGCTCATGAGTTAATTGCCAATTATTCCAACCCACCTACAATTTATAAGGTGCTAAATCATTATTCATTAGGCTAAAAACACGGTACAAGGAAGCAAATAAATAAATAAATAAATAAGTAAAATGGACTGTCAAGGAGAGACAGGATTTACAGGAGGCCGTCATTCCTCTGGGTGTCTCTTTCTGGGTGTTAATCTCTCTTAAGTGGTTATTACCACATGAAACACATGGAGATTATTTCAATTAATTATGTTTGCTACATTGTTTCAAAAGATTATTCCACTATTTACTGGCAATTAAACCAGCTTTCATGTAAGTGTGCCACCAGAGGGCATGTCGAGTGGGACGGTGGACGGAGTAATTGAAATTGAGTTTGGACTTCTAAGAAGCCGTCCTTTGGAAGTCAAGGGTCTCTGAGCAGCTCTGAGGTGATGCTTCATCAGAGCGAGAGAGGGTAAACAAGCATGTGAACACACGTTTGCTCTCTGAAGAGTCAAACACATGGCTCTTGGCGGAGAGCGGAAGAACCAAGTCCAGGTCATAAGAAGACTCGGGGACCTGTAAGAGGCGGCTGCCACGGAAGGCTTGCTGTGTAAGCGCTGGCTAAGGGCATGCTGATTTGGAGGAAGGTCATTGTCTATAAAGAGAAAGGCTAACACAAGGCAGAGGGTGAGCCAGGGTGAGCCTGGGTGAGCCTGGGCCAATGGATGATGGTGAGGAGCATGTTCTGTCACCCAGATCAGACTGTGAGGCCAGAAGCTGCGTTCCAGATAGCAGTGAATTTTCCTCTACTTATCTTTTGCAGGATTCCACTGCAGTCAGGATGGTTCTAATCCTGTAAAGGCTTTAAATATATTACATTTCTACAAACGGCAGCTGGAGTGTCTCGTTGGTTTTCAAAAAAAAAAAAAAAAAGAATATTTATTTAATTACCTGTGTTATTTGGTATCAACTCCCCTACACGCCACGATCAGCACTCACTCTTCCTTTGAAGAATTGAAGGACTGAGCTGTGGTGTCTGTGTCCTGAACGCTGCGATCGCTTCCTGGTGTACCCATGCCATTACCTCATGACACACTGTGTGCAATATTAGAACCGCCACCCCAACCTACCCCCCGTGGGTGTTTTCAGTAGGGGGCTCCCGTTCCAGTCTGACAAACTTGGTCCTCACGTTCATGAAGCCCTGGGCCTGTCTGCTCCCTGGTTTTATGTCTGCCATCTTCTTCTTTATTTTCAACTTCACTCAGGTGTTTTATGTTCCCGTTTTCTCCTTTCTCCCGTTATTTGGGGTTAATCAAGTCTTTTATTACTTCTCCATCCACCCCCCCCCAAACTTGGCTCGTTAGTGGATAATGAATGATGTAACGAGTCCAGGTTGCTGGAAACCATGCCAAGGAGAGATTCTACTGTTAGATCTGAGCGTTAGAGAAGGAGGAGAGTTAACAAGCCAAAAACCTAAATTTCCATCTAAAGATAAGAAGAGAGATTAAATCAAATCTAAAAATAGTAGAGCAAAAGGGAAATAACAAAGAAATGAGCCAGGATCAATAAACTAGGGGAGAATATAAAATAGAGGAAAAAATATACGGCGGTAGTAGTTCAATAGCAAGATGTCAGAAAAGAAATAATAATAATAATAAAAGCCCAGCAAATTAGGAACTGCATGCCCAGGGCTCCAGAAAAGTAAAGAGATTCTGTGGATGTCTGGGTTTAACTCTTCAGAACTCTAGAAATGAGAAGAACCTGTGGCGGTCAGAGGAATGTTCTCTAAGAACGTCCACAGTTTGCAGAGAAGCTGCTCTGTGTAGTAGGAGACCATCTCGGGCATCCGAAACTAGTCAGAATGCAGACAGCGAGTAGCCGTGAGGTACCTGGTCCTGCTGAGAGACCCGCGCTACAACCCTGAGCCCAGAGGACCACGCACCTGCTGCTAGAGATTGTCACTGGAAAGCAGAAAGGAAGCAGACACTCCAGAGATCTCTACAACATGGCTACCCTGAACCAGATGAAAAGGACAATACCAGCTGATATGCCAACATGGACAGGGGGAAATTCCACGTGGTCCCACCCAGAGTTGGAAAGCTACAGGTGGCCAAGGAAAGAGAGAAACAAAGAGAGAAAGAAAGAGAGAGAAAGAATCAGTGTGGTCCAAGGATGAGTGCTCTCATAAGCTATTCAATCCATATATATGTGTGTATATATATGTATGTATATATATATATATATATACATATATATATATATATATATGAATGATTCTGAACACACTCAGTGTGGGGTGGTGGGCTGTGAAAGGAACCAGGGAAAGGTTTGTGGCCTTTGCTTGATCAGGTACTCAGCTGCCTCTCACAGCCCACTGCCCCACAACTCAGTAGATTATATATGCATATATGTTCACATATCTAACAATGATTATTAAATAATAATAGGTCATGAATTGGGATGGACTTAGGGGCACACAGAAAGAGTTAGGGCAGGAAGGGGTGGTATAGATGCTCACTAGGAATCTGTAAGTTTACTCTAAGAAAGGCAGCTGTCATAGGTAGGTTTCTATTGTGATCAAACACCATAAATAACACAAATTATAAAGGAATGTGTTTAATTCAGCTTATGGTTTCAGAGGGTTAAAATCCATGATGGCGAACCACAAACATGGAGTTGGAAACAGCTGCCAGTGACACGCCTCCTCCAGCAAGGCCACGCCTCCTAATCCTTCCCAAACAGTTCCACCAAACCACAAGAGCATCCCTATCCCACCCTGCCCTTGCTGGCCAAACACACACAACTTACCCTCAACAAGACTGAAAGCTGATTTCTCCTTAGAAGCCACACAAGGCCTTGGGGTGGCATATTCAAAATGCTGAAAGCCAAGCTAATATTTCATCAAAAGCTACAACTCCAGAAAAAACAGCCTTAAAAACAAGAGGAGAAAATGGCGCTGTTCTTAGACGTGAGACACCCTGAGAATTAGTCGTAAGCATGCCCACCATATCAAACATATTATGGGAAATTTCTAAGTTGAAAGCAAGTCGCTACAGACAGTGATTCAAATCTGTTTGCAAGAACGCACAACGCCAATAATGAATGTAATTAAGTAACCCCAAAATTGTGTAAGTGCATATTTCGCCTCTTTTTCTTCTTTTAACTGATTTCCAAAGCAACTGTGTGAAGAAATAAACACATAATTGTGCGTTTGACTTATAAAATGAGGATGTGCATTTGACAATAACTTCACAAAGGATGTGGGCGGGAACAGATCTGTACTGGGAGAAAAAATGGTGAATTTAATCCGCCATTAACGTGAAGAGATCAGAAGATGATAAAGAAGAAAGGCTAACATAGCAAACTCCATCAACTTTCTCTTGTCTCTTCTCATGGCTTTTGTAGCAGCTGTAAAGTTCTACAAAGAAATGATTATGGTAATATGCTACTGGGTTTGTAACATGAGGGTAAATTAATATTAAAAAGAAGAGAGAAGAAAGGGATCTGGACCAGAGTAAAAGTTCTGTCTCAGAACTTTTCCTGGATTTAGTTACCACAGATTTGTAGTCAAGTGTGTAGTGACCATTCCTCCCACAGCTCGGGGATCACGGCAGAAGAGGGGACAGAAGAATCAAAGGATGGAGACAAGGAAGACATGTTTTCTGTGTCCAGCAGAGAAGCTGCCTATTTGAAGTAGACCTGCAAAGCCAAGCCAGAGCAAGTACCATCTCGGAGAGGGGAGGAAGGCACAACCCCCTCCCCCAGCTGAGCTATTAACAAGTGATGGCAGCGGCAACTTCTGGTTAAGCCAGCCACACTCCAGTGCGAGGCCACACACCCAAGAACATGTAAACAGCATTGTACTGGCTGGTTTTGTGTGTCAACTTGACACAAGCTGGAGTTATCACAGAGAAAGGAGCCTCCCTTGAGGAAATGCATCCATGAGATCCAGCTGTAAGGCATTTTCTCAATTAGTGATCAAAGCGGGAGGGCCCATTGTGGGTGGTGCCATCCCTGGGCTGGTAGTCCTGGGTTCTACAAGAAAGCAAGCTGAGCAAGCCAGGGGAAGCAATCCAGTAAGTAACATCCCTCCATGGCCTCTGCATCAGCTCCTGCTTCCTGACCCGCTTGAGTTCCAGTCCTGACTTCCTTTGGTGATGAACAGCAATGTGGAAGCATAAGCTGAATAAACCCTTTCCTCCCCAACTTGCTTCTTGGTCAGGGTTTGTGTAGGAATACAAACCCTGATTAAGACAAGCATAAAGTGGACTTCATGGGTCTTAAAAGGGGGCACACAAAGTGGGTGGGTAAGGGAGGGTGTGGGGCTAGAAGGAGCAGAGGGAGAGGGTGAGTGTGGCCAAATGCACTGTATGGTAACTGCAGAGGACTCTTGAGAATGAGAAAATATTGATAAGTTGAAATTCAGATGATAAATTCCTGACTTAATACTTAATACACCTTGCAAAACATAGCAGAGGTGGGAGAAGGAAATAAAATATTACACTAGAAAAGGTTTACTTAATTTAAATAAACAGCAGTAACTCCGTGACAAGCAGGTTACAGGGAGAGGCAGGGAATGAGGTGTACAGGGCAGGCAGACCATCTGTGGTACAGTTGGTACATCAACATTGTTATACACAGGCCAGCTGAATCTAAGACAATGACTATCCAATAGGATTGAAACACCGTCAACTGCTCTTCTCCAAGTGAGACGCAAACCAAAATCAAAACAGCATATAAGTAAAATGGTAGGAATGGATGTGTGTTAGCCAGGCAGTGATAGCCAGACAGTGATAGGTAGGCAGTGATAGCCAGGCAGTGTTAGCCAGTGTTAGCCAGACAATGATAGCCAGGCAGTGATAGCCATTGTTAGCCAGGCAATGTTAGCCAGACAGTGATAGCCAGGTGGTGTTTGTTAGTCAGGTAAAAGCTCCAGCAGCTTTGCTGACATCAGACAGACCGCCAGATAGAAAAGTGTGGCCAGATAAAAAGAGGAACATTCGATACTGATAAGAGGATGAACCCCAACGAAGATATAACAGTTATAAACACATATGTACCTAATAACTGACCTGCAGAATATGCAAATAAAGCATTGGCAGAACCGAGAGGCGTCGTAGACCACTTGACTGAAGGAATGGGTGCTTTCTATACTTGCAACAAGGGGGCCAGCAGACAGCAGAAGGTAATCAAGAAAACAGAAGACTTGAACACTTGAACACAATATACCTGTTAGGCCTACTGACACCCCAGAACCCCCACCAAACAGCATCAGCATCAGAGTAGATATCTTTCTCAAAAGCATATGGACCGTTTCCCAGCATGGACCACTGTCATTTCCATTTATAAGGACTAAAACTATACCAAGTATATTTGCTGATATAATTGACATTGCATCAACAAAATAACCCAGGGCTGGGGGGGTGGGGGTGAAGGTGGGGGTAGGGGTGGGGGTTTGGCTGGGGGTAGGGGTGGGGGTGGGGGTGAGGGTGGGGGTGGAGTACAGCTCAGAACTGGAGCACTTTGCCAGCCTTGTGGGAGGCTTTGGGTTTGATCTGCAGGGCTATAGGAAGAAGGTACAGGAGAAGAGAAGATGAGAAGAAAAAGGGGGATAAAGAGGAGGAAGCAGAGATGGAGGGGGGGAGAGAGAGGAAGAAAAGAAGACAAGAGTGGGGGAGGGGTAAAGAAAGAAGGGAGAAGATGAGGAAGAGGAAAAAGAGGAGGAGGGGGAAGGCAGGGGAGGGGAGGGGAAGAGGGGATTCATATCAGAATAATTAGGAACTCCCAGCTACATGAATATCACAAAAAAGAGAGATTGTCTTAACATCCCCGCAAATCTACTGGTGTAATACTCTGTATCAATAAACCAAGTGGGTTAAGCCACACAACAACGACAGACACAAAAAGCCATTGATTAAAGCTCAATACTTTTTTATGATTTTAAAAAAAAAATGTAAACACCTTCAGCAATGTGAGTGGATACAAAGTTAACTCAAAGAAATCAGTAGCCCTTCTCTGCACAAGCAATAAGTGGGCTGAGGAATAAGTTAGGGAAACAGAACCCTTCACAACAGCCACAAATAACGTAAAATGCCTTGGTGTAACTCTAACCAAGCAAGCTCTCCATGATGGCTTCAAGTCCCTGATGAAGGAAATTAAGGAATGTATCAGAGGATGGAATGATCCCCCTTGCTTGTGGATTGGGAGGGTTAATGTAGTGAAAACGACCATTTTACCAAAAGCAATCTACAGATTCAATGCAATCCCCATCAAAATACCAACACAATTCTTCACAGGTCATGAAAGAACAATTCTGAACTCCATAAGGTAAAACAAAAAAACACAGGGTAACTAAACCGATCCTGAACAATAAGAGAACTTCTGGAGGTGCCACCATCCCTGAACTAAAGCTGTACTACAGAGCAATAGTAATAAAAACGGCATGGTACTGGTACAGAGACAGACAGGTGGATCAACGGAATCGAATTGAAGACCCAGAAGCAAACCCACACACTTACAGACACTTTATTTTTGACAAAGAAGTCAAAACCATACAAAGGAGCAGGGAGAGCATCAACAAATGATGCTGGCCTAACTGGAGGTCTGCAAAATGAAAATAGATCCCCATTTATCACCTTGCACAACACTCAAGTCCAAGTGGACCAAGGACCTCAAGGTAAAACACTGAATCTAATAGAAAACAAGTGGGAAACATCCTTGAATGCATTGGCACAGGGGAAAAATCTCCTGAACACAACACCAATGGCTTAGGCACTGAGGTCAAGAATTAATAAATAGGACCTCATGAATCTGAAAAGCTTCTGTAAGGCAAAGGGCACTGTCAACAGGAGAAATGTCACCCTACAGCATGGGAAAGGATCTTCACCAACCCTACATCTGACAGAGGGCGGATAGCCAAAATATAAAGTATTCAAGAATTCAGACTCCAAAAGACCAAATAACCCAATTGAAAATGTGGTACAGACCTAAACAGAGAATTCCCAACAGAGGAATCTCTAATGGCCGAGAAGCATTTAAGGAAATGTTCAACATCCTTAGTTATCAGGGAGATGCAAGTCAAAATGACCCCAAGGTTTCACCTCACACCAGTCAGAACGGCTAAGATCAAAAACTCAGGTGACAGCAGATGCTGGTGAGGATGTGGAGAAAGAGGAATGTTCCTCCATTGCTGGTGGGATTGCAAACTTTTAAAACCAGTCTGGAAATCAATCTAGGGGTTCTTCAGAAATTTGGAAATAGTTCTACCTGAAGACCTAGCTATGCCACTTCTGGGCATATACCACCATAAATAAAGATATTCCACCATAGCACAAAGACACACGTAAAACTACATTCATAGCAGCTTTATTCGGAACAGCCAGAAACTAGAAACAACCCAAATGTCCCTCGACTGAAGAATGGATACAGAAAATGTGATATATTTACACAGTGGAATACTACTCATCTATAAAAAAACAAGGACATCATGAGTTTCTCATGCAAGTGGATGGAACTAGAAAATATTATCCTGAGTGAGGTAACCCAGACCCAAAAGGACATGCATGGTATGTACTCAGTAATAAGTGGATGTTAGCTAAAATGTTCAGAATACCCGTGATACACCCCACAGGCACAAGGAAGTTAAACAAGAAGAAACACCCAACTGAGGATGCTTGAGTCCTACTTAGAAGGGGGAACAAAATTGTCATGGGAGGCAGAGGGAGGGAGGGATCTGGGTGGAAGAGGGGAGGCTGAGGAGAAAAGGGAATGAAGATCAGGTATGAGGAGCGTCAGGAGAGAGTCCCAGAGGGCCAAGAGGGTGAATGGGAATATGCAACTTCTTGGGGTGGTGGCTGGGGGTGGGAATCACTATAAAGTCCCAGAGACCTAGGATGAGGGAGTCTCCCAGGAGTCAATTCGGGGGACCTTAGCCGAAATCCCCAACAGTGGGGATATGGAATCTGAAGAGACCACCTACAGTAGCCAGACAGGACCCCTGGTGGAGGGATGAGAACACCAACCCACCTACAAAACTTTTGACCCAAAATCAGTCCTGTCTAAAAGAAATGGAGGGACAAAGATGGGGCAGAGGCTGAAGGAAGGGTCGACTAGTGATCGGCTCTTTTTGAGACCCATCCCATGGGCAGGCACCAAACCCTCACACTATTAATGATACCCTGTTATATTTGCAGACAAGACCCTAGCATAGCTGTCCTCTGAGAAACTCTACCCATCAGCTGACTGAGACAGATGTAAATACCCACAGACAAACATTGAATGGAGGTCGGGGACCCCTGTGGTAGAGTTAGGAGGACTGAAGGCCCTCAGGAGATGGTAACCCCACAGGAAGACCAATGGTGTCAACTACCTTGAACTCCTGGGTGCTTCCAGACACTGAGCCATCAACAAAAGACCATGCACGGGCTGGTCCCAGGCCCTCGGCACACATGTAGCTGAGGGCAGCCTTGTCTGGCCTCAGTGGGATTAGATGTGCCTAATCCTGGTGAGACGTAATGCACCTGGGTCAGGGAATATCGGCAATTACGGGGCTACCCTCTCAGAGGCAAAGAGAAAGGGACTGGAATTAGGGACTCTGTGAGATGAGACCAGGAGGGATAACATTTGGGATGCAATTAATTAATTAAAAATAAAATAAATGAAACTCCACAAAAAGCTAAGGAGAATGGAACATTTACCAAATATTTGGGTTAACAGCTCACTTGTTGGTGACACTGAATGCTTCCATACTCCAAGGAGCTAAGTAAGTGTCTTACTTAGGATTTCCTTTGCTGAGAACAGACACCATGACCACAGCAACTCTTATAAGGACAACATTTAACTGGGGCTGGCTTACAGGTTCAGAGGTTCAGTCCAGTATCATCAAGGTGGGAACATGGCAGCATCCAGGCAGACATGGGGCTGGAGGAGCTGAGAGTTCTACATCTTCATCTGAAGGCTGCTAGCAGAAGACTGGCTCCCATGTGGCTAGGAGGAGGGTCTCATTGCCCACCCCCACAGTGATACACTTCCTCCAACAAGGCCACACCTCCAAATAGAGCCACTCCTTGAGCCAAGCATATTCAAACCACCATAGCAAGAATGCAATTTTTGTGTTTCTGTTGTAGGAACAGCTGTATTTCATAACAACTGGGTCAAAGGAGAAGAAAGGAAGAGGAGGGGAGGGAGGGGGAGGAAGGTAGGGAGAAAGGGAATGGAGGAGGGAAGGAGGTAGGGAGGGAAGGAGAGAGGAGGGGAGGGTTGGGGAGGGAGGGAGAGAGGAAGGGAAGGAGAGAGGAAGTGAGGGATGGGAAGAAAGGGAGAGAGGAAGGGAGGGAGGAAGAGAGGAAAGAAAGTAGGAAGGGAAGGGAAGAGGAGGGAGGAGCAGACAATCAGACTAAACAAGAAGAAATGAAATACCTCTATTTGCAGAAGATGTGATCCTTTTGCACAGCTGACCCTAAGGCCCACACTTGAAAATTTATTAGAACTAATAAATCAGTTTGGAAATGCTTTGGGATATAGAAAAAAACAATATATAGAGATCAATTGCATTTTATATAGTGGCAATTAAAACATCAAAACTTAAATTAAGAAAACAATTTCACTTACAGTAACATCAAACAGAAGCGAATGCCCCGGAGGAGCTTTATGAAATGAAATGAAAAACATGTCCTCTTAGGACGTCGACATTCCCCGAGAGAAATCAAGGTTCTAAACACATAGGAGGAATGCATGCGTGTTTGTGGGTTGGAAAACCGTATCTCCTCGATGGCAGCGCTATGCATTAGCCCATTTTTCTGCTACTGTCATGAAATACCTGGGGCTAGACACTGGAAAGGGGGTCTGCATGGAACGTGCTTTTGCAGGCTGCAACACGTGGATGGTAGCACTACGGTGTGGGGCTGTGTGGGAGAAAGGTCACAGGTCAAGGCAGGGACCCTGAGAGTAATTCAGAAAAGGGGTCATCTTTGACAACTGGCTCTCCTGCCCGAGAGATGACTCAAGGTCCCAGGAGAGAGACCTTAATAGCTCCTCAGTGTCTCTTATAAGAGCTAACAATTGCTCTTTGGTCCCCACCTCTTAAAGGCCCCCTCTCTCAGTATCACACTGAAAGCCAGGCTCTGGGCATAGGCACCTTGACGGGACACACACTCGAACTTGAAACCATAGCTGTGCTCCCTAATTGAACTTAGAGTTGCTGCCATCCTTGCAAAATTCCAGAGGACCCCCACAGGACTGACAACTTGATCTGCAAATTCATATGAAAATCCAGGAGTACACATATGGCTACCCAGAGTAGCCAAACAGTCCTGAAAACAACAAAGCAGGGTTGGGAGAGTCTCATCTCCTTATTAGAGAAATGATAAGGAACTCAAGGTAATCGATGATCAATGAAACAGAACAGGAAGCCCGGTCTGGAAAGGTACCTCAGTGGGTGAAGCACTTCGCCATACAAGTGTAAGGACCTGAATTTAGATCCACTGTCTACATAAAGGAAGAGTGTGTGTCTGCAATCCCAGCATTCCTGTGGTGAGACAGAACCTGAAACAGGGGATCTCTGCTAGCTTGGGTCAGCTATCCTGACATAAATACAAACAGCAAGAAAGTCTGTCTCAGATACAATAGAAAGCCAGCATTCATACAACATGCGTGATTGATACGTGTGTACAGGTGTTCATTATATATGTCTACACATGTGTGAAGGGTGGGGAAGAAGCTCAAGTACCAATCCTGGCTTTCTATCTTCTCTTTCCATCTCAGTTAACCTAATCTAGAAATTCCCTCGCATGCTGAGAGGCTTGTCTTCTTGGTGACTCAAGCTTCTGTGAAGCTGAGCCTTAATATTAACCATCACGTGTCTGACGTAGACAGGAGCTGCCAACCACGAATTAGCTAGCTTTCTCTTCTCTGCAGAAACCTGAAACAAGACTCCTCCTTCAAAAAAAAAAAAAAAAAAAAAAACTATCCTGGGAATCTAGAACCACAAAATAAAATACGTCAACCTCAGCCTTCAAATTCAGCAAGGCACGTCTCATGGTGCCTGTACAATAGTGTGTCTGAAATGCATGCCCAGAATCCAGCCTGGCGTATCTGATGGCGCATGCCCAATGGCATGTCTGAACATTAGTGCCTGGAATCTTGTCTCCTGTTTGAACCCCTTTACACAGGACACCCTTTCTTCTGGAGATGCACTTGGGTGTTGCTCCCTGGGTGTGTCTCCCAGCCCTGGAGCTTACTCCTTCCCATTGGGAGATTAATAAAGCCAATCCTTATTGATGGAAAAATACATGTTTTTTTTTTTTTCTTTGACAGGTGAATTCATACCTAGAAGATGCAAATAACTCACAGATTAGGGAAAAGACTACTCTTTAACCTAATTCTCCGAATGGATGAAGGAACAAACAGGCATTTCTCAAAGAAGTTCTATAAGAAGTTGGTGGAAAAGCATTATTCTATAAGAAGTTGGTGGACATCAGTAGTTCTCAGGAAAGCACCTCAGGGCGACATTTCCCCCAAGCTGGGTAGAGTCAGCGTCAGAGAGACATTGATGAGACATCGGAGGTCACATTCAGGACTGGGCCTTCCCGCCCCTGTGGTCTGAAGAATGTTAATCAGCCTCCCCCATCTGGAGAGACAAGTGTCCACTGTCCCACAACATTTTCAAAGTTCTTGAGCTGGCCTCTTCATTACTCAACAAATTAAAGTGCGTATTTGTTCGAAAACACACATTTCTCACGGTGCTAGAGAGTAGAAAGACCGGAAGAACCAGAAACAGAGAGTGACATGTGGCCTCTGTCAGCAGAGGCCATGGTGGAGTGCTGCCTTGCTCCCCGTGGCTTGCTCAGCCTGCTCTCTCATACCACCTAGGCCACCTGCCCAGGGGCTGGCTCTTTCCACATGAATTACTAATAAAACATACATGCCCCAAAGCCAACCTTTTGGGAACATTTCCTCAGAAGAGGTTCCCTCTTCCCAGGTGACTCTAGTCTGTGTCAAGTAGACAGAAGATGACTCTGCGGTGACAATCACTTGCTGCGCTTGCAAAGGACCCCAGTTTGGTTTCCAGAACCTTCCTGGCAAGCTCACATTTGTCTTTAACTCCAGTCCCAGGGCCACCGGTGCCTCTTGTGGCCTCCCCAGGTACTTCCCCTCAGAGAAACACAGATGGGCATGCATAGACATAACTGAGACTTTTAAAAATGGTGAAATAAATCAAGAATCCCTCTCATCTCATGGGCAGTGTGATGGCCTTTCTAAAGGTTCTTCCTTTGCATAGATGACAGCACAGAAAATCTGTATATCTGCAGTCTCTACTCCAATGCACCCTTCCGAGCCTGTGGCTCTGGTGCCCTGACTAAGGGCTTCTATAGGGCAAGGTGGGGAGCTCATGAGTGTCTGTCGACCCTCCCTCTCCACAGTACATGAGAATGTTAATGGTGTCCTCATATCCTCACGGTCTGCGTGATCCTGGCTCCATTGTACTGACCTGTTTCTTTCATCTCCACGGCCACAGCCTGCGGTTTTCTGTCGGTCTCCAGAGTGGCTCTGTTTCATGATAATGATGTTCGTGTCAGGCCTGAAGCAAACAGCTTGCTACAACAGGGCTGGATGAGGCCTGTACAGGGAGATGCTCGGGGCTCCCGGGTCACTTCTGTGGTCATGAAATTGCCATAAAATTGATAGTGGCAATCACAGCATAATTCTGCAACTATATTGAAAACCATTGGATTGTTCGCTTTAAATGGGTGGATTTTATGGCATGTGAATTATACCCCTATAAAGTCATAATAAAATAATAAAGAAACAAGTAAAATGATAGGAAATTATGTGCTATGTAGACAGTAATCGAAGGAATGCTGGAGCGGCCATATCAGTAACGGGCATGGCAATATCCAGAATAAAACAAAAACACAAACAAAAACAAATTACCCAGAATAAACTCAGGCGTTATCTAATGATAAGGGGCACTTTACTGAGGAAAAAAGTAGACATTTTTAAATGTGTACGTGCTTAACAACAAAGCTTCCAAACACTGAAGTAAAAGCTGGCAGGGATGGAGGAATTGTTCAAGTTTGTAATTCCTTTCAGAGACTATCCAGTGACATCCAGGGAAAGTGGGAGCTTCTATCCCACCCTACGCTAGGGGAAGGCAGCAACATCCCACCCCACCCCACCTCATCCCGCCCCGCCCACCCACCCACTCACTCACTCCTCAATCACCCACCACTACCCCTCCCCACCCCGTGCACCACCAACCCATTCCACACTAGCACCACCCCACCCATCACCGCACCCCACCCATCACCGCACCCCACCCATCACTGCACCCCACCCATCACTGCACCCCACCCATACCGCCTCACCCCACCTCTACCCTCCCACACCTGTTTCAACAGTAAGACCATTTCCCAGAAGTTGTAATTGTCACTTCTGGAAGGCGAGAAGTTTCTAGAATGACTTTCAGTTTGTTAAACACCTTCTCTGAGCCTATAAAGAGATGGATTTCCTCCATTTCTATAAATATAACCAGTTTCAGAGGTGGAGTGTTTAAGTGCTGCATGTGTGGACTAACGGCTCTCAGTGAAGGGCAACGGAAAGCCTCTCCCACGCACGTCCAACGTGGATCTGATATAGCTTGGCTCGTGAAGGAGAACCTTCTTCATCATTTCTCAGTGTTTTTCCCAGGTTGGCTATGAAAGCCATGCTGATTTACAAAAAGGAATGGGTGTGGTCAGCCATTTTCTGCTGTTTACAAGACTTTGCCTGGAATTCACTTCGTCCCTAAACACCCATCAGAAAGGATGAGCTGAGTTGACACTCTTTTTCAGAGGTGATAATTTTTTTTCCTAATGCAATCATTTCGCCCTTTAAACCCCGCTGAGCCACCACCCGGTCCTCCTGAGCATCAGTGGGTCATGACACGCCCAACAGAGAAAGCACGTGGCAGACATGTGTCATATGGGCGCACGTTACAGCGAGTTCACAGTTATACAAACTGGTGGTATAAATCAGATTGGATGTCCTTGAACAGAAGCCCAGAAGCACACACAAAGCAGAGCTATTCGTCGATCTGTTGATGAACATCATTTGACCGGACCCTCCCGGGAACCCAGCTTTGAATCCCCCCGAAGCAAGTGCTTGGAATTTGCTGACTTGGCTTTTGGGGTCACTCCTGTCTCCATACAGCTGTGAGTGCTGGCAGCTGACTGATCCCAACAGATCCACTCTAGTCAGATGCTGAAAATAGCTGCACGCTCATGTT
Organism: Arvicanthis niloticus; assembly: GCF_011762505.2. Taxonomy (NCBI): domain Eukaryota; kingdom Metazoa; phylum Chordata; class Mammalia; order Rodentia; family Muridae; genus Arvicanthis; species Arvicanthis niloticus. Next base: position 3,147,705 of record NC_047662.1, read on the forward strand.
CCCCCAACGACATAAACTGGAGCGTTTGTAGTAGCTTCATGTGTAATAGCCTTCAAGTAAAACCTCCTGATAGTCCATCAGCAATAAAATACGTTTGGTATATCCCCAGTAAGCAGGAATAAACAAGAGTACTCATTACATGAAGGAAGTGGGTCACTGGAAGTGGGTCCTTGGGACTCTCTCTCTTTCTCTCTCTCTCTCTGCTTCCTGTCTGCCAGGACGTGAGTTACTACACTCACCGTTCCCCTCCTCATCAGTACAGACTCAGCCCTTTGAAATCTCACTTTTCCTAACCTTGTAGATGTAAAAGCTGCTGAACCAAACGGATGTGAATGATTTGAACTCATTTACAGGACATTCAAGAACAGGGCAAAACCAAGTTGCTGTGCTGTGCAGGGCGCTTACCTCGTGTGTGTGTGTGTGTGTGTGTGTGTGTATGTTTGGTGTATGGTGTGTGTGTGGTGTAGTGTGGGTGTATGTGCATGTATATGTGTACTATGTGTGTGGTGTGTGTGTGTGGTGTGTGTTTATAGTGTGTGTATGTGTGTATGTGGGGTGTATGTGGTTTGTGTGTGGTGTGTGTATGTGTATGGTATATGTGTTGTGTGTAGTGTGTGTTTATAGTGTGTATGCATGTGTCTGTGTGTGTATGTGTGTGTGTAATGTATGTGGTGTGTGGGGGTGTGTGGTTTGTGGTGTGTGTGTGTGTGTGTATGTGTGTGTGTGTGTGTGTGTGTGGTGAATGCGTGTGCATGGCATAAATGTGGCAGAGAGGGTGGGAGCTCCTTACTGAAGAGAGGTTGGCAAGCTTCATGGCAGCTGAAGGTGCACTGGCTCGTTACTGAGGAGAGATAGACGGACAGATGGATGGTCCCGTGGCTTGAGTTAGGAAAGGCCCCCGTGACCCCCGGATTTGAATGCTGGCTCCCCACCAGGTGATGCTGCTGGGGAAGCTTGTAGACAGTGGGAACTCCCTGGAGGAAGCTTTCAGGTTTTATAGTCTGAAGTCATGCTCTCCGTTCTGTCCTGACAGCCGACACAGCATGGCCACCCAGCCGCCGGCTCCTGCTGCAGGCCTTCTCTGAGATGATGGACAGGAGCCACTCTGAAATGTAAACCGATCTCACTTAAGATGCTTTGGTCAGGTGTTTGGTGTCTGCAACATGGAGTAACTAAGATGCATGGAGCGTCAAAGCTTTAGAAATTAGTAAGTCAGTAAACAATTGCAGATGGGCTTTCCTCACCTGAGACATTGTTTCAGAGCCTGTGTTCTCATTGTAAACACCTCTTGGGTGGTCCGTTTGCTGTTGGACAATGTCAGCGTTTACTCCGGAAGGCTGAGCTCCCACAATAAAAGACAAGCCAGTAAGGGAGAAAGAAACAGGCATCGCTGTCTTGCACAGTGCACACAGCTTGGGAACCCCGCCCAGAGAATGAGCAGTTCTCAAAGATGTGGCTTAGAACTTGACTCTGTGCAGAGAACAGAGGAAGGACTCCATGGTGGCTTGGATAGGTTTGGCACCATAGACTCCTGCGTTTGAATGCTTGGCCCTTAAGGCGTGGCACTATTAGGAGGTGTGGCCTTGTTGGAGGAAGTGTGTCATGTGGGGTGGGCTTTGAGGTCTCCTAAAAAGGCTTTGGTCTTCGAGCAAAGGCCAGTGTGGGACAGTCTCCTCCTGGCTGCCTTTGGATCAGGATGTAGAACTCTCAGCAGCTTCTCCGGCCCCATATCTACCTGGACACTGCCATGCTTCCCATCAGGATGATAATGGTCTAGACTGCTGAAACTGTTAAGTCAGCCCCAATTAAATGTTTTCCTTTGTAAGAGTTGCCTTGGTCATGGTGTCTGTTCACAGCAGTAAACCCTAACTAAGACAGAGTTGCCTTGGTCATGGTGTCTGTTCACAGCAGTAAGCCCTAACTAAGACAACTCCAGATCTCTAAGGGTGTCCCACTGTGGGAGGCAAATCAAGGAGGCAGGCTAGTGATGCTTGTTCAGCAGAATGCCTTGACACTGTCCTCCGGCTCATGGTGGTCTAGAGCTGTTTCCATGCTTGGCCTTTGTTGTTCCTAATAGGAGAGGAGGGGAGCCCACTTTTATAAATTTATGTCCAACTGTCAGGAGAATGAGAACACAGGGTTTTACTGTTTTAATTCATACATGTATATGATGTATTCTGACCACCACAGCCCACATTTCCCTCTAACTAGACCTAACACATCCCCATCCGAACTTCATGTCCTCTTCTTCCTTCCTTCCTCCCTTCCTTTCTCCCTCCCTCCCTTCCTTCTTTCCTTCCTTTTCCCTCCCTTCCTCCCTCCCTTCTTTCCTTCTTTCCTTCCTTTCTTCTTTCCTTCTCCCTCCCTCCCTCCCTCCCTTTTTTCCTTCCTTCCTTCCCATGCCTTGCTGTGTCTAATTATGTCACCTGTACAGCCCCACCACAAGAGCATGTACAACCTATAGGTGACTATAATCCCCTGCCTCCCCCCTCCCCCAAAAAAACCTCAGCTAGCATTCCTGCAGCCTGCAGTGGCCATCAACTGCCAATAGCCCAAGTGTCAGCTGGCTCCGTCTGCAGGTTACAGAGCTGCTGTTAGCTCGTGGCAGGTCCAGAAGACAGCATTCCACAGCCCTCCTTCCATCCTGTGGCTTTTGCCATTCTTTCTGCACATGCATGCATGTGTGCCTGTGCGTGTTGTGAGTGTGTATCTGGGTGTCCACATGTAAGGAACAACTTTAGGGAGTCAATTCTTTCTTTTCATCATGTGGGTCCCAGGGATGACACTTAGGCATCAGACTTTGTGGAAAGTGTCCTTACATTGGGGGCAGGGCCATCTCCCCACCCCCAGAGGTGGCAGGTGTCCCTTACCTGGGGGTAGGGCCATCTCCCCACCCCCAGAGGTGGCAGGTGTCCCTTACCTGGGGGCAGGGCCATCTCCCCACCCCCAGAGGCTTTCTTGAATTCATTCCTCTCCTACACCAACCAGGTAATACATTGGACTAACTTCTGTGAACTTCATAGCAGATGTGGCCTTTGAAAATGGACACTCTTCCTAGAAAGTGTTTCCATTGTAAGTCCTGCACATCTGTACTGGCTGGTTTTGTGTGTCAACTTGACACAAGCTGGAGTTATCACAAAGGAACCTCCCTTGAGGAAATGCCTCCATGAGATCCAGCTGTAAGGCATTTTCTCAATTAGTGATCAAGGGTGGGAGGGCCCATTGTAGGTGGTGCCATCCCTGGGCTGGTGGTCCTGGGTTCTATAAGAAAGCAAGCTGAGCAAACCAGGGGAAGCAAGCCAGTAAGTAATATCTCTTCAAGGCCTCTGCATCAGCTCCTGCTTCCTGACCTGCTTGAGTTCCAGTCCTGATTTCCTTTGGTGATGAACAGCAGTGTGGAAGTATAAAATGAATAAACCCTTTCCAACCCAACTTGCTTCTTGGTCATGATGTTTGTGCAGGAATAGAAACCCTGACTAAGACAGTATTTTCCATCACAGATGGACCCATTACTGGACACCATGGGCTGGCGGGCCAAAGCAGGTGACATGCTTAACTATTTCCTGTGGGAATAGTTTCTCGTCACTCTTTCCCGGAGGAGAAGCCCATGAGAAGAAGCAGTCTAGTCTACATTCCGCTTCTTTGGTGCATGAGGGGCTGCAGCACCTGAATGGGAACCTTCAGCTCATAGAGTCTGGTGTGGGGGGGGTCTGAGAGGTGGAGTTAAGTAGCCCTGCCCAGCAGCCAATGGTTAAAAAACAATACTAAACTGACCTTCACCTTGAATAACTCCTCAGAGCTCCAAAGTACAGCACAGATGATTCTCAGGCATGAAAACTATTATGTTCACTGTGTCAGCCTTGGGTTTCTCTGCCTCAGTTGGTTCCAGACCCACTGCTGGGAGCAGGGTTTTTGAGGACAGCAGCCTTGCCTCTGTTTCTCAGTCACATGTGTAAGTGCACCAGACAGAGTCTGACATAAGGTCTATGGACACTCCCCAAATAAGGGAGATGCTAAGATAACCACTCTACCCTGAGAGGAGCTCCAATCAGCACCCCACCAGGAAGGCAGATGCTGGGAGCCCAGGGCTGGCCACCAGCCCAGCTTCCTGAGTGTTCCTACAGCCAACTCCAGCAGAGCTTGGATTTGACAGCCACAGAGACACAGCCATTTACCTGATACCCAGCAAGGCCCCTCTGCCCACCCAAGGATAGAACCAACTGGGTCAAAGTTGATTTTGAGCTTCATGGTTCTCGAGACTGAGGATGGTGGGCTCACAGACCCATGAAAACTTTTCTGTGGTGAAGAAAGTTCTGTGTGGTCTCAGAGTGAATGCTATTCCAATGTAGCTGTCTGTCAGTGCCAGCCACGTGGCCCAGAGCCGCAGACCACAATCACTGTACTCAGCCCTGCCCCCAATTGTAGCGCTTCATCTACACACATGCCAGCGACGCCCACACTCTCACACACCTATAGAACACTTCTGTCCTCAGGAGAGTCTTCTGGGCGGAGCTTGCTTAGTCACTGAAACACCAAACACTTCCTGTAGTCTTCTACCGGGTATCTCCAACATTAAGGGTAACGGTTCCATTGTCTCCCAACACGCTCACTCTCTTGTTCTCTTCTTGCTGGTCTTCCAATGTCTGCTCTGCTGCCGCCACTCCAGGCTGCCTCTCCACCTCCTCAGCTCCTCGGTAATTAATGAGTTGGATAAAGTTCCAGCATCTGTTTATTTTATGTTGTCATAAAGGCGCTTTACGGGCTTAATGTTTTGAAAGTTACCTGTGGGCATTGAAAATCAGAGATAAATACTTTCAGGCCTGGGCAGAGCCAGACATAAGCGTACACTCAAGGCCCCAGGACCTCATGAGTCAGGCCCTCAGGTTGATACATCTGTTGAACCTGCAGACTGGCAACCCATCCCTCTCACACTTGCCCAGAGACTGCAAGGGAAATACAAAAGGAGGTGTCGGTTTTTCCCATGGAGGACCTGTTTGTATAAAAATCACCTCCAGTCCTGGCTGTCTACTCCAGAATTCATGGCACATCAATATTCCTGGAGCAATTTGGGTGCTAATTTACAGCGACAGGACATTAGCTGCGCACGCTCGAAGCATACGCCATGTCCTTTTACATACCCAGGTGCCAATTAATTTTGAACATTCACTCCCAGGAACCTTGATTTACATGGAAATCCGTGTATATAGAAGTATAATGGGGTGGGGGGAGAGCTGATCTGAGGCTCAAACGTGCCGCCTTGTTTAAGAAAGTCATGAGGTTATTTGTAACCCTCGAGGGGACATGCCGTAAATGTGATTTGTGTGTGGGTGCGTGTTGTTATTGGTGTTGTAGATGCCTCCGGAATCTCAAAGCAGGGCTTCGCCCACCATGTCACCATGGAGTGATGTTATGGTTGAATGTGAAATGTCCCCCACAGGCTCCTGTGCTTGAACTCGTGGGGTCCAGCTGAGGGTGCTGTTATAGAAGGTTCTAGCTATGAGGTGGAGCTGAGCTGGGAGAAACAAGTGTCGATGAGTGGGCCTGGAAGGTCAGGACCTGGCTCTGCTTCTTGCCCCATTTCTGTCTCCTTGTCTTCCTAGAAACGAGTGAGCTGCCTCATGCCTTCTCCTACCACAGCCAAGAGCCACTCCCACTCCACCTTTCCACCTTGATGGACCACACCCTTTAAACAGTGAACCACAATGAACCTGTTTCCTCGGATCACAGTTAGAAACCAGCGCTCAGGGGACTGGAGAGATGGCTCACGGTTAAGAGCACTGGCTGAGTTCCTGAGTTCAATTCCCAGCAACCACAACCATCTTTAGGGAGATCTGCTGCCCTCTTCAGGCAGGTGGATGTATATGCAGGCAGGTGGATGTATATGCAGCAGAGCACTCATACATTAAATAAATAAAATTTAAAAAGAAAGAAAGAAACCAGCACTCAGGGTAAAGACCTTCCCGTTCTCAGGCCCTGAGGTGGCACACACATTGCTATGCCCAACTTTCCAGTGTCCCGATCCTAGTTAACTCCCCTGACTTAGGTCACCATTGTATGAACATTGATTCCTAACAGAAAGCCTGATTCCTTTGTCCATTTTATGATCTCTCCTTTGTTATTACCTCTCCTTTTATTATTACTGTGAATCCCAAGTCATTGAGACGAACTCCTCATCTCCATCTAACACAGAGACATCTGATCTACAGTGAGACCCCAGGACACAGTGCTCTAAAGTCACTTAGTGTTCTTATCACTACACCCAGAGATTCAGGGGCCAGGAAAGAACTGGGGGGCAGGGGGCACTCAGTTGGTAAAGCGTTTGCCCTGCAAGCAAGAGGACGCGAGTTTGATCACCAGAATCAGCTTATGTTTTTAAAAAACAAATCTGTGCATGGTGACGTCTGCTGTAATCTCAGAGGGTAAATGGAGATACTTGAGTTTCTGAGCCTCACTGGGAAGCCAGCCGGGTCAAACCAGCAGGATTCTAGGAGCAGTGAGGCCTAATTGGGGAAGGGCCAAGGAAGTGACACAAATTGACATCTGACCTCCACATGCAGCGTGTACACTTGTGAACACACAGACTCAGCCCAGGGAGGCAGGCCTGTGCTCCACCCCAAGCCTCCGTATGGATGTCAAGTCCTCAGTCACCTTTCCAAGGCCACCTCACTTCCTCCTCTGCATCTCCGTTCCTGTCTGTTCTTCCCAGAGCGTCTCTCCCTTCACAGCCTGTAATGGCACCTTGGAGCTGCCCCAGGCTTGCTCCGCTGCACCCAATCTGCTGCATTCAGCCGGGACAAAACATCATCATACATGAGCTTCACAGAGAAAGACGAGGGGAGATGTTCTCCAGAAACACATCGGTCACGGTCCATTTAATGTCGGGGAAGAGAGTGTGAAGGCGCCGTGATTATAATTATTGTCTTGGATGCTTTCCTATGACTCTATGCACAATCTGTAAGTCCCTCGGCAAAATGGCAGAACATGGAAAAGACACCTACTTCTCTTGAGCTTACAACAGGAAAAATATCCATAAAACAAAACAATAACAACAAACAACCTACCTGCCAGAGGCAGGGGGCTACATCATCTGTAGCTCTGACCCTTATTCCCGGCTGTTTCTCTCCTATCAGAATAATCCAGCCCAGGAGGACGGGAGGGGGCTTTTCATGGCCACTGACACAGGAGATGGAGCCAGTGGATACCGCCAAGGAGTGTTCAGGCAGGATCCAGTTTCCACGCAGAGCTTCACCTGCTCCTTGTGAAGTAAGGTCAATGTGGGCTGTTTTCTGTCCTCCGAGCTTCATCTGGCATGAATTGTGTTGACCCCAAACAAAAGAAAAAACAAACTAAAATTTTGAAGGAATCATCGCCGCCTCAGAGTGTGACCCTCCTCAAAGTCAAGGCGTTAACAGACATGCCACGTCAAAATGGGGGTCCTGTCCAGTAGGACCGGTCCTAACAGAAGGGAAAACGCAGACACCCACAGAGGGCACATGGTGTGAGGAAGTCTGGAGAGAGGGCCTGGAGAAGATCGGGGCAGAAGGCTGGGATGGCCTCGGTACCCAAGGCTCTTGTCACACGTAGATGAAGGTCCAAGTTCAGACCCCCAGAACCCAAGTGAAGCAGGCTCAGTGACTCACCTCTTCTAATCCCAGTGTCCCTGTGGTGAGATGGAGACAGGAGAATGCCCAAAGTTGCTAAACCCTTTCCTCCCCAAGTTTCTTTTGGTCATGGTGTTTCATCATAGCAATAGAGACCCTAACTAAGATAGATACCAATCCCATCTCTCTGTCCAGGCTCTGGTGTCTGCTGCAAATCTTTTGTGTCCTCTGGTTTAGTGACGGCTCGTGCATCTCTGACTATCTTGTTCTTATATCTAATGTGTGAGAGACTATGTGTTTGTATCTATAGGTGTGTATGTGTGTATCTATGTGTGGATTGTGAGTTGATACTCAGCCCTCAGCAAGGTGGAAGATGACTAAAGTTCAAAGTTGTCCTCTGTTCTCAACGTGTGTGCCATGGCAAGAACATGCCCACACTCACATGAACACACACACGCACCTATACCATACACACACACACACACCATACAAAACGCTCACACACATACATCATGCACAGACACCATATAAACACACACTATACACATACATACACATCATACACAACCACACACATACACATACACCATCCACATACACAATCTACAACACACACACATACATCATACACAGACACTATACACATACACACCACACATACACAACCACACACATACACCATCCACATACACAATCTACAACACACACATACATCGTACACAGACACTATACACATACACACCACACATACACAACCACACACATACACCATCCACATACACAATCTACAACACACACATACATCGTACACAGACACTATACACATACACACCACACATACACCACACACACATATATACACACATACACATCTATAGATACAAACACATAGTCTCTCACACATTAGATATAAGAACAAGATAGTCAGAGATGCACGAGCCGTCACTAAACCAGAGGACACAAAAGATTTGCAGCAGACACCAGAGCCTGGACAGAGAGATGGGATTGGTATCTATCTTAGTTAGGGTCTTGCTATGATGAAACACCATGACCAAAAGAAACTTGGGGAGGAAAGGGTTTACCAGGCATACACTTCCATATCTCTGTTCATCACCAAAGGAAGTCAGATAAGGAACTCAAACAGGCAGGAACCTGAAGGCAGGAGCTGATGCAGAGGCCATGGAAGAATGCTGCTTACTGGCTTGCTTTCCATGGCTTGCTCAGCCTGCTTCTTATAGAACAAGGAGCCCATGAATGGCACCACCCACAATGGACTGGGCCCTCCCCCACTGACTTCTGATTAAGAAAATGCCCTACAGCTAAATCTAATGAAAGGGGTTTTTCCCCCCCCCCCTAAATTGAGTTGCCCTCCATCCAGAGGCCTTTCATTTGTCAAGTTGACATAAAACTATCCAGCACAGTGTCCTCTTCCACCCTGAGATGGGGCCTCCAGTTCACGCCTCTATCTTAGACTTCTGGTCTCTGGAACTCTGGGAGAATACATTCCTGTTATTCACATGACCCACTATGGTATTCATAATGGAACCTGAGAACAGACAAAAAGAACCCACCAAGGGAGATGTGAAAGGGGACGTTCCTGTAAGCCCACAATGTGCTTGGTTATTGCAATGTGTAGCTGCATTTGTCTACAGTCACCTCCTTGCCACTCAGTCTTATAGGTTAAAGCAACTGGCTCCTCACCTGGGCACAGGGGGTCCTGAGTTTGGGAAGCTCTGGCCCCACTCACTCATCTACACCAACCAACTTTGGCTCTGATCTGACCATGAACAGTGCCAGCCAACCTTGGTCACTGACCATTCAGAATGATAGCTACCAGATGTCTCTGGAATTCTCACCACCCCTCCTTGGGTGAGTCTTCCTCACGGGGGTCAATTTTTTCCCTAATCATCCCCATCAGACCCCACCTCATCTTTCTCTTCTCTTCTCTTCTCTTCTCTTCTCTTCTCTTCTCTTCTCTTCTCTTCTCTTCTCTTCTCTTCTCTTCCCTTCCCTTCCCTTTCTTTCCCTTTCCTTCCCTTCTCTTCTCTTACCAGACAAAAAGGGTTTCCAGTAGGATTCCAGTATCATCAAACAGGAAGCCCAGCTGAGGTTGTCAGGTCCTCCTACCCTTTCCCAACTGTGTCGGGCATACAAGCTTCTAACTCCCACTGTGCTTTCAAATTTTGATCCCCAGGCTGGCTTTTACCTTATTTCTGAAGAAAGGGTGGTTGTAGACAAGAACCCCTCTCCACAGGCTGGCTGAAACTACAAGGTCTACGCTGACTGACAGTGACATTAGAGGTGGCTTGGTGTCACTGGCATGTCCACATGCCACCCTGTTAGTGACAATCACCACAGTGACCAGACTGAGCCTCAAAAGCAGCAGAGAGAGTGGTGTCTAAACTCCTAGGAAAATGTTTGCCTGTTTTCCAGAAAAGACCCCTTTATCCTCCAGCCCTCTTTACACCCTTTACATGGAATTCACAATCTCTCAGCCCCCAGGCACTGAGAAATCTATCTGTGGGTCTGTCTCCCATTTCTGTTCTTGCCTAGAGTAAGTCTTTCCTCGGTGCTCAACAGGCACAACTTCTTATCATTGACTCCATGATTCCAACATATGAAAGGGACTCAGGGGCTGGAGAGATGGCTCAGAGGTTAAGAGCACTGACTGCTCTTCCAGTGGTCCTGAGTTCGATTCCCAGCAACTACGTGGTGGCTCACAACCACCTGTAATGGGATCTGATGCCCTCTTCTGGTGTGTCTGAACACAGTGATGGTGTACTCATATACATAAAATAAATAAATTAATTGAAAGAAAGAAAGAAAGAAAGAAAGAAAGAAAGAAAGAAAGAAAGAAAGAAAGAGACTGGCTTGGGGGTCAAAACTTGAAAGCACGGTGGGAGTTAGAAGCTCATATGCCCGAGTTGGTTGGGAAGGAGGGGAGGGGCCTGACAACCTCAGCTGAGCTTCCTGTTTGATGACACTGGAATCCTACCGGAAACCCTTCCTGTCTGGTTAGAGAGAAGGGAGAGAGAGAGATAGGATGCAGTCTGATGGAGATGGTCGGAGGGGGCACAGGTCACTTTTGTACACTGTTCTCGGCTGTCAAATGCCAGCTTTGGTTTTAAGTTTTGAGCCCCAGCATTTGCTTGTATCCCAGTCCTTCCAGGTGTCTACCCTCTGTCAACAGCCACTCCCACAACCCAGTGAATGTTCTCACATCAGCAGCATGCCTGTGCTGTCCAGTTCTTCTCACTGTGAACAACATCTGGAGCAAGAAGCTTAGAGGGGTTTTATTTATTTCGGCCCACTGTGTCAGAGGTCCTGTCCATGGGGCAGGGATGGCTGGGTGTAGTAGAGCCATTTAACTAATGTCAGCCATGGTAAGCATCCGAGAGACCACTGGAGACTGGATCTCATCCTCAAAGACTTACCTTGGGGACCCATCTACTTCAGCTGGGTCCCTCTCCCTAAAGTTTCTACCATCTTCAAAAGCATCACCACCACCTGGGGTCCAGGGGACCAGCCCAGGAGTCTATGGGGCATCACACACCAGACAAGGGTGCCCCATCCAGCCCCAAGGAAGCAGAGGTTCAGAAAGGCTTTCTCCAACACTCCCTGTGGTCCACCTTCTTCCAACACCTGTAAAAAAGTCCTGAATCCACAGGATGGAGAAGAAAAGGCAGCAAGCATGTCTCCCCCATGACCCTCAAACTCTCAGCAAGGAGTGCTGCTTCTGATCAAAGTAAACCATCTCTGCCTGCAGCTAAAACCACCAGACTGGAAGAGAAATTCATACCCACAAGGAATGGATAGTCCCAGGAAGAGGAGGCTAGCCAACTCACTGGAGATATCAAGGGACCGCCACTCTGGCCAAGCCTGTAGGGCAAGGCTTCCTCGGGTCTGAGATGTTCTTCCTGGACAGCCTGTTGTGAGGGTCTTTCTTGTGTAAACCCTGTTTGACTCATAAAGGTGGGAAGTTTAAATAACTCCTTAGGTCTGTCTTAGTTAGGGTTTTACTGCTGTGAACAGACACCATGACCAAGGCAACTCTTATAAGGACAACATTTAATTGGGGCTGGCTTACAGGTTCTGAGATTCAAGGTAGGAGCAGGGCAGCATCCAGGCAGACATGGTGCAGGAAGAGCTGAGAGTTCTACATTTTCATCTGAAGACTACTAGGAGAAGACTGGCTTCCAGGCAGCTAGGATGAGGGTCTTAAGCCCACACCCACAGTGACACACCTACTCCAACAAGGCCACACCTACTCCAACAAGGCCACACCTACTCCAACAAGGCCATACCTAATAGTGCCACTCCCAGGGCCAAACAGATACAAACCATCACAAGTCTCCTGTAAAACCCTATTGCATACATACATACATATTGCCCTACATACATACCTGTGCAATTAAATTCTGCTCATTCTTCTCCTGTTTTTATTTTTACATCATCTTGGAAATCTATTCCACATATTCATGGGCTTTTTAACTTTTATCTTTAATTGACACATATCAGTGCGTGTGTGTTTACCAGGTGCCATGCAATATTTTGATACGTGTATATCAAAATCAGGATAAACATCATTGCCGTCACTTCAAATACCCATCATTTGTTTTTCGTTTGGGACTGCCCTAGTTAGCTTTTAATTACCAACATGATGCAGCCTAGAGTCATCTGAGAGGAGAAGCCTCAATTAAGCAAATTCCGAGAGAAGATTGCCCCGTTGACCTGGCTGTAGGGGATTGAGTTTGTTAACTGGTGTAGGAGCGTCATGCCCACTGTGGGAGGCACCATTCCCTGGGCACATGATCTTGTGCTGTACAAGTAAGGTAGTTAAGCACAAGCCTGTGAGCAAGCCAGCAAGCAGCTGTCTTCCATGGGTTTTGCTTCAAACTCCTATTTATCTGAGCTCCTGCCCCAAGTTCTCCCAGCTATTGACTGTGGCCTGGAAGTGTAAGTCATACTAGCCATTTCTGCCCCTAAATTGCTTTTGGTTATGGTGTTTGACCACAGCGGCAGAATAAAATTAGAACATTCAAAATCCCCATGTCGAGGGTGTGTGTGTGTGTGTGTCTGTGTATGGTGTATATGTATGGTGTCTATATATGATGTATGTGTGTGGTGTGTGTGTGTATGGTGTATATGTATGGTGTCTGTATATGATGTATGTGTGTGTTGTGTGTGTGTATGGTATATATGTATGGTGTCTGTATATGATGGATGTGTATGTATGATGTATGTGTGTGATGTATATAGTATATGTATATGGTGTCTGGTGTCTGTTGTATATATATGGTATATGTGTATGATGTATGTGTGTGTGTGCGTTGTGTATGGTATGTGTATGCATGTGCATCTATGTACAAGTGCATGTGCATGTGCCTGTGGCCAGAGAAGGAGGTCAAGTACATTTCTCAATCATTCCCTATTATTTTTTTTGGGGGGGGCAGAGTCTCTGGAACTCACTGACTTGATTAAACTGACTGGCCAACAGGCTCCTTCTCCCTCCCTCCCCCACTGCCATGACTACAGGGCAGCCCACAGAACCCCATTTTTCCTGCGTGCTGAGGAGCTCATTTCAAGCCCTCATGCTTGTACAGCCAGCACTTCGTAGATTGAGCTTAAGGGGTAGAGAGCCACCTCCCTGACTCCTCTTCTAGCTATCTTAAAATATACATTACATTTTTGCAGGCCGTTCGCAGCCTGTGGTTCCACAGAACCCTAGATTTGATTTCTCCAGTGTAATGTCTTCAGGCTTGTCCCTCCCTATCTATCCAAACTTTCTTCCACTGTTCGCTTTCCCAGCCTCCCTTGACCTCTGTTCCAGAAGATCTCAGCTAAAGGATAATGTAGAAAATTATATTCCTCCATTACACTATCCTTGTGGTTAACATAGAGTGCTACTCAAAGATTATTGCCAAAATAAATCAATTTCTTAATAGAAGTTCAGAGACGTATAAAGGTCTACAGAGAGTAACTACAATGGGAAGGGGAGGAAGTGGCCTGCATTAGTCAGAATCTTCCTCTCTGTGTGCAAACAGCAGAGAAAACACAAGGTAGCTGAGGGAGGGTTCTTCCGGCTCTCAGTCACAATGACAGCAGGGAGGGGGTGGAACAGTGAGCACCACCATAGCCAGGGAGGGGTGGGAGGTGGGGGGAGAAACAGAGGGAGGGGGAGAGAGAAAAGAGAAAGATACAGACAGACAGACAGACAGACAGACACCGATACAGAGATACACAGAAGCAGACAGAGAGACAGAAACAGAGAGACAGAGAGACAGAGACAGACAGAGAGACAGAGACAGAGAGACAGAGACAGACAGAGAGACAGACAGAAACAAAGAAAGAGAGACAGAGTTAGAGACAGAGACAAAGAAACAGAGAGACAGAAACAGACAGACAGATAGACAGAGAGAGACAGACAGAGACAGAAACAGACAGACAGAAACAGAGAAACTGAGAGACAGATACAGAGACACATAAAGTCAGAGAGACAGAAACAGACAGACAGAGACAGAGAGACAGAAAACAGAAAAACAGACAGACAGACAGAGTTAGAGACAGAGACACAAAAACAGAGAGATAGAAACAGACAGACAGATAGACAGAAAGAGACAGACAGAGACAGAAACAGGGAAACTGAGAGACAGATACAGAGACACACAGAGACAGAGAGACAGAGATAGAGAGAGACAGAGAGATAAAGACAGAGAGATAAAGACAGAGAGACAGACAGAAACAGAGAAAGATAGAGTTAGAGACAGAGACACAGAAACAGAGAGACAGAGACAGACAGATAGATAGAGACAGAGATAGAGACACACACAGAATGAGACAGACAGATAGACAGACAGACAGACAGACAGACAGACAGACAGAATGTCTGCCCTAGTAGGCTTCCTCCTCCTCCTTCCTTCTTCCAGACCAGGCCTGTGTTTATTTTCTTGACCAGTAAACCTTGCTTCAAATTTGGCTCAGAAATTGTGGTAGTGATTTTACTCTTGCCTGGTGGAATTAACAGAAAACATCCAAACTGAAGGAAATTTAGGAGCCCTGGGCCTGATAGTTGAATTTCAGAGGGAAGAGTGGGCTGTGGGCTGGGCTTCCTCTCATTCCTGAACTTCCTTACTCTGAACATCTTGTTCTCAGGCCCTCTGTCTGTCCCTCTCTGTTTCTGTGTCTCTGCCTTCCTGGTATCTCTATTTCCTTTCCTCTTTAAACTGTCCTGACAGGGAAGGAGGGACATAGCTGTGCTGAGAGGAGAGACAAGGAGGTTGCTCCAGGTTTAAAGCACAAATATGGTAGAGACTTGGTTTTCACTTTGCCTGGAAACACAAGCCTGTGCTCGAGCAGGGTTGTCTCATCCAGGATCCTGAGTCCGTGCTCCCAGCAAGAGGCACAGTGAAATGGGAGACCCCAGGCCTCTTGCCTCGGTCTAGCCGACCCTCTGCAACAGTGGCTGACTTGAGTGGTGGGTGAAGTGGGGCCTCCCTCACCAGAACAGAGGAGTCTGCATTTTATCATTTACATCTTATAGCCTCGTTAACTCCAGATTCATTTTGGGAAAAAAAAAAAAACTGTCTTATAATATGAAATTAATGTCATGCCATTTCCTGTGAGTTTTCTTCTGTCGTTAAAGGGTTTTCTGAAGTCTTAGGGAAAAAAAATATCCACAGGCCTGGGGCCTGGATGTGTTTCATTCTCCCTTTTAGCCTAGCAGAGTGTGTCTCTGGGGAGAGTCACGGTGCTGACAGTTGCCACCAGGAAAAGATTGAGAAGCCAACCTGGCACTAGGCAAAGCACACAGAGCTGGGATCATTCACTTTGTCACAAAGGCCAGCCCTCCCTGTGACAGGAAAACCCTGCCATGTCTGTGGCATCTCACCCAGAAATGTAGAAGCCACCATATCTATGTCCCCAGCATGGCACAGTGGTGGCCTCTGGCTGGGATCCCAGTGTTAGCTGGTAGATGATTTTCTGAGTACACTGTCATAGAGACCTGTGCAGAGTGTACAGACAGACTGCAGTGCTGGGAAAGATTCGAGTCCCCTCACGTCTTTCAGGACAAATTCTATGTGTTAGCTCTCAGAACATCTGGACACACTTCCCTTTTGGAGGCTGAGCAGCCCTCTCTGGCCTTGGCACTGGGTGTGTGTTGGAGGGAGGGGGGAGCTGCAGTCAGTGCTGTATTTGGTGAGGAGTGCCAGTCCTTTCCTGACAGGTTAATTAATATTCATTATTCAACAGGGGAGAAAATGCTGAGTTGTTTATGGTTGGTTCATTAGTTTTAGCCAAATAAAGGATAAACATAATTACTCTCATAAACCACCATGACAGCATCTAGAAATTATGGGGTTGAAATGGATGCCCTGGGTGGGGGACCCTGAATGGGACCCTTGGTTCTTAGAGCCTCCTGGTAATGGCTTCCCAAGTCTCCATCTTTGGTTCCTGCCCCTCCTGTTCCATTCTCTATGGCACACTTTTCAGCACCAATAATTCCACGAGGCTCTTGCAACTTTATTTCTTTACTTGTGTGTTTTGAATTCTGCCTCACCAAAACACACACACACACACACACACACACACACACACACACACACACACACAAAGTTGAATCCACATTAAGCCATCCTACAGAAATGGGAGGAATAATTATCCCTTTAATGAGAGAGACAGAGACAGAGAGCTGATGGCCGAGGGCCTGTAACAAGATACCCAGCAGCAGAATTGCCTGCCACCAGCTCATTCACTGGGCCTGAAAAGGCCCCTGCTGGCAGAGCAGCCCTCATGCCAGCCCTCCTTTCCAAGAGTCAGTGATGCCTGTGTGTCCACCCCACCCCAATTCCCACTGGCCTCTTATCTGTGCCATGTTTCCAATCCTGTCTCCATCATGTTTCCGATTGTGGTGCCATACTGGGGCAGGTGTGCCTTCCCAACCATGTTTTGTCACCACACTGTAAACTGCTTTCTCCATATGTCCTTCCAGATCAGCATGTCATCTCTGCCAGAATTGCTATCATGTGTGCCCACATAATGTACATGGACTCTGAACAGATTCAGCATATACTGAGTATGTCTGCATTCACAGGTCTCCCAGCAACAGCTCCTTCCTTCTAATCTGCCATTCTGTCGAATGGCTCCCCCGAACGTAACCTGCCTATCCTAACTACTTCACATTCTAAGGGATGAGAAGAACACACTCTTATTTCTCTCCCTGTATTCACTTTTTCATCCCCTGTCATAGAATACAGGCTTCTGGTTTTGTTTTATCAGCCAACTTTCCCCAGACCCCTGGGCATATGCTGACCTGGGTCACTAGACAAGGCTTCTTCAACACAAACTGCCCTTGCCAATCTGTGCCTCCACCAGCCTGCTGTGTTATCTGTGTATGACTCAGCCACAAACACCCAGCTGGAGTGCCTGGGATGATGACCCTCACACTCTGCTGTCACAGTAAAGAAGAGAGACACCGTCTTCTCCCTGAAGAGTTAATCTACCAGGTCAGGCTAGCTACCCAGCGAAGGGACCAGCCCTGGGCAGTGAAGTGCTAAAGAAATGGGAGGAATAATTATCCCTTTAATGAGGTAATGTGTTCTTCTTTCCTAGAACTCTACCCAGTGTCATAGTCTCAACAAGCCACCGTTGCCGTTCCCCTGGGTCTGTCCACCTTAAATCTTTGCTTCTTCTCTACAGTCGATGAGATTCACAGGCTGTCCACTCACCCCCTCGTGGGCTTTAAACTCTAATAAAATTATCCTCGGGGTTCCTTTTTCAGTCTGTTCTTAAAATCTTTCGTTAGTAAGACCAAGAACCCTAAGAGAAGGTCCAGATTTCCCCAGTAACAGCTGGTGTCTCTAGCAGCCAGTAACCACACCACCCCACCCCATCCCTGCCCCATCCCAGCTTCAGTAGCCAATCACAGGAACCAGAACCTGAAGTTCAGGATGGATGTGGGCTGCTGCCACAGCCCAGCCCTGCCGGTGCTACAGCCAGGGTGCTAGGTTGCAGCTGTGAATCCGCCCTTCAGATAGAAGGTCCCTGCCTTGGGGAGTCTTCTTTCCAGACAGAAAAGCTGGCTGATATGTATGCAGATGTGGTAAATGGAGGGAGGAGAGCAAAAAAAACCTCAGCTTCTGTTTTTTAATGTAATCAACATAACAATTGTTATACTAAAATATAAGGAAGCAAGCAGAGCTGAAAACACAACTAAAGCCTCAAGCAGGGAGCAGATGTTGAGGCTCGGGACTGGGCCCCGCCTGCGCCTGCACCCCATCAAGGAGCATCTTCCTGCCCTGTCAAACCTTTCCCTCCGTGCAAGCACTTAACTCTTAGAAACTCAGTCAACAGCAACCAGTGGCTGGGTGTAAAAACCAATCATTTAAAAACCAGACTCGGTGGGTCTTGCTGGGCGCTTTGTCCCTCCAGTGAGTATCTGGTGCCACAGCCGTGAGAGGGGCCCATCTGCTCCTCCTCAGCTCCTGGTATAGCATCTGGAGTGCTCCCTCCCCTCATCAGGCTCCGCAGCCTTTGTGTGAACACGGAGGATAATCTCAGCACCTGGGCACCAGCATTAGGCCGGACACTCACGTGATCCTCCCAGATAATGGGCGACCCCGGCCGTTGGAGATCCAACCTTTCTAAAACCATGATTGTGGTGCCAATGGTGACCTTAGCTCAGTGAATAAAAGAAACTGTATTCAGTGAATCCTCAGCAGATGGATGGTGAACCAAACGTAATCAATAATAATAAGTAAGCATATAAACGTGACTGTCTATAATTATGAAAACTGGATGCCATCATAAAACAACCGCAGCCTTGATTTGTTAAAAACAAATAACGTTTCTAATGCTTCTTATAAAGAAAAGGGGTGATTATCACCCTGAAACTACACAGAAGTTCTGCCCCAAATGCTGGATCCACTACAGCAGGGTTTCTCAGATGGCATTGTCTGGTGTCTTCATGAAGTGTCTATGGAAAAGCTCAAACGTTTGACTGGCACTGGCTTAAAGAAAACTGAAAGACAGTTCAGTTGGTGAGCTTGCCATGCAAATAGATCACAAGGACCTGAACTCAATCCCCAGAACCAGAGTATGGGGTGCTCACTGGTGATCCCAGCCCTGAGAGGTGGAGACAGAAAGATCTTCTTCTAGCCCCTGGTTCCAAGGAAAGACCCTTCCTTGAGAAAATAAGGTGAGGCTGGAGGGATGCCTGATACTGAAGTTGTAGAGGACCAGAGTTCAACTCACAGCATCCAGCACAGAACCTGTAACCCAAGCTCTAGACACATGTAGACATACATGTACACACTTAAAAATAACAAAGTAAATAAAACAAATATGATGTCCAGCCCCTGAAGATGACAGCTGGGAGACTGAGAAAGTTGGGAAGGAGGAACTCACAGAGGAGACCCTGCTGTCCATACCCCTTCCCCCTCTCCCTCCCTTTCCCCCCTTCCCCCACCAAGCATCTACCAAATTCACACAGGTGGCTAAGTAGACCAACAGCTGGGCAGCGATGAGAGAGTCACAAGGGACCAGAGACTTGTTTCAGGGCACCTTTAGTACCAGAGCTTGTTGTTCTAGTCTGACTGACCACTCAGATAACAATTCCAACAACAATCAGAGAAAGTGACATTTAAAGGTTTAGGAAATTAGTTCACTTCTTATGCTAAGGACTTGGTGGTAGTGTCTGAGCTCACAGGGTAAAGGCTCAGTACACAGTTCAGGCTCTAGCTTCACGGCAAGACCTCCAGAGAGGGAGCCTGGGTTTCTGGACGGCCTCCTCAGGTCAACAGTTTGCTGAAAGACTCACAAAATGCCTTTAGTCCCAGAACTCAGGAGGCAAAGGCATGCGGACCTGAGTTGAGGCCAACCTGGTTTACATAGTAGGTTCCAGGACAGCCAGGGTTACAGAGAAACCCTGAGTCAAGAGAGGTAGTAGTCTGGAGAAAGTGAAGAGAAAGAGAGAGAGAGAGAAAGAGAGAGAGAGAGAGAGAGAGAGAGAGAGAGAGAGAGAGAGAGAGAGAGAGAGAATAAAGAACTTAGACAATGAAACAAAACTCATTAACAAAGAGACAAATAGAAACTGAAAATTCCTGTGATCAATATTCAAAACTGGGTGAATAGGTTTAATAATAGATTAAACACAAATGAAAAGCATAAGTCTGACTCGGAACTCTAATCAGAAGTAAAGACACAGAACAGAATATCCAGAGAGATAAGAAAAATGGGGAGAAAGGAAAAACCCCGGGGGTGGTGGCAGAGGACTGCACTGAAGCCTTAGCTGAGCCACAGAGCACACAGGACTGGGACAGAACTGAAGCTGCAGGAGGAGACAGGGCTGATGTCAGGGCACAGAAGGGGTGAGAAAAGCAGTAGTGTGAGTGTAGGAATCTCAGCTCTCAGTTTAAACTTAAAATTGAAAGAATCTCAGGTTTCAGATTAAACTAAAAAATTAACTGCCCCAGGACACATCCCCGTGAGGAACACATTCCAAAGACTTACGTGCATTCCAGGGGAAGGGCCCAAGATAAGAGGCAATCAGGAAGCTGTACCCTTACCGTAATAAACCTGGGTAAACAGAAGCCAGTTAGCTACCAATCATTATTATAAAGATAATGTGCAAACCTGAATTACCTAGAGACCGGGCCTGAGAACGACTGTTGAGGTCAGCCTCTGTGGTCATTGTTTAAGAGGTAATTGTATAACTGCCCTCGTGAAATCTGTGAAAATGGTATAAAAACTGCTCTTAGCTTTGACTCGGGGTTCCTCTTGCCTGCATGTGAGGGAACCCCAGTGCACTGGTTATCAATCAATAAACCCCTTGTTGTTGCATTGAATCCCTATCTTTGAGTGCTTCTGTGGGAGCGCGTCCCCCGGTTTGGATCTTAGGGTCCAACATGAGCCTGGCCATGAGTGCCGACAGCAGGAAGACAGAAGGCAACACAGTAGCAGCATTACCCCACCATGGGCTGAGGCGAGGCAGCTGTCAACCAGGGGCTCTGAGAGCAGGGAGGGTGTTACCAAGAATGCAAGTGAGTGAACAAATTAAAAATAGGCATAGCTCATCTTTAGCCCTTATTAGCAGAAAGGCTGAGCTGGAGACATGCGGGTCCACACGGGACTGGAGTGCACACAGATGCAGCATCGGGGGTGGGGGTGGGGGTGGGGGTGGGTGAGCCAGAGCAGGACTTTAAGTCCTCTAGATAAAAGGAACTGGTGACATCAAACTTTGCCAAGCCAGTGAGAAGGATTGTTGACATCCATGGTATGTCTCTCTCACAGAGAGAGGTGCTTGCAACGCAAGCCTGTCAAACCTGAGTTCAAATCCCAGAACCTACTAGTGGAAGGGGAGCACTGACTCCTGCAAGTTGTCATAAGACCTCTACCCAGGAGCTGAGACACAAATGCAAATATGTAAATTTGCTGTGACACATATGCATGTATGTAAATGAGCTGTAGCACATATGTGCATATGTAAATAAGTAACTATTGTTGAGCTAAAGTAACCCTAGGTGTTGAATTGAGTAAGTAAGTATTTGGGTTTCTTCTCTGCCTAATAAGAATCCCAAGGACAAGGTGTCGAGTGAAAAATTATAAAGACCATTTTATGAAACATATACAGGCTTTTTCTTTACCCTAAACCTGAGCAAAAGAATGCAAGTTCCAGAAAGCGAAACTGGATGTAAGATTTCAGGCTTTCACTGCCCTGGGACACATTCCGGGTGGAGGGCATTAACCCTGAATCAGAGGACACTTGCTGGATTAACATTCCTCAAGCCTCAGGGTGGGGCTATGGCAAGTGAGAAATAGCTAACCTGAAATAGTTGGTAATGACAGGGTAGGGCACAGTGACATGGTAAAACTACATTTTTGAGAAGAATGAGTATGCAGAGTGATTTTCATGTGGCTCTAAATCATTTAGGGTGGGTTCCTCTGAAATGTTCCACTGTTCTTGGTTACCCCCCCTTGAGGTTTTCCCAGTGTTACAGTCTGCTGATGTTCAAAATTTGTAAAACAACCAATCATGTGTAACCGCTCGAAAATGCAACCAATCATGTGTAACCGCACGAAAATTCCTTCCTTTCCCCACCCCATGCTAAAAAAAAAAAAAAAAAAAAAAAACCTCAGCTTGCTGGCCTTTTGTCAAAACTCTACTCCTGTGCAAGTGTGCAGTTTGACTGCTGGCTGCTAGCTTTCTTCCCCAATAAACCTCTGCTGATTGCATCCAGGTATAGTTTCTTAATGATTTTTGGGTGGTCGTGATTTCCAGAGACTTGAGGGAGGGTCTCCCGAGTTTAGGAGTCTTCAAAAGGAATTTGATAAGCCCCTTGGTGATCTTGCTACAAAGTCCTCAAAGCTAATTCCTGCAGTTGCACATTGATAAGCAAGACTTTAGCAGGGAGGATTCTACCCTGGCTACTGTAAAAACCCAGGACAAAGTTGCTTATTTAACCAGGATGGCTCACCTTTTCTCAGTGGTTCAAATTAGTGTGCTGGGCTCTCAGGACAGCTATGCTGTCATGGGTGTGTGTGGGGGGGCAGCCTCTCTGTTCTGATAATCCATCATCTTTTCAAATGAAGATGTCCCTGTGACCCACCCACCACAAAGAGGCTGAGATGAGAGGATTCCCCATGTATTTCTAGGTCACAACCTAGAATGACCTACATAGTTTTTGTGCTTGTCCCTATTGAACAGGTTTTAGTCAGATGGCTACAGCTAGCTGCAAGAGAGGCTGGAAACAGAACACTAGCTAAACTAAGCTAATCTATAGGTTTGTTACATTACTAGAAAAAGCACACAGGTGTTGAGGAGCAGGGAGAAAAGTCTGGCCTTCTGCCTCTGAAAGGAGTTTTAGGAGATATCAGCTTTTCCTGGTGCCTTAGAAACATTAGTGATCAAATACAAGAAAATTATAACTAAGTCGAAAATAAAGGCTTCCAGAGTCAGGACCAAAGTTGCCTGCTGCCTTCAATGGCTTTACAGGGCTGTCATTTCTGTGGTTGAGAACAGAGAGACAGTTGGAGAATATTCCTTCTTAAACCAATACCCAAGCAGCTGCTATACACAAGAAAATGTTCCGTGGAGGTCTTGACAGGGTGGTTCATACTTGTCTGTTTATGATCAGTGGTATACCACACTGGAAACTGAAGGGATTTGGGGAAGAAAGACCAGATGTACGTGGGGCTTGCCTATGTAAGAAAGATGGAGATGGTTGATTTTCATCTTGAAGCATAGAGTTCATCGAAGTCACAGATAGGTGGTAGGCACTAGGACCCTCTCTCCTCCAGCTGGTGGCTGGGGCCTAATTGTCTCAGAACACTGAGTGCTGGAAAGTTACAGGCGGTCTGTCACATGACTGGGCCACGATCAGGCTGTGATCATTATATAAGGCTTTGAGTCCAGGGAGGCAAGCCCTGACCTACAGGAAGAAAAGATCGATAGGCATGTGTACCTTCCCCCCACCATGAGCAAGCCTGAAGAGACCTTGGTTACCACAACAAGGTCAAGTGACGGGATCTAGGTGGAGTTACCCACCTTGGTTTCCCGGAACACAGCAGAACTGCCCCTGGGCTTGCCTTGAGGCATCTCCGGCCGTGACCTGGAATGGACTATGGATTATCCCACCCATCTGAAACCAGGAGGGGTTGTGGGTTGGGTCTTCCCCTTTAAATTGAGAGCCGAACATTAAAGCTTTGGGCCTTGATCAGAGAACTTTGTCTTGGCCTCATCTCTTCTCGCCCTCCTTCCCCCTTCATTCCCAGCCCCCCTTTCAGGTGAATCCAGTTGACTTGTGGCCGCGGGCGGCTACAGATTGGCGCGCCATCGTGGGACTTGAAAACGGGGACCAGCTGAGGAAACACTGTCTTAGGTGGGGCCCCACGGAAAAAGGTAATAAAAGAATGTATCCCGCGCACTTAGGAAGTAGCAAACAATATTGAATCTAGCGCTAGGTAAGTTTGGGAGGCCATGTTTGCAGGAAGTGCGTTGTGAGGGATAGGTATAGGTCTAGGTCAAATAGGTGTTGACCCGATGCCTACTTTGCCTAGGGGTGACAGTGAATTCGGGATAGGAGACCGGCAGATGCCCGCAGCCTTCAAGAGCTGCCTCAGACGAGAAAGAGCAGGGTTAGAAGAAATTGGAAAACTAAAAAAGCAGCCACAGCTACATCTCCTAAAGAAAGGGATAAAGTGTTAGATCTTAAACTTCAGAGAGAACGGGTTTTGAAAAGCAGTTGTTTTCTCTCTGGGTTATGCCAGCAAAAAGAATGGAAAGGCTGTATCGGAGCTCTCCTAGGAACAAGAGAAAATTCAGGAGACGTTTTAGACTAAGAAAAACTAAGAGAAATTCTTAGTTCTGCTTTCTTTGTTTATTGTCTTGTCCTTGGTGCACCAATGTCCACGTGTGTCTCATTGTGTTTTCTGTCCACATGTCTCGTTGTATGAATGATTGGTCGTCTATGTTTCATGTTCTATGTTTAATGTTTAAAAGATCGTTAAAATTGCTTGATTCAACACTTGGTCTAGTTTAACTTGGTTTTCAAAGGCAGTTCTAATATGCAGAGCAGCGGCTAGTAAGTTTGCTTAACACCTGTAGCTAAAAGTTTGGGAGCTGAGCTGAGCTGGAAAGGCTGCTTTTAAAGGGACAGGCAGGTTTCTTGTATTAAATAAGGAAGTTAAGAGTTGTTTGTCCTGGAAAAATCTCAGTGACAAGGTGCTTTTATTTTAGAATTGTGGCTAGAAAAAGCAAGAAATTTTGTTTCGTTTAAATATATAAGATGTGTTGTTACTTCATTTTTGTTTGTAATTGGTTTTAAGGTACAAATATGTTCATGTCTTGGTTATAAATTATTGGCCTATAAGTTATTGGGTTTGGTTAAAAATTTACAACTTTGGTAACAAAAAGTTGGCTCAAAACTGGTAACACAGGGTTAGTCATTCAAAAACCAGATGTATAAAAGATATAAAAGCAATGTCTATTTAGTGAGATATTAAAGACTGCACTATCATGCATTCATATATAAGAACTGCAGCCAAACTTTGTAAGGTAAAAGTAATCCACTTGGTGTTGATTTTAGAGAAAAATAGATTGCTTACATTGTTAAAAATTGGTTTTGTTTCCAAAAATTATGGTTATATGCTAATATTGCAAAGGAAACTTAAAAATGTGGTTAATTGCCAACATTCCTTTGGCTACAGCTGACAGGAATCGTGAGCTTGAAAATTTTTTGACTTGGTTATGTTTATAGTAGAAAGGCTATAGCAGGTAGAGTTAAATAAAAGAGTTAAAAAACAATTGTGGCACAATATGGGTCTAATGACCCCTTCACACAAGCTTTATTGGATACTGTGGTAGAAGCAAATTTAATGCTCAAATATTGGAAAACTATATGTAAAGCTACTTTGTTAGGAGATTACTTGCTTTGGAGCTCAAAAATGGTGTGATACCAGTAAGAAAACCGCCATGATGATTGCCCAGGCAGGCAATGCAGATTGGGATCTTAACATGCTTCTAGGAGAAGGTTAATATGAAGGTAATGCTAATCAGGTTAAACTGCCTGCAGGAGTGTATACATAGGTTGCAATGGTTGCCTGCTGTGCTTAAAATCAATTACCTACTAAAGGGGACCTTAGTGGAAACTTATTCAGTATTAACCAGGGTTCTGAGGAACCATTCCAGAAATTCGTAGACAGGCTGCTGAAAGCAGCTGGTAGAATTTTTGGAGATCCTCAAACAGGAATTCCTTTTGTTACTCATTTGGCTTATGAGAATGCTAATGCAGCCTGTTGCACAAAGCAAAGACAGACTTACATGGAGACTTTCGTCTTTGCGCTAAAA
The DNA here is from genome assembly GCF_011762505.2 of Arvicanthis niloticus. Lineage (NCBI taxonomy): Eukaryota > Metazoa > Chordata > Mammalia > Rodentia > Muridae > Arvicanthis > Arvicanthis niloticus. The sequence continues at coordinate 3,173,148 of NC_047662.1, forward strand.
TTGGGCCCTCTTACCATCAGGGTCTGTCCATGGCTGCTGCCTTACAAGGGACCACTGTACAAGCAATGCTTGCACAGAACCGTAAAGATAAAAGATGTTTCTAAAATGTGGAGATTCAAGTCATTTTTAAAATGACTGTCTCAAAAACAGGCACTAGCAAATAATCCGGTCACAAGACAGAAATTTGTCCTTGGTGCAGGAAAGATAATCTCTGGGCTAGGCCTCAGGATATAGGCCAAGATTAAAAACATTTACATTTGAATTAAGTTTATACAATGGGTTCAGCAGAAGTTTGTGTGACAAATACTCTTTTTGCCTAGGTCATCCTGACCAGCCCCTTGAAGGGTGTTTTCTGGAATTTGTTTATTGCCTTGTTTGTTCCTTGGAAGGGTCAGCTTCAGGGCCAAGAGTTGTAATGATTATGCTGGAGAAATTTAAATAATGGCTGCTCCACCCATGGCATTGTAACTACCTGCTGGAAAAAGAATTGTTCAACTTGTTTTTTTGTTCCTTTGCATCTAATTCCTTCCAAATTATTTAGAAAGAGAAAGGACAAGATGGCTTTGGTTCCTCTAATATATATTGGGTTCAATCTATTACTAGCAAGAGACCTAATCTTAAGTTCTGTAACAATTAGAAGATTGCCTTCAGCTTGGCATTCATCTTATACTCTCACTCAGCTAAGAAAGATTGGTTATTGAATTAATCCAAAACAAAGTTTAAACTTAAGATTTATAAAACTAATGGGGCATTACAGCCTGACTTGCCTACTCTAGCTGCCATTTCAGTAAATACGTATATAATTATTATAGATCTAGAAGTTTGTTTTTATACCATTCCTTTACATTTCTGGTAATTGAGAATCCAAGGTTCTCACATTATTGGAAAGGTTTGCTTTTAATTTCATTTGCATTTAATAATTTTCAAAAGTTAAGAGATATTATTTGGCTAAAACCTCATCTTAAGCTTACCGTAAGAGGATTTGAACCTATGTTTGATATTCTCAAGGGACATACAAGTCCTAATTCCCCTTGACAATTAACTAAAGGAAAAATAGCTTTGCGGAAAGTAGAGTAAGCTGTTAGTTATCAACAGACAAATTATATAGACTATGAAAATTGTTGGCTGTTTGTGTTATTATTACTCATGCCCACAGCAGCCCTTTGGCAAAAGAAACCATTTATGTAGATTCATCCTTCTTCATCTACAAGTAAAGTTTGTGTTAATAAAACATTGTAAGATAGAATCCTAAAAACATTTTCAATAAAATGTTTATTCCTTATTCCAAATAGCAATTAAATTGGTTATTGAAAAATGATATTTGGCCTATTATGGCAAACATTTTAAGCAAATTTGGTGATCACTATCCAAAAGTTGTTACAGTTTTTCTCTGCATGCTTTTATATTTCCTGAAATTTACTACGCATGCAGCTCATAGAAAAGACATTTGCTGTATTTACAGATGCCTCATCTATTGAGAAGGCAGTATATGTAATTAGATCACATATTTAGATCACATATTTATTTTCTTGAGTTTTCTCTACTTGAGCACAAATAATTAAATTATGTGTTGTAGCCACTGTTTAAAATACTAGAAAATCAAGCTTTCAATTTATATACTTATAGCCAGTAAATGGCTCATAATTTATAATTGCTTAAAATTGTTCCTTTTTTAGATATTGCTAATTCTCAAATTTTATAGTTATTTATAAAAATACAGCTTAATTTTTAAAACATGTACTGTCTCTGAACTTTTTAAGACATTTAAAAGCTCATTGGATTGCCTGAACCCCAGGACAATGCCAGAGCAGATTTGTATACTAGACAGATCATAGGCCTTGCAAATAATTGGCCATACTATCTTATTCTTTACAGCATCAAAATAGTAATAGCTTGATACAATAATTTGGCATTTCTAAAAGGTGTGCAAGTTAAATTGCAAAAACTTGTTTTCAGTATTCTAAATTTTTTCATATTGGTGTTAAACCTTGAAGATTTATATGTAATTAACTTTGGCAAATAGATGTTACTCATTTTGATTTTTAAAAATTAAAATATGTACATGTGACTTGACACTTTTTAGACTTTCTAGTTGCAACTAATTTAACAAGAGAAGCAACTAAAAATATAGTTATTGTCTATATTATTTCCCTGTGCTTGGTGTTCCATACCAGACTAAGACAGGTAATGGAACTGGCTATTACAGTTATTTGACTACAGTCAAACATTTGAGATGTTTTGTTGACAATTTAATATTGAAATTCCTTATTATCCTCAAAATTGTGAAAGAGAGATTATAAAACCTTAATATCTTTATAACTCTCTGAGTGTGGGAAAAACAGCTATTGGTGCTTCTTCCCTGATTTTACAAATACTCTAAAAGGTTGGCTTTTTAAACTAAAAAGGGGGGGAGAATTATACCCTCCAAGATCACCAAAAGCACATCTTGCTTTTGTGTTATTTGTCTTAAATTTTCTGCAAACTGATGTTAAAGGTCAGTCTGCAGCAGATTGCCACTGGCATCCAGTCACTTCCAGGGTCTAATGGAGAGACCCCCTAACTAATTCTTGGAATGGTCCTGACCCTGTCTTAATTTGGGGTCATGGATCAGTCTGTATTTTTTCAGAAAAAGAAAATGGAGCCCAATGGCTACCTGAATGATTGGTCTGTCAAGTGGACACAGATCTTGAGCCTAATAATTATGATTCTGATAATGAAGAATCTGATGACAAAATTTAGTCAGACACATTATCATGTGTTAGCCATGGAAGACCATGAGACTCTAGGCTGTTACTCTATCCAGGGTGTTCCCAAGTCTCATCTCCACCCAACCTAAAAGAGGGGACTTCCACCCCTAGACCAAGCAGAGAGGGACTACCCAGAACCCCTCTGTCTGGCAATCTGAATTCTTGCTAAGGCTGCGAGGCTAAGCACTGCAAGGGAATATAAATAAAAGTTAAAAATATGTTTCTGGGTTCCCTGAGGGACAAGCCTGACTGCATAGGGGTTGATGTCGAAAGTATCCCCTCTCCAGGAAAAAGACATCGGGACGGGTATGGCCTTCAGGCCTTACTGGACAACGACAGGAGGACTGGAGCCATTACAAGGTTCCCTTTAATTACTGGAGGTCAGGCCTCTATCCCCGCCTGGGTAAGATGAGAATTGCCACGGTCCTTCTATATTTGGAAAAGAGAGGAGACTTTGGGGACAGCCCTGCTTAACTTTGAAGGCCTAAAATCAGCTATAAGCCTAAAATTCAGCAATAGGCCTGGCTTATTTGCCCGCTCAGAGTCTTAGGTCTCCATGGAAAAACACTGAAACAGAGGGCTATAAATTATTGTAAACAGACAGCTTTTGTTGATATCTACCAGCCTGAGTAGTCATAGACTTTGTGTCTGATCCCTGTCAGTCAGCAGTTGGATTAGATACTAAAACAGTTCCATTTTCAACCTTATTTCCTTGGATAATTATATTGCTGTTAACGTTTGAACCTTGTGTCTCAAGCAGATAAGTTGCCTTCACACAAAGATCTCTCCCAACAAGCCCGGCTACTCGGTACCTCAGATGGGACGAAATCGTGTACGTCACACAGCTGCTTCTACTGGACCTGTTCCTCCTGACCTATCCTCAGATGGGCTCCATAAACCCTGGACAGCAGGACACAGCCGACTCTCCTGCATCCTCTATACCCATTCTTCTAGGTTCCCCCTAGAGACACGTCGCCCCCAATGTCAGCAGGAAGTAGCCAGATATCACGACGACGACCCTATTCCTGTTTCACCTCTCTCTTTTCTTTTTAAGTTAACCAAATAGGGGGAACTGTACCTTCCCCCCACCATGAGCAAGCCTGAAGAGACCTTGGTTACCACAACAAGGTCAAGTGACGGGATCTAGGTGGAGTTACCCACCTTGGTTTCCCGGAACACAGCAGAACTGCCCCTGGGCTTGCCTTGAGGCATCTCCGGCCGTGACCTGGAATGGACTATGGATTATCCCACCCATCTGAAACCAGGAGGGGTTGTGGGTTGGGTCTTCCCCTTTAAATTGAGAGCCGAACATTAAAGCTTTGGGCCTTGATCAGAGAACTTTGTCTTGGCCTCATCTCTTCTCGCCCTCCTTCCCCCTTCATTCCCAGCCCCCCTTTCAGGTGAATCCAGTTGACTTGTGGCCGCGGGCGGCTACAGGCATGTCTCATTCTAGAGGGCGTGCTTTAAAAACACCATCACATACCCGTCAGTGCACCACTCACTTGTGCCTTCTTTCTAAGCTGGCAACCCGTTCTGCAGAATTGCATGTTAAAAGCTGCTGTGTTTTGCTGTTTTCTTCAGTTTGTTAATATCTCCAACAGCTGTGGAAGCTTCTATAAACACTACCAAGGCCCCTCCGTTCTAAGTCCATTCTAGGATACTGGCTAATTAACGTGGATATCGGCTACCTTTTGTGGACACTGTCCCCTGAGCGTGGATACTAGCAACTTCTCTTAGTGGCTCAATTTTCCACGTCTAGATTCTGCTCCTTCCCAAAGCTGGCTCCCTCCAGGTACCTCATTAATAGCTGTGCTTTCAAAGGCACCTAACAGAAGCCTCCGGGTGCATCTCTGCACAAGGACTCTCATTAGTGGCGTGGGCCAGGTGATTATTTATATCGCTTCTATAATTAAAAATTCTGAGAGCTAATTACAATTATCCATCAGTGTTTGTGCATGCCAGGGCTGGAGCTCGGCACCGCCCCCTTGACACCATGCATCCCTCGCTTCCTTTCCTGCTCTAGCTACCTCCAGGATGAATCTCTTTCTTCATGAAACTCTGTGCAACCTGCTCTCCAGCGCGATGATTGAGTTCCCCGTAGTTTCCCCCACACTCCCAGCTGTCAGAAGAGCTATTTGTTTGTTGTCTCTGAAACAGGAAGGCAAGTGCCAACAATTGCTTCATCAACACCTCAGCTATCCAAACAAACAGAACAAGACTAGGATGGCTCAGCTCTCAGGCCCGCGCCTGTTCCTGGTCCATCTCAGCTGCTTCCTGCCCTTCCTTGAAGGGCTCTCCAGTGCTGGCCTGGCAGGGCCTCTAGGTGTCGCTTGTAAACACCGCATGTAATTAGTAGCCATTAGTTCCAGCAGAGGCTCAAACAAGGAGAAAACCCAAAATATGAGAAGTTCCGTTTAATTAACGAGGCCTCGTTGAGAGGCCTCCTCGGACAAGCTCTTCTTGCAAGTTAATTGTTAAAACCTCGACAAGCTGACAGAGACATTTGCATGTGGAAGAGACACATTGTCTAGAGAGTCTTCCCCACTACAGCCTCCTCACTGCGGTCATCACAACATATTGGTTGTGAAGTCTGCCTCCACCCCACACAAGACCATCCGTGCTGCCCACGAGAGTCCGTGCTGGACTGAGAGGCTGACTTCCTGACTGTCATATGCCATTTCACTTTTAGAAATGGTCTTGCAGACCACATTGCAATAGTGCGCATGCGTGCACACACACACACACACACACACACACACTCACACTTCACGCGTGTGTGTCCACAGGAACTCTGGTTTTAAGTGACATCTGTCAAGGAGAATCCCACTCCAAGAATTTGATGGAAGGAACCTTATGAAGTACACAGGTCTAGATTTGATAGCCAATATCTTGCAAGGATGGAGGGGAGAGTTTCTCCTCTTTCAAAACTCACGATGACCAACAAGATTAATGTGGAAATAAAGTTTATTAAAAAAATGAATAAATGTTCCCAGTGGCTCGAAGTGGCTGACAACTTTTTACTTGCCTGACTTCTGCATTCTCAGCAGGAGGGTGGGGAGGCCACATCCTTGCTGTGTGTATGTTTCTGTAGGACACATTAGGGAAGAGTGATCGCCCCCCCCCCCAAGCTCCCCCAAGAGGTACTTTGCCCCCTGCACTGAGAACACAGAAAGGGAGGTGGAAGGCAGGGGTGCCTGGGAGAGAGGAACAGGTGGCACTTCTGGTCTACATAGAAGAGAAAAAGACCCCAAGATTATGAGGATAATCCAGGCTGGTTCCCAGTTTCATCTGCCCAGCTTGGGGTGAATCCCACAGCTCCTGTAAGAACCTTGAACACTGACAGAGGATCCTAGAAATAACCCAGTAAGGACAGTGACAGACAGTTGACAAATATTCTGTGTTTCTTATCATTGAACTCTGTTTCTCCAAAAATTTCAAGTGAGACACAGTCACATGACTTGAGTTAGCCAATGGAAGGTGACCAGTGTGACCTGTGGATTCAGGTGAAAGCCTTAGGTGGCAGCAGATACCTCCTGTGATGATCAGAAACATTCCAGAGAGAGGAATAGAGGAGATAAAAAGATCCCTTTGAAAATATGAACTAACCAAAGCTGGGATTGAGATCTTAAGACAGAATCAAGGGGCTTAGTGGTTAAGAGTCCTGGCTGCTCTTCCAGAGGTCCTGAGTTCAATTCCCAGCAACCACATAGTGGCTCACAACCATCTATCTGTAATGGGATCCGATGCCCTCTCTTGGTGTGTATGAAGACAGCGACAGTGTACTCACATACATAAAATAAATAAATAAATCTTTAAAAACAAAACAAAATCACAATCATAGGCAAAACCAAGGACAGAGAAAATCTTGAACTCTCCAGAGGGAAATTCCAGATGACCCTCACAAAAGGTGCTTCCTTTGAATGGTCCGACGATCATGGGATACGATTTTTATTTATTTATTTACTTATTTATTTATTTATCGGTCACAGCAATGACATTGGGTGCAGTGGACAACAGAGATCAGCCTCACAGATGAGTAGAAAAGAAACAGCTCACAGAGCTGATGACAGAAGATTTTTCCTAGAAAACTCTCAGGAAGGGAAAACTTTATAGGACATGTGTATCAAGTAGGAAGAAAACCAATGCCAGAGGGTCTAAGATCCAAGATAACAGAAAGAGCAGACCCTGTGTAGGCAGCTAACAGTGCCACAGGTGGGGACTGGGGAGACAGGTCTGTGATTAAGAGCACTGTGGAAGCAGCAGGAAAGCTGGGTTTGATTTTCAACATACAGACACACACACAGACACACACACACACACAGACACACACACACACACACTCCAATCTCATGGGATCTGACACCCTCTTCTGGCCTCCACATGCACAGGCGCACAGTGGGGCTGAGTCACACATGCAGTCAAAACTCATACAGTTCAAAATAACAGTAAATGAAGACTTCTTACAAGGAGAGGAAGGGCCAGGGAGCTGGCAGGTGAGGACTTGAGGTGGATCCAGGAGGAGCCGAGGGGAGGACTTTGGCATGAACGTGACCAAAACACACTGTATGACTGTCCCATAGAATTTATAAAAATGTTTAATTAACTAAGCAGCTTCCATATTAGCAGGTTAGCTTTTCCTCTCCACGCCCCTCTTTAACAGAACCCTCTTACCCCTCCCCCATTTAACTTCCCTACACCCCTCCTAACACTACCCTCTCCCCCCACCCCTCCCATCTAACCTTTCTATTTTAGTGTCTTTTTTCATACATTTATAACAATATATTCTATTTCTCCTTCCTTGGAACAAACACTAAAGGCCTTTTGAAAAGTCACACGGAAACCTACAACTGTTGATGGACACTTCTGGAGTCACCGAACGATGAAGGAGACAATTCCCCAACCAGGCATCAACCACGTCAAACTCCAAGTAACAGAAATGACTTAACTCGTGTTCAGTCACTAACCAGAGGGGTCCCATAGCCCTCCAAATACCACAGGCTAGTGTTAATTCTGTTGCTTACCTT